>NC_088864.1:27740054-28052032 GCF_032884065.1 Artemia franciscana
TGATTTTATAGTTCTTGGTGACTTTAATATGGATTTGGACGAACAAAGTTATTGATCCCAAGAAATATTGGAGTGCATGCCCCCTTACGTGAAGAAAGATTTATCATACTCCTACATCCATCAATCTGGTAGTGTTTCTAATATTGATCATATAATCAGTTCGTCACAGGTAGAGTGCTCGATTATTCATGTTGATATTCAGACTGATGATATTGACCATCTATCGCTTTCATTTACTACTAAACTGAAACGTAACCTTTACAATGTTGCATCTATTGGGAATACTAAATGGTTTAAATGTAGTAGTTGGAAAAGAGCCGATATTGCTTTATATATATTGTCTTTATTTACATTGCTTAATTGTATTCGTGTGCCTTATCATCTACTCCAATTGCAAGTGAAGGGTAGTAAGCGTGATCTTGATAGATGTCATGATGATAGAATTAGATGTACGAAAGAAGCTGAAAAAATTGCGGTTCCCGAAGAGTGTATTCGTATAAAAACGCGAAAATCTATATGGGCTGCCGACCCTGAATTAAAGAATTATAAAAATAAGGCAAAACTTTGGCTTCGAATTTGGGTTGATTGTGGTAGACCTACAACGGGGTCTGTTGCGGATATAAAGCAGAAAACAAAGAACGATTATAAAAAGTACCTTAAATCCATTCGTTATAAGGGTATTGAATTTCTGGCCTCTAAAAAGAATTGGTCTAAATTGATCAATTCTGAGAAGCTGGATAAAAGTGATCTTTATAATAGTGATTCGATTTCTAGTTCGGCTTGGTATGTTTGCTATTCGGGAATTTTTTCCAAAATTGATTTTTTCGTGCAGTCACATTATTCTCGGTTACTTTCTAAAATTCTTCCCCCTTCACTTCATCAAGGCCATATTATTCCAGTATCAATAACTGTTGTTGAAAATGCAATTTAGCAACTGAAATCTTCATCCATTGATATTGATGGTATTAGTATAAATAATATAAATCCAAAGTGTGTCGTTCTTTTATTTCCTTTGCAGTTGTTGTTCCAAATGTGTTTAACATCTTCTCTGGGTCCGGATAGCTTTCTTTGTGGAACTGCCACCTCAATTCTAAAGTGGGGAAAACTCCCTTCTCAATGTTCATCTTATCGCCCTATAACCACTACGTGTAACTTGAGTAAAATCCTTGAATATATTTTAATTCCTCATTTAAATGAAAATATAAATTTCGGATCGAATCAATTCGGGTTTCAATTTGGTATTGGTTGTCAACATGCCCACCGTGTTCTTTTTTCCGCCCTTAAGAATAGCCTGGCTGAGGGGTAGCCACTTTATATATGTACTTTGGTCCTTTCTAAAGCTTTTGAAAATGTAGTTCACAGTCAAGCTTTTTTCCATTTTTAACAATGGTGTAAATCTTTCAGTCATTTTTCTTCTTCGTTTTGGTATGACAATTCTTCCCTCCGAATTAATAAATCTGGATCCCCGTTTGTCGATTTATGTCGGGGTATCAAGCAGAGAGGGGTTTTATCACCTAGTATATTCAAAATGTGCATTTCTGGTATTTTAGATGAAATTAGATCAAATGATTTTATTGGACTCTCAGATGTTTCTTATCTTGCTTATGCGGATAACCTTTTACTTTTGTGTAAGAATAAGCAAGGTCTCTCGTTTATGGTCTCAAAAGTTTCACTTCTATTTTCTAAAATTGGTCTTTCTCTTAATGTTGAGAAATGTGAATTTCTAGTTTTTAATGGTCCGACATCCTCTAATGCTCCCTTAGCTTGTCGCGGTTTTTCTATACTCTTTTTTTTCCGCCTTTTGGTGGTTGGGTATTACTGTTACGAATTCAATTTCTTGCCTACGGCAGTGCACTGTTCGTGATGTTCAAAAGAAAATTCAATTTAGCCATTCTAAGATAGCTACTAATCGAGGGAAGTATAATAGACGTGCACTTGGTAGACTATATGCTACATTCTGTGATCATTCTGTCCTTTATCTTTTTGGTCTTTATCCCCTTCTAAAGAAAAAAGATGTTAATCAGATTCGGACTTTTTATTTCAGATATTGTAAATTTTTACTTTATCTCCCCCCTTGGTATAACAATAGGAAGATAATTCGTAAGTTTGATGTCCCTGATATAAGTGCAAAGTTGGCCCTCCTGCACGGAAGGTTGACGGAATCAGCTTTTTATCGTTTATCGCCTCATCATCCTTTGGTCCATCTGTTCGGTTAATGTCATTGCAACGTAGTGTTTTTTCTATTTGTAGTGTATTTTATTTGCAGTGTATTTCTTTTTTTTTGTTACTCCATAAGTGCCATAACTTGTTATGATGTGGGTTATACATAAATTATTATTATTATCAATTGATATAAAATGACTGCTGTGTTCTTAGATGTTCTAATGGCTTTTGATACTACTAGTTGTCATATTTTGTTAATGAAGTGTGAAGCACATGGGATTAGAGTTTCCTCCCTTTCTTTTTATGTTCTTTTTTGTCTTGGAGAAAACAGTATGTTCAAGTTGACAAATCGGAACTGGAAGAAACACGTAATGAGTGTGGGGTTCCACAGACTTCGGTATTTGGACCCTAATTATTTTTCATTTTTGTGAATAATCTTCCACTATCAGTAAGCAAGCTAAAAATATACATGAGTGAGATCCTTAAAAAGGAATCTGCGGCTACAGTGTTTATGTTTGCTGATGATACTTCTTTAGTGATAATTGTAAGGTCATATAGCTTGCTCTTAGAAAGTGTACAGGAATCATCAAATTAAATTTAAACATGGCTGAGGGTGAATTAACAAAAGTTGAACCTCACTAAAGTACTTTCCTTACATCATCGAGGACATCGATTTATTATCCACAGATACAACAAGTAAAATATAAAAATGTTACGATTAGTATGATTGGTATTATCATAGATGAGATCCTCAGTTTCTTGTCCCTTGGTGAAACTTTATCATGGCTCTTATCATTTAACATTAAAATTATTTATAAACCTAAAAAAGACTTGTTTCCATCTAAGTATAATTAGGCTTCTTTATTCTTTTTTGTAAATCCATCCTTATTTTTATATCGTTCTTCTGTATGTTTGGGTACATTGTCTTCAATTGTTAATTCTGCGCATATTATTCAAAACAGGTCTATCAGAGTAATATCAGATAAATCAGTCCTGTGGTGGTGCAGTAGATTTGACCTTAGCTTGGTAATACGGGACCCAGAGATCGAATCACGCTGCAGGAATGCACTGCAGGGCCGACGCAGGGACCTTAGTAGTCAAGAATCGTCGTTAATTCTTAAATAAAATAAAAATAAAATCGGATATATCAGGAAGAGAATCGGCTTGTGAAGCATGTGAAGATCTTAAGATTTTATTAGCAGCGGGGTGGGGAGGGTTTCATCTTTGTTATATATTAGTGCTTATATATATATATATATATACTGCCAGACCTTCTGCCGGAGTATTTAAATGACATATATAGCCAAAGGAATACATATAACCATATTACTAGGTCTGGAGATGACTATTATGCTCGACCTATAGAGTCTGTCTAGTTCACTTTTTCTTTTATTATAAAGCGTACAAAACTATAAAATAATTTTTATGAAATGAAGAAGGTAAAATTTTTTTAATAAGAGAAATTATTAAGTAAGGGTGAAATTTATCCTTGTTCGTTTTCGAGCAAATTAGATTAGATTTAAATTAAATTATATTTTTGTGTGACTGTGACCCCGCAGTAAGGACATGGTATGTAGTAGTTTCCATCGAAATAGCCCTAATTGTGCATTGATACCAACCAATGTATTAGGGTGAAAGATGAATATACATAACTGTGTTGGTTTCAGGCAGTGTCATGTTGCATTGCATTGAATTGTTAGCCGTAGCAGTTGTGGTAAATCGCAAATCCTTTAATCTAACTAAATTAACCTTAATTTTAAAATAATAATTTCATGTGCATGTGAAATAGGATTTTGTTAAAAGGGAGAAAAGGGGGCCAACGGTTTCTTAAATTCCTCTATCTTAAACCCCTCTTCTCGGTCGGAGTCTTGATCAGTGTTTCCACTTTGAGGGATTTATCCCTTTCTGAGGGATTTCTAGGCCTTCCGCGGGATTATTTTCTCTAAAAAGGGATACGGGATTTTTCAGGGATAATTGAGATATTAAGGGATTTTCCCTACTAAAATAGAGATATTCAGGATTTTCAGTTTTGATGGTGTATTCAAGGATTTTTTTCAACAAAAATAATGTTCTGTTCTTTGACTCTTGAACGAGAGGTTGAATTCTGCATTCGTTATCCATGCTCAAGATAGGAGAATGCAAATTTTGGGATTTAGTTTTGAAGTTTTTTTTTGTTAAAAAAATTATAGTGTTTGCAACTTCCAGTGCTTTTCAGTTCGTTCGGAGAGATTTTTATTTAAAAGAATCGGGTGCTCAGACAGAAGCACACAGATGGACTTCGTGGACCAGGAAACCAGTAGCTAACTGTCGTGATTAGCATGAGAGGGATTTCTCAAAGGATTATTGTTTAACCAAAAAGGGATTTTAAGGGATTTTTCGTCTCTGATTCGGGATTTTTCAAAAAAAGAAAGTGGAAACACTGGTCTTGATTGAAATAGCGCTGATTTTGAAATTCATTAAATGCTTCAAGATGAAAAGTTTTCTAGAAATTGGTTTAAAATCATGGCTATTTAAGCCACTTGAAAGTATAGGTCAGAATGCATTATATTTAATGTTTTTTCTTGTAAATTTGGGTTATTGAGAAGTAAACGTGTTAAGAAAACATTTCTTACTTCATAATAGCTTATGAAGAAAAATTGTAGCCTAGTTAAAAAATTCTGAAAGCATTTTCGCTGTTATATCTCCCCAGAGCCACTCTAATGGGCAAATATGTAGCTCAAGCTATATATTTCCCATGCATCAATCTGGTTTAAATGTCTGTACCCATAAATTGAATAAACTGCAAATAGCTTGATTAACAGAGTATCTTATTCAGATTGCCAAGGAACAAAGTTACTTGTAGAATCAGAGTTTCATTCTAAATTGAAGTATAATATTTATTTCTGTTTGCAAATTCCATCTTAAGCCCTTTAAACTCCCTCTAAGATTATACCTTTTTCTTTCATTTTAAATATGGCTAGTATATCACTCTTCTTAAAACTTGTTTACCTGTAAATTGAATCCACAGTGACAAAATTAAGAATTGGTAAACATGTAGAAAATACATAATACAGACTAAGCTAAATATTGGATAATGTTAGTAAGGATTGGTTTGGTTAAAATTGAATTTGCAACTGTATCTCATATATAGATTCAGAAATTTAGATCCTCTGATTATAAAGATAAGTTTGTTTCTTATATATCCAAATGTTCAATTAATCAAGATATTTACTAGCAAAATAAAGAAATAGAAAACATGTTAGAAATTTAAAATTTAGGCTATATATTTACATATGAGGGGAGAGAAAATTGGGGTAAAGTATACTAAAATTACTTTAAAATTTGCTGACTACAATTTTCTTGTGTTAACTACCAGTTAATATGATTTGTGTAGGCTACTATATGTAAGCCTATGCATTCACATGTAGTAAACTTAACAGATAGGGAGGGGGAGGGGTAAATTTGGGATTTAAAATTATATTTAGACTTAGAATCTTTATTAATTTTTATAATTATATATTTTATCATCCAAAATTATGCATAGTTTTGTATATTTGTTGTTTTGAAAGTAAAATATTATTTTGGTTAATGTAGTCATTATGAAACAGCACTGATTATCATAAGAAATTTCAATAGTCTTGCTGTCTTTGATCTATTGCAGTATAGTGAAATACAAACAAAAACAATGGGCACATTCACACACATGAATTAGTCCCTCTAGAAAAGTTATGAGATCAGCATAAAAATTAACATGAATATTTCTGAAGCATCCATCCAATCTGTTCTTCTGTTTGTATATAAAACCTGGCCTTGGAGAGGAAAGAAACTTGCTCCTTAGAAGTATTTATCACCTTTGTTTAAGACATATTCTACAAGTCATTTAATGGTCTTACATAACAAGTGATGAAGTTCAAAGGCAATGCACCCAAAAAGATTTCATCTCAGTAACAACATGAAAAACAACAACTAAATTCTTGGTAAATTTTCTTTGATGGTAAACCACACCTATATCCTGCAATAACCTTGCTTGTTGCCTCCTTCCAACTTGGAAAAAGAAACCTGGTATCCAGGTGAAGAATCTCTTGCAAACATTAATTCAAAAGCTACTTATATCCTTTGCTGAAATTCTGCTGACACAGGTACCATTTGGGTAAGGATTAAGCAAAGAATACAGAAGAAGCTGCTGTAGACAGATTTTATTGGACAATACCAATCATTCCATTGTCTATTGGTGTTGGGCAGGACAGATTTTCATCTAGTTTCTGCCAAAACCAAAGTAAGGAAAAGTAAAAGATATATGAATTAACATGGTACCAAATAGCATGTTACTATGATATTACCTTCAGTGAACTCAGAAAAGAACATGAGATCCATAAAATGTTGACAGTCTGTGCTTTATATTGCAGACCTCTCTGTATTTCAGTGGTTGAAAACATATCAATTGTGACTTTTCTAGTCTTTAACTGACATTAAAAGACATTTTTATGGTAAAAATAAAACACTCTTGGTAACAAATATCCAGCATCTATGTTTAGTAGTCTTTCTGCTTTAAAAAAAATACAGTTTTGTTTTTTCTTAGCAGGTGTAGATAGGGTCTTTGTTTTTGAGTTTAGTTAATATAAAAATTGAGATTCTTGAAGAGTTGAATTCATCCACAAATGTTTTGCATATTTTTCATAAGTCAGGGAGACTTTATGGTCTATTCATCATTTAATGGATTTGCTTACATAGGAATAGTGACTTTATGTCTTGTTTATTTCATATTGGTCATATATTTCATCTTTGGAATCCTGCTCAGCATGGTTTTCGAAAAAATAGGTCTTGTAATACTCAGCTTCTTGAGGTTATTTTGGACTTTCAATGTTTTGCCGATTTAGCTATACCCTTTGACTGCATTTACATCGACTTCTCGAAGGCATTCAACAAAGGGTCAATACCCACCCTTCTTAAAAAATCTGCAGCTTATAAATTGGGTAAAAAAACAATTGCATTTATTGCTGATTATCTAAATGGATGAACTCAGCAGGTTGTTGTTGGTGAAGCTATGTCATCCTCAATTGATGTGTTAAGTGGAGTCCCCCAGGGTAGCTGCCTGGGTCCAATTTTATTTTGTTTATTTATTAATGATCTGCCTTCCTCTGTTCAGCATTCTACTGTCAAGATGTTTGTGGATGATGTAAAACTTTATCTACCAGTACAAGACCAAAATGACATGCAACTTTTACAGAAGGATCTTGACTCTCTAACTTATTGGTGCGAATCTATTTCCATGTTCATAAACCCTTCTAAGTGTGTTGTTCTACACTATGCTTGTAAACTCCCACCTGTGCATACTTATCAGCTGTCTGGCATACAAATCCCTTCTAACGAAATAGTGCATGACCTCGGGGTTTACTTTGATACCCAATTGAAATTTGATAAGCATGTTTTGGAAATTGTAAAGAATGCAAATTATTGTTTATCGTCTATAAGGAGAAGCTTTAGTAGGTTTAACCTTTGTAATTTCTTACTACTATACAAATCAATGGTCTGCCCTCTTCTTGAGTATAATACTTCTGTTTGGTTTCCATTAAGTCTAACAGATGAGCATAGGATAGAAAAGGTTCAGAGAAGGGCCACTAGATTGGTCCCATATCTTCAGCGCCTTTCCTATCTGCCGAGACTTTCTAGGCTTCAACTCCCATCATTGAAGTTTTGTAGACATCGCAATGACCTTGTAAATGTGTTTTGTATAATTAAAGGAGTGGATGATGTTGATCCAAATTTATTTTTTAAGTTTAGCCATTATCACTCTACTCGTCAGCATGATTATAAATTATATCCCCCAAAACCACTGAAAAAAATTGGTCAATTATCTTTTGTTAGTAGAGTTGCCAGACCATGGAATGGTTTGCCTTTGGAGGTTGTCAAGGCAGAGAGTGTTTGAATTTTTAAGAGTGCATTAGTAAATACACCTTTTTATTTAGACGCTTTTGTTTTGTAGTGTCATGTTATTTAGAAGTTTTTGCTGTTTAGTTTGTTGTTGCCAATTTACTTTAGATTAGTATTATGATTTTGTGTTTTTGCGACAAGCATTGATGCTTACCGCTATTCGTAATAATAAATAAATAAATATAACCCATTGACAACAGAGAAATTGTGTGTTCAATTCTTAAATCTCTGCTCCATATTCTATAACTGGTAAAACTTTTGTATTAATTATTCTTTTATGTATTTTTAGGTTTATAATTCCCATTATTTTCAGGTTTCTAAAAACTGCAGACACAGCCACTTTGCCTCTACTAATTGTTTTATTGACATGACTCTTTAAACTTCCATATTCCAATAAAACAGATCCGAAATATTCTATTCTTTTACTTACACTCAGTTCCTTATTATTAAATTTAAATCTGTTATCATCTTCACCACTGACTTTCCTTTTTTTAAAGATAATAACTTCACTCTTTTGAACATTCAGCCTTAATTTTTTCATCTGCAAATATTCTTCTATGAGACTCAGAAGCATCTGCAGATCTTGTGTTGTACTAGCCACCAAAGCAAAATCACCTGCAAATAATAAAAGTGATAGTTTCTTGGTCCCTAGACTAACTTTTGGTATATTATGCCAAATCTGAGAAGTAATCCAGGAAATCACTTGCCTCTATTTATTTTTCAGTGTATGTTTCTTCGTCAGTGTATCTTACTAATTGACCAAGAGATACTAGTAAAATCAAGATGTGCAAACTTTCTATTATTTTGTCATAGCAGTACAGGAATTCTCATCTTGAAAAATAAGGCATTACCAGTGCCAATTTAATTCAGATCTGGCCAAGCACTTAGGAAGTCAGTAATAAAACTAAAATTAAATAGTCAACGTTTCTTCCATTATTTACTTATGTTTATTTTTATTTGATTATGGTAATTTTGCTATTTTTTCCTTTTTTAATCTATGGGCTAATCTTTTGTAGATGGTGGGCACATTGATATTACACACATGGGTGCCACCCAGGGGTGGTCCAAGTTCAATGAACATCTCCAGCCATCCAAATTTCCATTCAGCCTTGGATTGTTTGTAGCTGCATATATAAGAAAAATAAATCACACACACAAACTGAGCATTAAGAATAATAATAACAGTAATACAACTTTGCTAAGAAATATATTTTTTTATTGGTAGCTCGTTTGCTCAGAAATAAATGGGACAACAAAATTTTATCCAATTATCTTTTCCTTTGGGTAGGCAAGCCATAAATAAAGATTTCTAAAGATTAAAAATCTGAATTTTGACACTCTAAAAATCTAAAAAGTCTCTTGAAAACATGAATTTGAACACAAATAGTTAAAAACAAAATAGAATTGGAATATGAATTCCTTTGGTGCTGCTTCAATTACTATTTGTTTATATGGAAACCATAATTTAGTTTTCTAATTCAAGTCTCAGATGCCTTCAACTAGCATATAAGTTAAAAGTTTGGCTTCAAAGAAAGGCAAATCCATTTGGCTTCAAAGAAAGGCAAATCCATTTATAGCTTTTTAAAATCTATTTCATCAGTTACTTTGTGCTCCATGGACAGTAAGACATGGCCTGAAAATATGAGGATTTGTCTTAACAAGGATATAAGCACCCCAGCTATACCTATTGAACATTAGCTGAAAATTTTATTTATTACCAACTGATAATATTTTTTTGTTGTATTCTTGCACGGTTTTGGGCCTGTTTTAAGAGGCTCAAGAGGGTGGAGCTGTATTGTTAAGGGCTTACAATAGACGGATTTGGCACCCATTTTTTCTGACTTCATAGGGGTCTGTAGGATTCGTTTGTTTTTCAAGACCTTTAGGGGCTTGGTGTGGTGCTCCTAAGGTTGTGTGTCCAGAGTGATTCCTGGGACATCATGAAAAGGGACATTATAGGGTGTTTTCATTATTGAGGAAATGATTCAGAGCAAAAACTCAATTGAAACAAAGATCATCGAGGTCCAACTAGCTCATCACAACGGCATTTTATAGCAATATTTGAGATTTGCTCATATGAAATATCTGCAAAATACAAAGAATTTCAGGGGTGAGCAGTCAAATTTTTTGAGAATTGTATGCATGCAACAAGAGAGGTTGAAAGCTCAACCCTTACTGTCAGTGTTAGATAATTGTGTTAAGCTTTACCAAGAGCCTCCACTTCTGCCTTATTAAGTATTATTATTATCAAGCTTGAAAGGAGGAAAGGGTGGAACCTTTCAACAATGGTAAAACCCTTTTGACCCCCCTCCATTAGAGTTTTCATAAGGTACATTGAAGCTTGGTGACAAAAATTCTTGGTATATCAGTCAAGACTGTTGAATTACTGCACCTTCAACCTTATTTGTTTGAAGAAATTTTTATTTTTCTCACCACTCTTGACAAGTATATCCTGTGTTCACATATTTTTATTTTGCTCTGACTGCCTTCCAGTAGTGAAGTTCTTACGTTTTTTTTTGCTACAAATAATAATAATAAGAATTTATTTCTTTCTCACAAAAACACTATAAAACTATTATAATGTGGAGTAAAAACAATTAAATACACACAGAAAATGCAAAACTTACAAACAACGAAATATAATGACTATACAAATTTTTGTTTATATTAAATAAAAACAAAAAATAAAATAAACACAAAAAAATGAATAAACATAAACACGATAACGAACTATAGAGAAAAAAAAAATCAGTATTAAATGCACACACGAAATGAAATTCACAAAAAAGGTCATCCAACAGAAGATAAGTATAGAAAAAAATTTACAAGAGGATTATGTGGAGAAAGCCTATCAAGAGGAGTACCTGAGAGCTCCCTGTGTAGCTTTTCCAACTTTAATGTTATATCAGGTACACCATATTTACCAACTAGAATCCGATTATGTGTCCAAGGAGGAATGAAAAGGAGAAACTTACAGTACCTGAAATAACTGCTCTGGATTCTTTCTAAATCAATTTTTCTCAGGATGGGGTAAATTTCTGCTGTATAAAGGATGGATTGATCACAGTATGTAGAGTGGAGTTTAAATTTCTTTATCCAAATTGCATTCTCTTAGAAATACTGTAAACAGTGCGCTGAGGAGGAGACAAAGAAGTTGAAGCAAAATATAAAAACTCACACTTCTCTTTATTCAACAAAAGGCTAATTCCAGAAAAAGCATTGGAAACAGAAGATACCATTTTGGAGAGATCAATCCTAGTCAGACTAATTAGGAGCAAATCATCAGCATAAGCCAGATAAGAAACATCTGAAAAATCAGGTAAATACGTAGAGGATATTTTCGCATGCACGCCATAAATAAAAATTTTAAAAAGTGTAGGTGACAAAACGTCACCTTGTTTTACGCCTAAGTACCTATGTTTGCTTTAGATTGGAGTTTACTGAGCTACAGCAGACATATTGTTACAAATGGTTGTACATCCCCCTAAATACTACAAAGGGGTATTCTAAAGTAACAAATTTATAATTGCTGGCCGTTCATTTTGCCAAAAATAAAAATAGACTATTCCAATTGACAAAATTCAAGAAAAAGCCCTTTCTGATTACATCTAGGAAGGTTATGTTCCAACTTTTCTGACATATTTGATTTTAGGTTTACAAGATCCTACTCCTGTCCAGAAACATTGCATTCCAACAATTCTTAGTGGCAAAGATGTTGTAGCCTGTGCAAAAACTGGCAGTGGGAAAACTCTTGCGTTTGCCCTTCCCATATTACAGAAGCTCAATGAAGATCCCTTTGGTATTTTTGCTCTCATTCTAACCCCTACACGAGAATTAGCATATCAAATAGCAGACCAGTTTAGGATTATTGGCAAGTCAATTGGACTGAAGGATTGCGTTATTGTTGGTGGAATGGATATGGTTACTCAATCAATTGAGCTATCAAAGCATCCCCATATTGTTGTTGCAACCCCTGGAAGGTCTGTAGCTTTTTTTAATTTGCTTGATGAAAAAAAGATTAGTTGTATTTTCTAACTATTAAACAAATGAAAGTGAGTCTTCATTTAGTCTTTAGGGTGAGAACACCTTTTTGGATTTATTTGATTTTAAAGCCTGCTTTGGACTTGTATTATTAGTTAAGTGCTATGAACTTGAATTAATTCAGTGACCGTAGCTAATTCATTTGTTTTTTCATAATATTTTGCTATGCTTAAACTTGACCTAGATTCAGAGTGAAAATATCTTTTTGGATTTTAAACTTACATTAATTCAGTGGTTTGAACTCGAATTAATTAAGTGACAGTAGATAATTTGGTCTGTTATTTCATGATATTTTGCTATGGGTAAAATTTACCTAGATTCCAGACATTCATTTGTAATTTGGATAAGCTTTACATGTATCACCTGACTGTAAACATTATTGATTGGTTTTGTCTTACACCCTTATATAGTCTTTGGAACGATTTCAACCTTTTTCTTAAGGTATATCGACAGCGCCGAGTGGATCGTTTGGGAGCAAGGAGAAGAGGGAGAGAACCAGCCCGCAGCGCCATATAGGTGCCTACCGGTTTTAATCAGCCTTAAATTGCAGGGGACAGGTGAGCAGGTTTTGACGCTTCCCTTGCTCTGGATGATCTCAGTACAGCTATTCCACTGTCTTTCCAATTAAGTGAGATATCTATTGTATCTTTGTTTGCTACATACAATGTGGAGCCAGCAGCTTGTATGGTGTCCTGTCTTGAACTTTTTATGCCGTGCCTGTGCTGTGGGGACTGTTCACCCTGATATTGCGAAAACTGGTGTGGACGTTTTAGCACTGATTCGTTATTGGAAGCAAAGAAATTATTGTGGAATTATGCAAACTGCCCAAGTGACCAACAGAAAGCTGCAGATAACTATTTAGACATGCTTAAAATTCTTGAAAAGTCTGATGAAAAGCAAATACTACAACCACGTTTCTTGCTGTACGAGTCTGACGAAGTACCAGTTGTCGTAGGGGTAATCAAGTGCTACGCTTACTCGTGAAGTTAAAGAACTATGTTTCAAATTCGATAATTACGTCCTGTCGAAGCGCAAACCATTGCCTTCTTTGTCCCCACACAGTCATCCGAAGCCCTTTTTGCCATTCTATTAAATAATCCACCTAAAGAGCTGAATGACCTCAAGGAGCAAAAAAATTTTATTGATAACTTGTTTGGTGACTCGAAGTCAGCGATAACTGAGCTTAGACCAGGAAAAGATACTTGGCGCCTCATCATCTATATATATATACAAAGTATATAAGGCATTGTATATGACGTCATTATAAGTATATAATGGGGCGATTCAAAGAGAAATTTCAGTATAAATACTACAATGGCAGAAGAACCAGACGAGGAAGCTCCTCAAAGAGTTAATTAAAAGAGAAATTTTAGTATAAATCCTACAATGGCAGAAGAAACAGCCGAGGAAGCGGCTCAAAGAGTTAATGCCCAAAGGCTTGCGGCTAAAAGAGAAAGTAAGAAAAGAAAGCGTGCCGAGGAATCACAAGAACAACTTGAAAACAGGCTTGCGTCTCAAAGAGAAATTACCAAAAAAATCGTACCGAGGCATCACAAGAACAACGTGAAAACAGGTTCGCGGTTCAAAGAGATAATACCAAAAGAAAGCGTGCCGAGGAATCACAAGAACAACGTGAAAACCGGCTTGAGGCTCAAAGAGAAATTACCGAAAAAATCGTACCGAGGCATCACAAGAACAACGTGAAAACATGTTCGCGGTTCAAAGAGATAATACCAAAAGAAAGCATGCCGAGGAATCACAAGAACAACGTGAAAACCGGCTTGAGGCTCAAAGAGAAATTACCGAAAAAATCAGCCAAGGAATCACAAGAACAACGTGAAAACAGGCTTGCGGCTCAAAGAGATAATGCCAAAAGAAAGCGTGCCGAGGAATCACAAGAGCAACGTCAAAATTATCGCCTGGCATTCAGGTACAGCCCAGTCGATGATTATAGCTTGAGTAGATGTGTTCAAATCGGGACTATGTCTAAAATTTGTACCTATTGCAAGGCCTTGAAATTTAATGGAGAAACAATGGGAATGTGTTGCGCCTCAAAAAAGATAAACTTCCTCAACTGGCTGCACCACCAGAGCCATTGAAGACTTTATGACGCTACAGACTGGGATAACGGGACACAAGGAATATAAATGACGACCAGGACATTCACAAATTACAGACCGGGACACAAATGACAACCGGGACACAGGAATATAAATGACGACCGGGACACAACTACAACGGGGACGCCGGAAGGGCACAGGCGGGATATATAAATGATGACGGGGACACAGGGAATATTCGATTAGCAATCACCATCAACAAAGCTCAAGGGCAATCATTAGAAAAATGCGGTATAGATCTAAATACGGGTTGTTTTCCCATGGACAATTGTATGTTGCATATTCAAGAGTCGGTAAACCTGACAATCTATTTATATTCACTGACAATGGGACAGCGAAGAATGTTGTATGTTCGCAAGTTTTACGTAGTTAAAAATATATATATATCTACCTATATTCACAGGTGGGACACAGTGACACAACTACAATGGCGCGTAACTAATATGGTGCGTAACGACTTACGTGCGCGGGGGGCTTGGGGGGGGGGCGCGAAGCGCCACACCAACAGCTAGTATATATCTATATATATAAAAATAAGTTGTCTGTGGATCTGTGGATCTGTGGATCAGGTGACGATCCACAAAAAAGGTAAAAAACTAAAAACTAAAAAAAAAACTGAAAAAACTAAAAAAAGGCAAAAACTACAAAAAAACTAAAAACTAATAAAAAAATAAAAAAGCTAAAAAACTAAAAAAACTAAAAAAAAAACTTAAAAAAAGGAAAAAACTGAAAAATAGAAGAGAAAAAGAAAACTAATAAAATTAAGAACAAAATAAAAAAAAATAAAAAAGATAAAAACTAAAAAAAAAGTAAAAAGAAAAAACGAAAAAAACTAAAAAAGCTAAAAAAAAGGTAAAAACCAATAAAAAACTAAAAAGAAAAAAGGAAAAAAAACTAAAAAAACTTAAAACTAAAAAAAAAACTTAAAATGGATCTGTGGATCTGTGGATCAGGTGACGATCCACAAAAAAGGTAAAAAACTAAAAACTAAAAAAAAAAACTGAAAAAACTAAAAAAAGGCAAAAACTACAAAAAAAACTAATAAAAAAAATAAAAAAGCTAAAAAACTAAAAAACCTAAAAAAACTAAAAAACTAAAAAAACTAAAAAAAGGAAAAAAACTGAAAAATAGAAGAGAAAAAGAAAACTAATAAAATTAAGAATAAAATAAAAAAAAATAAAAAAGATAAAAACTAAAAAAAAAGTAAAAAGAAAAAACGAAAAAAACTAAAAAAGCTAAAAAAAAGGTAAAAACCAATAAAAAACTAAAAAGAAAAAAAGGAAAAAAAAACTAAAAAAACTAAAAACTAAAAAAAAACTTAAAAAAAGGAAAAAACTGAAAAATAGAAGAGAAAAAGAAAACTAATAAAATTAAGAATAAAAATAAAAAAAAATAAAAAAGATAAAAACTAAAAAAAAAGTAAAAAGAAAAAACGAAAAAAACTAAAAAAGCTAAAAAAAAGGTAAAAACCAATAAAAAACTAAAAAGAAAAAAAGGAAAAAAACTAAAAAAAAAATTCATCTAAAAAACTAAAAAAAACTAAAAAAGGTAAAAACTAAAAGAACTAAAAAAGAAAAAAAACTAAAAAAAGGAAAAAAACTGAAAAATAAAGGAGAAAAAGAAAACTAAAAAAATATAAATAAAAATAAAAAAACTAAAAAGATAAAAACTTCAAAAAAAACTAAAAAGAAAAAAACTAAAAAACCTAAAAAAAGGTCAAAACCAATAAAAAAAAACTAAAAGGGGAACACTGGGACACAAATGACGACCGGAATACTGGGAATATAAATGACGACCGGGACACAGGGAATGTTCAATTAGCAATCACCATCAACAAATCTCAAGGGCAATCATTAGAATCATGAGGTATAGATCTGAATATGGATTGTTTTTCCCATGGACAATTATATGTTGCATGTTCAAGAGTCGGTAAACCTGACAATCTAAATAAATGACGACACTCAAAGAGAAAGCGACCGGGACAAAAGGAATGTTCGATTAGCAATCAACAAAGCACCGGGACACAGGGAGTATAAATGACGACGACCGGGACACAGGGACATAACTACAAAGGGGACGCCGGGGTGCACAGGGGGATATATAAATGACGATGGCGACTCAGGGAATGGTCGATTAGCAATCACCATCAACAAAGCTCAAGGGCAATCATTAGAATCATGAGGTATAGATCTGAATACGGATTGTTTTCCCATGGACCATTATATGTTGCATGTTCAAGAGTCGGTAAACCTGACAATCTATTTATATGCACAGACAATGGGACAGCAAAGAATGTTGTATATTCGCAAGTTTTACGTAGTTAAAAACATATATATATATATATATATATATATATATATATATATATATATATATATATATATATATATATATATATATATCTATATTCACAGGTGGGACATAGGGACACAACTACAATGGCGCGTAACTAATATGGCGCGTAACGACTTACGCGCGCGGGGGGAGCTTGGGGGGGGGCGAAGCGCCCCCACCAACTAGGTGTTGGGGTGGCGCGAAGCGCCACCCCAACAGCTAGTATCTTATATATATAAAAATAAGTTGTCTGACCGTTACGCCAGATTATATCTTCTATATATATAAAAGAAAACAAACTAGAATGTAAAAACTAGAAATTGCATAAATATTTCGAAATATTGTGACAATAGATAAAAGTAATTCGAAAAAAGAAAAATGGCAAAAAACTTAAAAAAAAAAAAAACTAAAAAGAAAAAACTAAAAAAACATTAAAAATAAAAAAAATTAAAAAAAGAAAAAACCTAAAAAGAAAAAACGTAAAAAAATAAAAAAGATAAAAAATTAAAAGAAAACTAAAAAAAGCTAAAAAACTAAAAAAAAACTGGGAATTGCACAAACATTTCAATATATTTTGACAATAGATTAAAGTAATTCGAAAACCTTAAAACAGATACCCCAAATTTGAGGTTTAATATAAATTGTTGGAGCTTTAGCATGCTTGGCACGTAAAGATTTTTCCAAGTGTCAATGTTAGAATGAACATTGACAAATTGAAGAAAACAAATCAATAAAAAGAAGAAACTTAAAAAAGAAAATCTAAAAAAGAAAAAAACTAAGAAAAGAAAAAACTAAAAAAGAAAAAAAAACTGAAATGAAACTGTATCTATATATCTATATAAATGACGACCGGGACACTCAAAGAGAAATTACAGACTGGGATACCGGGACACAATATATATATATATATATATATATATATATATATATATATATATATATATATATATATATATATATATATATATATACATATGTATATATATATATATATATATATATTCACAGGTGGGACACAGGGGCACAACTACAATGGCGCGTAACTAATATGGCGCGTAACGACTTACGCGCGCGGGGGGGGGGGGGGCTTGGGGGGGTGGCGAAGCGCCCCACCAACTAGGTGTCGGGGTAGCGCGAAGCGCCAACAGTTGTGTTCCTGTGTCCCGGTCGTTATTTATCTTCTAGCTATAAACACGTTAAAATCGAAACCAAGCACTATCTAGTTCTAATTGCGACGTTTGTGACTCACCTCCTTCGCCTTCAACGCAGCATTTTACACCATAACAATTGTTTGTGGAAATGTCCAAGTAAGAATGCCAAGAAATAGCTCATCAAAATTTTTCTCCAGCCAATTGACTCCAATTTGATATAACTTACGGTACCCCAGGAGAAAATGGCCGAGCCCATCGTCCTCCACATCACATGTTGGGCAATTTTTCTTTCCTTCAGTATTTCGTCTAAATCTCTAGAATTTGCTTCCTTCAGGTGGCAGGCCTTACCGTCATTCCATAAATTTGAAAAAAACTGCCTCATTAATAGTACGATGCAAGCTGTAAAATATAAAAGTCACGAGAGTCGAAAGTAATACTATGTAGTCTCTTCCACAACTATACTTGAAGTTATCATACCATCTTTTGGGAGCATGTTGCAAAATGTAAGTAATTTTGTTTTATAAAAGGTTATTGCTGATTTGCTATCTTTTTTTGTTAAAAGTGTCGTGGGCGTCTTGATTAGCTTACTCTTTTAAACAAGGTTAATGTTTTTCTGGGTCATATTCTTCATTCGTTGAGTTATGAAACGCTTATCGTTAGAATTTGGCTTGGAACTTTATCTGGGATGCAATTTTTAAGGTCTCACCACAACTTCAGTGGAATCCGTGTTCAATACATTTACCTAAGGTTCGTTATAATTAAGAGAACAGGAGTTAGTTATTGGTTGGTTGCTCAAAATTGGTATGGAGTAGCTTCATTTCTGTGTTACGTAGCGGTCTAGCACAATTATGGTAGTTTCCACCCAAGGGAGGGAAAATCGTCCCAAAGTCTTCTCATAAAAAATGTCTATTGTGCAATCTTCATGTTGTTCTAAATGTGTTCTCTGGGTTTATATTTCTTCGAACTAATCCCTGCTATTAGTTTCAGACGAAATCCAATATTTCAATAACATTTTTTAATCACTTAGGAAAATGATTTCTTTCCTTTGTTTTGAGCCGCCTAAACAATAAGAACTCTCTTTAGCCAACTTTGAGAATGCTTGACATAAATTTTTACCCTCAAGGCTTGTTTTTTCTTCATAAGTTTTATTTTATGTTTTAGACTGGCTGATCACCTTGAGAGAGAGCATGATTTTACATTAAAGAAAATTAAGTTTCTGGTTTTGGACGAGGCAGATAGACTGTTAGAAGGAAACTTTGATGAACAAGTAAGTGATTGAAAGACAGCAGATCTCTTTTTAGGGAATGAAAAAACAAAATGCTGTTAAGTGCTACGAATGCGATACTAGATTAAATACTGCCCCTGTATCAGAGTGACTTCTTTATGTGAAGTTTGTCCCAAATAGAATGTGACCACAATAATTTAATTTACATAGGCTTTCACTATAATGCTTATCATTCCTATTTACGTTTGTGTCTACGGGGGGGGGGATCCTCTGACAGATAGACTTATGGGTAACGAATAAGCTTGTCCTGACCTAAATTAACTCTTTTCTTTCTTTTTTGAAGAACAGAGATCTTTTATATTTTCTCAGAATTGGATCATTGCGGCCGAAGTCAAGAGAGTCAGAGACTTAGCAATATACCTTTTTTTGTAAGGTATCCGGTATATTCAAGTATATCAAACACAATAAGTTTTGAGGGACTTCTGGTGATATTCTTCTTAGACTGTACTTTTATAATGAAAACACTTGCCTTGTTTTTTTTTTCAGACTCCGAAAGCATAATTCAAACACAAGTGTCTAAAGTAGAAGCCACATTATTGTCAAAAGCATAAAATAGTTGATAAAGATCTTTTGCATTTGGCTTTTTATCAAGTTAAAAGCTTAGGTTTTTAGGCGTCAGAACTACTACTACTACTACAATTACTACTTCTACTGCGATTACTAGAGAGGCTAAGTATATCAAGAGGGAAGTCTCAGGTAATGTAGATTGGGAAGTTGAACTAAATCAAAATACATTCTTTTCAGACAGGTTGTCAAAAGGACGTACCCGTTTTCTGTTTTTTTTTCTTTTCTGTAAGCATCCATTGTTCGGCTTACGATTTTTGGGTTAGGGAGTCTTTTTCAACAGTTTTAACAACATACACCCCTCTGAAAATCTTTACATAAATAGGATTGTTCAATTTAGTTTTATACCTCCTCTAGTGAACCTGAAAAGTAAAACTAAATACCATTACCAAAAAGTCTATCTATGCTCTTTGAGAACCTCGGTACACTTACACTCTTGTGATCTTGTTAAATTGTAAGAGCAGAAGTAGTAATAGCAGGGCTGCCACAAAGTCCCTGAAGTCTCTGGAAGTCCCTAAACCTGGCTTTAGTCCCTATTGGTCCCTAAATCAGTGCTCAGGTCCCTTAAAAAAAATTTCCCGATCAACATTCTTCCATATTAGTTGAATATCTCATGTCTAAGTAATGGAAGCCGCTATGCAAGGTATGGTATTTCACTCTTGGTTTCATGTAAGTCATTTTCAACATGCGTTCTTGTGACCATAATTCTGTTTCACTGCTGCAACGTTACTGTATGAATGAACGATACTATAAAGTAGTGAAAAGGATTGACACCCTTTGCCTCTGGAGTCATCTTAGGATATTTTTTTTATCCCAGCTTTCAGGAGATTGTGCTAGATACGTGGGCCTAGTTAGCCTTGAATTCTAAGCGGCTGGTTATTTTGTCAGTATTATACTAGATACGTTTTTCTTTTATCCTAGTTTTCAGGAGAGTTAATTATTTTGTCAGTGTTTTGCCAGATACTTGGACCAGCCTTGGATTTTAGGGAGTTGAGGGGTAATAGCCTCTTGGCATAACTTCTCTTAACTTCTCTTATTTTTTCAGGCTTAATGGTAACTGCTTATAACTGAATTTAAATGGGAAAGTGCAAATATAAAAATATTTGGCTTGAGGAGAAAGACGAAACAGGGCACCAATTGAAAAAGTGGTTCAAAGCAGTCCCAGGAGATGTACGTTTTATTTCAACGTAAAATTCAACGTACAACGTACATTTTATTAAAAGACGATAATTAGAAGAACAAACCATTTCATATATTAGACTTAGTTAGCTTTCAGATTCTTTAAGGCTGGTTTCTTACTTTTCAAAAAAAAAAAAAGAAAAAGCCATAGTGTCTTTCCTGTTGATAATTCATCAGCTGCCTGACGAAGGATTAAAGATAGCCTAATATTTTCCTTATCGATGAACCATATAGGACCAAACAGAAAGCAGGTCGTCCTCAATTGGGGTAGGATGATGTCGGAAAGAAATGTTTTAGGAAAATAGGAATTTCTTGGAAGGGTATAAAGATGATCCGGGTTGCGGCGGTAGCTAGCAACCTAATTAGAGATAGCAGACAAAGGTTAAATCTCTTCATTATTGGCTTTTGGTATTGTCTTAGGGGCATTCTTCCATCGCCTTTTAAAAGATCTTCCTGGAGGTGACTAACTGGGAATTTCTTTTTAAAATTTTAATTTATGTTTATAATTCCGTATGTTAGATATTCTTTCTGCTGAAGAATTGAGCCCCATTCTCCTACGTAGTAGGTAGGTATTCTTACTATTGTGACATCGAAGGCTTATCTATCTTCTATATATTATCTATATATATATATATATATATATATATATATATATATATATATATATATATATATATATAATATAGTTGTTTGTCTGTCTGTTGACTGACGTCATGTTTGTGTGTCGACTGACTTCATTATAAGGATTAAGCATTATGCCGTCATGAAGTTGTTTGTCGACTCACATCATGTTTGTCGACTGACAAAATTACAGACCGGGACACAGGAGACACAAATAACGACCGGGACACAGGGAATATAAATGACGACCGGGACACTCAAAGAGAAATTACAGACTGGGACACCGGGACACAAATGACGACCGGGACACAGGGAATAGAAATGACGACCGGGACACAGGGACACAACTACAACGGGGACGCCGGGGGGCACAGGGGGGGGGATAAACAAATGACGACGGGGACACAGGGAATGTTCGATTAGCAATCACCATCAACAAAGTTCAAGGGCAATCATTAGAATAATGAGGTATAGATCTGAATACGGATTGTTTTTCCCATGGACAATTGTATGTTGCATGTTCAAGAGTCGGTAAACCTGACAATCTATTTATATGCACAGACAATGGGACAGCGAAGAATGTTGTATATTCGCAAGTTTTACGTAGTTAAAAACATAAATATATCTATCTATATTCACAGGTGGGACACAGGGACACAACTACAATGTCGCGTAACTAATATGGCGCGTAACGACTCACGCGCGTGGGGGGCGTGGGGGGCTTTGGACTCATCCATACAATCACATAGGTCAAACAGCATAGCCATACACAATCAACCATAAAAAATAATCCATGGACAGGCAGTCATGTCGTCAATAAGTATAAGTCTTCATTTACCAAACAATAGAAAAAATAATATAGACAAATAATTCAGAGGCAACAACCCAACACAAGGGCTCATCAGGAGAATACACTGGCCTATATAGGGTTTCGCCACTTTAAACCGATTGTCAGGTTTACCGACTCTTGAATATGCAACATATAATTGTCCATGGGAAAAACAATCCGTATTCAGATCTATACCTACCTCATTATTCTAATGATTGCCCTTGAGCTTTGTTGATGGTGATTGCTAATCAAACATTCCCTCGGTCCCCATCGTCATTTATATATCCCCCTGTGCCCCTCGGCGTCCCCGTTGTAGTTGTGTCCTTCCAGTCGTCATTTATAGTCGACAAACATGACGTCAGTCGACACACAAACATGACATCAGTCGACACACACGTCCGGTCGGTATATACATTTGTTTTTGAATTGGTATATGATGAAATAAATTTTTTGTTTTTTTCATTTTTTCTTTTTAGTTTTTTTTTTGGTTTTTACTTTTTTTTTAGCTTTTTTAGTTGGTTTTCTTTTTTCTTTTTATTTTTTTTATGTAGTTTTTACCTTTTTTATTTTTTTTTTATTTTTATTTTTTTTTTAGTTTTCTCCTTTGTTTTTCAGTTTTTTCCTTTTTTTAGTTTTTTTTTCTTTTTCAGTTTTTAGTTTTTTTGTAGTTTTTTTTTATTATTTTTTAGTTTCTTTTTTCTTTTTAGTTTTTTTGTAGTTTTTACCTTCTTTTTTAGTTTTTTTTACTTTTTTAGTTTTTAGTCTTTTTTTTTAGTTTTTTTTTCTTTTTTAGTTTTTAGTTTTTTACCTCTTTTTAGTTTTTTTTATTTTTTTTAGCTTTTTTTAGTTTTTTCAGTATTTACTTTTTAGTTTTTTTTGTAGTTATTACCTTTTTTAGTTTTTTCTTCTTTCGTATTAATGCGAAAGCCACGGTTCGAACCTGGAACCTCTCGGACCTAGAACCTGGAACATAACGCTTTACCAACTCAGCTACTTCGGCTTGAATACATTCGTTTTTGAAGTGGTATATGGTGAAATAATTCAGACGTCATATGCAGACAAACACGACGTCAGTCGACAGACAGACAGACACACAAACGAACAACTTATTCATATATATATATATATATATATATATATATATATATATATATATATATATATATATCTTCTATCTATATATATAAAAATAAGTTGTCTGTCTGTCTGTCTGTGTGTCAGGTGACGTCATGTTTCTGTGTCGACTGACGTCATGTTTTCGACTGACGAAATTACGAAATTACATTGGGACACAAATGACGACCAGGACACCGGCGCATAGGGAATATAAATGACGACCGGGACACTCAAAGAGAAAGCGACCGGGACACAAGGAATGTTCAATTAGCAATCACCATCAACAAAACACCGTCAACAAACCATCACAAATGACGACCGGGACACAGTTAGTATAAATGACGACCAGGACATAAGTAAAAAAAAAACTAAAAAAAAGGTAAAAACTACAAAAAAACTAAAAAGAAAAAAACAAACTAAAAACTAATAAAAAAACTAAAAAAGCTAAAAAACTAAAAAAACTAAAAAATAAAAAAGACTAAAAAAAAGGAAACAAAAAGAAAAATAAAGGAGAAAAACAAAACTAGAAAAATAAAAATAAAAAAAAACTAAAAAGAAAAAAGAAAAAAAACTAAAAAAACTAAAAAATGTAAAAACCAAAAAAAAAAACTAAAAAGAAAAAAAGGGGAAAAATACAAAAATTTATTTCATCATTTACCATTTCAAAAACGAATGTATATACAGACTTGGACACCGGAATACAAATGACGACCGGGACACAGGAATATAAATGACGACCAGGACACAGGGACACAACTACAACGGGGACGCCGGGGGGCACAGGGGGATATATAAATGACGATGGGGACACAGAGAATGTTCGATTAGCAATCACCATCAACAAAGCTCAAGGGCAATCACATAAATGACGACCGGAACACATGGAATATAAATGACGACCGGGACACCGGGGGGCACACGGGGATATATAAATGACGACGGCGACACAGGGAATCGTCGATTAGCAATCACCATCAACAAAGCTCAAGGGCAATCATTAGAATCATGAGGTATAGATCTGAATACGGATTGTTTTCCCATGGACCATTATATGTTGCATGTTCAAGAGTCGGTAAACCTGACAATCTATTTATATGCACAGACAATGGGACAGCAAAGAATGTTGTATATTCGCAAGTTTTACGTAGTTAAAAACACACATATATATATATATATATATATATATATATATATATATATATATATATATATATATATATACATATATATATATATATATATATATATATATATCTATATTCACAGGTGGGACATAGGGACACAACTACAATGGCGCGTAACGACTTACGCGCGCGGGGGGGCTTGGGGGGGGGCGCGAAGCGCCCCCACCAACTTGGTGTTGCCCCCACCAACAGCTAGTATATATATATATATATATATATATATATATATATATATATATATATACTAGCTGTTGGGGTGGCGCTTCGCGCCACCCCAACACCTAGTTGGTGGGGGCGCTTCGCGCCCCCCCAAGCCCCCCCGCGCGCGTAAGTCGTTACGTGCCATAATAGTTACGCGCCATTGTAGTTGTGTCCCTATGTCTCACCTGTGAATATAGATAGATATATATATATGGTTTTAACTACGTAAAACTTGCGAATATACAACATTCTTTGCTGTCCCATTGTCTTTGCATATAAATAGATTGTCAGGTTTACCGACATTTGAACATGCAACATATAATGGTCCATGGGAAAACAATCTGTATTCAGATCTATACCTCATGATTCTAATGATTGCCCTTGAGCTTTGTTGATGGTGATTGCTAATCGACCATTCCCTGTCCCGGTGTCCCGGTCGTCATTTACATCCCCCTGTTTCCCCCGGTGTCCCCGTTGTAGTTGTGTCCCTGTGTCCCGGTCGTCATTTATATTCCCTGTGTCCCGGGTCCCGGTCGTCATTTGTATCCCGGTGTCCCAGTCTGTATATACATTCGTTTTTTAGTTTTGTTTTTCTCCTTTATTTTTTTCCTTTTTTTTTCTTTTTTAGCTTATTTAGATTTTTAGATTTTTTAGTTTTTTTTATTAGTTTTTAGTTTTTTTTTCTTTTTAGTTTTTTTGTCCCGGTCGTCATTTATATCCCCCTGTTTCCCCCGGTGTCCCCGTTGTAGTTGTGTCCCTGTGTCCCGGTCGTCATTTATATTCCCTGTGTCCCGGTCGTCATTTGTATCCCGGTGTACCGGTCTGTATATACATTCGTTTTTTAGTTTTGTTTTTCTCCTTTATTTTTTTTCCTTTTTTTTTCTTTTTTAGTTTATTTAGATTTTTAGATTTTTTAGTTTTTTTATTAGTTTTTAGTTTTTTTTTCTTTTTAGTTTTTTTGTAGTTTTTACCTTCTTTTTAGTTTTGTTAATTTTTTTTTTTACTTGTGTCCTGGTCGTCATTTATACTCCCTGTGTCCCGGTGCTTTGTTGATTGCTAATCGAACATTCCTTTTGTCCTGGTCGCTTTCTCTTTGAGTGTCGTCATTTATTAGTTTTTTCCTTTTTTTTTAGTTTTTTATTGGTTTTTACCTTTATTTTAGCTTATTTTTCAGTTTTTTCCTTTTTTTTAGTTTTTTTTTATTTTTTTTTTTTTTTAGTTTTTTACCTTTTTTTAGTTTTTTTAGTTTTTTTAGTTTTTTAGCTTTTTTACTTTTTTTATTAGTTTTTAGTTTTTTTTTGTAGTTTTTGCCTTTTTTTAGTTTTTTCAGTTTTTTTTTTAGTTTTTTATTGGTTTTTACCTTTATAGTTTTTTTAGTTTTTTAGCTTTTTTATTTTTTTTATTAGTTTTTAGTTTTTTTTGTAGTTTTTGCCTTTTTTTAGTTTTTTCAGTTTTGACGTCACCTGATCCAGTTTTTTCAGGTGACGTCACCTGATCCACGATCCACAGATCCACAGACAACTTATTTTTATATATATAGATAGTTTTTTTTTTTTACTTATGTCCTGGTCGTCATTTATACTCCCTGTGTCCCGGTGCTTTGTTGATTGCTAATCGAACATTCCTTTTGTCCTGGTCGCTTTCTCTTTGAGTGTCGTCATTTATTAGTTTTTTCCTTTTTTTTTAGTTTTTTATTGGTTTTTACCTTTATTTTAGCTTATTTTTCAGTTTTTTCCTTTTTTTTAGTTTTTTTTTATTTTTTTTTTTTTTTAGTTTTTTACCTTTTTTTAGTTTTTTTAGTTTTTTTAGTTTTTTAGCTTTTTTACTTTTTTTATTAGTTTTTAGTTTTTTTTTGTAGTTTTTGCCTTTTTTTAGTTTTTTCAGTTTTTTTTTTAGTTTTTTATTGGTTTTTACCTTTATAGTTTTTTTAGTTTTTTAGCTTTTTTATTTTTTTTATTAGTTTTTAGTTTTTTTTGTAGTTTTTGCCTTTTTTTAGTTTTTTCAGTTTTGACGTCACCTGATCCAGTTTTTTCAGGTGACGTCACCTGATCCATCCATCCATCCACAGACAGACAACTTATTTTTATATATATAGATAGAAGATATATATATATATATATATATATATATATATATATATATATATATATATATATATATATATATATATATATATATATATATATATATATATATATATATATATAAGTTGTATGTTTGTGTGCTTGTCCGCATATGACGTCATTATAAGTATATAAGATTTTGTGTATGACGTCATTATATGAATATAAGGGGGCGATTGAAAGAGAAATTTTAGTATAAATCCTGCAATGGTAGAAGAAACAGCCGAGGAAGCTGCTCAAACAGTTAATTAAAAGAGAAATTTTAGTATAAATCCTATAATGGCAGAAGAAACAGCCGAGGAAGCTGCTCAATGAGTTAATGCCAAAAGGCTTGCGACTAATAGAGAAAGTAAGAAAAGAAAGCGTGCCGAGGAATCACAAGAACAGCGTGAAAACAGGCGTGCGTCTCAAAGAGAAATTACCAAAAAAATTGTGCCGGGGAATCACAAGAAAAACGTGAAAACAGGCTTTCGGCTCAAAGAGAAATTGCCAAAAGAAAACGTACCGAGGAATCACAAGAACAACGGGAAAACAGGCTTGAGGCTCAAAACTTTGTTTAATGGAACTACGTCAGAATCTAAGCGTTTTTTTTATCAAACATCCGAAAATATAACTCATGTTTCCAAATGATGTCGTTTGGTGCCCAAATCGTAAATCAAGATGAGTTTATGCCTACTTTCAAAGTAAAAAGGCAAATTTATCATAGAGCAGGGTTCCTTCTACCATTCTCAGGTGAGGATCATAAATTTTTACAACTGTACTTCATCAGTGATAGCAATTCTGAATTGAATACACGTTGAAAAAGTTCTCCCGACGTTGAAAGCTCTATCGTTTCCCAATTGCAACATCTTTTCCACGAAAACAATGATTTAGTGTGCCTGTTCAAAACAGCAACCAATGTGATGCCTACTGCTTCGCATAAAATTGTTATTTCCACTGACAAAACGCCTATTGGCGAACATGTGCGTAGAAACAATGCTCCAACTATCGGCGAAGTGGCAATCGTTATGGTCGGTGTTCAGTTTTTACCTCGAGATATTATTCTTCATAAGCGAAACGCTCAGTTAGTAAGAATTGCTGAAACTCATCGATGCTACGATGCCCTACAATATCCTATCATTTTTTGGGATGGAGCCGACGGCTATCACTTTAATAATCTGTATATATATAAAAATAAGTTGTTTGTTTGTGTATCTGTCTGTCTGTCCGCATATGACGTCTGAATTATTTCATCATATACCAATTTAAAAACGAATGTATTCAAGCCGAAGTAGCTGAGTTGTTAAAGCGTTATGTTCCAGGTTCTAGGTCCGAGTGGTTCCAGGTTCGAACCTCGGCTTTAACATTAATACAAAAGAAGAAAAAAACTAAAAAAGGTAAAAACTACAAAAAAAAACTAAAAAAAACAACTAAAAACTAATAAAAAAAACTTCCCAAACAGCTTCATTACTGCTTATGTATCTTCCAGCCTGATATTGTACGATTTCATCGAAATCTTTGATTTCGGGCTGCAAGCCAAAAACTGCCATGTCACTGCCTTTGTTGACGTATTTACATATGTATTTGATTGCCTTTACGGAGTTACAGTATTCAACGTTTATGTGTGCATTAAATGTTTTTGATAATAATGGGGAATATGGAACAACCCACTGGTTATCTACTTCGATGGTGGTACCGTTACGCTTCTTTATTATTGCTGTTTTACCGCCATCTTCAGTAGATCTTCTTCTATATTGTGGTGAATCACCATGCATGGTGAATTTTCAATCAGTGCACCGCAAGGTCCATGTATCGTATTTTTTACAATAATATCATCTAACCCCTTATCGACATTTTTATCAGGTATTTCAGCGGAAATCACATCATCAATTTCGTTCGAAGTAATTTTTTTATGTAGCCAGATTAGTATATGTGCGTGTGGCAAACCTCGTTTTTGCCATTCCACTGAGTACATCCAGCATCGCACTGACCCAAACACTTCAAGTTTTACAATGTAGTTTATCAGTGATTTCAACTTTTGCCGGAAGACACGGGCCGTAATGTCATGCCTATGAACCGCCGATTGTCCTTGAAGTAAAAGCTGCAGTATTCTCGTCCCAAGATTGATTAAATGTAAATGTAATAAATAAATCTGGACGACCATAGAGACGAACATACGCAATAGCATCTTGAGCATATTCATGCATATGACGGGGAGTGCCAGCATATGACGAAGGTAAAATTGTTAATCTTCCAACGTTTGTGGTATTACCGTCATTTATAACTGCATCTCGCAAATGAATGTATTGTTCAGAGCGGAGCTTGGTCTGATTCAGGCGGATATATAGCAAACGTTCTGATTCAATTTTAGCATACATATCAACGACGAATTGGTGAAACAATTCACGGCATTTTAAAATATAATTTTCTTCATCCTGCCAAATCATTAGTCTATAGGAATAATAATGCATTGCACTGCATTTCTTATTCATTTCTTTGTTAGTGGCTGGATTCATCAATTTAATATTAAAGTGATAGCCGTCGGCTCCATCCCAAAAAATGATAGGATATTGTAGGGCATCGTAGCATCGATGAGTTTCAGCAATTCTTAACAACTGAGTGTTTCGCTTATGAAGAATAATATCTCGAGGTAAAAACTGATCACCGACCATAACGATTGCCACTTCGTCGATAGTTGGAGCATTGTATCTACGCACATGTTGGCCAGGAGGCGTTTTGTCAGCGGAAATAACAATTTTATGCGTATCAGTAGGCATCAAATCGATGGCTGTTTTGAACAGACGCACTAAATTATTATTTTCGTGGAAAAGATGTTGCAATTGGGAAACGATTGTCCTTTCAACGTTGGGAGAAATTTCGCAACGTGCATTCAATTCAGAATTTATATCACTGATGAAGTACAATTGTAAAAATTTATGATTCTCGCCTGAGAATGGTAGAAGGGACCCTGCTCTATGATAAATTTGCCCTTTTACTTTGAAAGTAGACATAAATTGATCTGGATTTTCGATTTGGGCTCCAAACGACGTCATTTGGAAACATGAGTTGTATTTTCTGATTTTTGACAAAAAACGCTTAGATTCTGACGTAGCTCCAGTAAGGAAAGTCTTCAATGGCTCTGGTGGTGCAGCCAATAGAGGAAGTTTAACTTTTCCTGAGGCGCAACACATTCCCATTGTTTCACCATTGAATTTCAAGGCCTTGCAATAGGGACAAATTTTAGACATTGTCCCGATTTGAACACATCTACTCAAGCTATAATCATCGACTGGGTTGTACCTGAATGCCAGGCGATAACTTTCAGGTTGCTCTGATTCCTCGGCACGCTTTCTTTTCTTACTTTCTCTATCAGCAGCAAGCCTGATTTCTTGCTGTTCTTGTGATTCCTCGGCACGCTTTCTTTTCTTACTTTCTCTATCAGCAGCAAGCCTGATTTCTTGCTGTTCTTGTAATTCCTCGGCACGCCTTCTTTTTTCACTTTCTCTTTTAGCAGCAAGTCTGCTTCCGCGTTGCTCTGGTAGTTCCTCGGCACGCTTTCTGTTCTTTCTTTCTTTATCAGCCTCAAGCCTGTTTCCTTGCTGTTCTTTTGATTCCTCGGCACGCTTTCTGTTCTTTCTTTCTCTATCAGCCTCAAGCCTGTTTCCTTGCTGTTCTTTTGATTCCTCGGCACGCCTTCTTTTTTCACTTTCTCGTTTAGCAGCAAGTCTGCTTTCGCGTTGCTCTGGTAGTTCCTCGGCACGCTTTCTTTTCTGACTTTCTCTATCAGCAGCAAGTTTTTTGGCATAGACTCTTTGAGCATCTTCATCGGCTTTTGCCATGGTAAGTTAATCAGTCATTGTAAACTTAAACATTAATAGATTTCTACGTGAACATATGTCTTAAATATCTTGAATGACGTCACCGTCAAAGCAAAAATGACGACAACTAATTTCATGACGTCAGTCAACACAGAAACATGACGTCACATGATCCACAGACAGACACACGGACAGACAACTTATTTTTATATATATATAGATATATTGAAATATTTGTGCAATTCCCAATTTTTTGGTTTTTTCTTTTTTTTTATTTTTTAGCTTTTTTAGTTTTTTTTTCTTTTTAGTTTTTTAGCTTTTTTTAGTTTTATTTTCTTTTTAGTTTTTTACCTTTTTTATTTTTTGTATTTTTTTATTTTTAAGTTTTTTTAGTTTTTTCTTTTTAGTTTTTTTTTAGTTTTTTACCGTTTTTCTTTTTTCAGTTTTCTTTTTATTCTTTATTTTTCAGACGTAAATACATATCGTCGAACCTTTGTTTTTTTTTTACTAAAATCTGGTAGGCATTGATGACCTTATCCAAGTCAAAATCCCAAACCCAATCATCATCGCTATCATTTTCAGTTTTGATACGTTTTGACTCTCGCTGTCCAGGTGGATTTTCATCTAACTGCGCGGTTTTGCGTTCTTTAGCCGCAAGCCTTTTGGCATAAACCCTTTGAGCAGATTCCTTGGCTGTTTCTTCTGCCATTGTAGGATTTATACTAAAATTTCTCTTTGAATTAACTATTTTAGCAGCTTCCTCGGCTGTTTCTTCCGTCATTTTAAGATCTATACTAAAAATTCCTCTTATGCAAAGCTTGCTAAAGCTCAACAATTTATAATAAACCTCAAATTTTAAGTATCTGTTTTAAGGTTTCCGAATTACTTTAGTCTATGGTTAAAATATTTCGAAACATTTATGCAATTCCCAGTTTTTACATTTTAGTTTGTTTTCGTTTATATATATATAGAAGATATAACCTGGCGTAACGGACAGACAACTTATTTATATATATATAGAAGATAGATATTATATATCTATATTTACAGGTGGGACACAGGGACACAACTACAATGGCGCTCAACGGCTTACGCGCGCGGGGGGGCTTAGGGGGGCGCGAAGCGCCCCCACCAACTAGGTGTTGGGGTGGCGCGAAGTGCTACCCCAACAGCTAGTATGTATATAAATAAGTTGTTTGTCTGTGTGTCTGTCTACTGACGTCATGTTTGTCAACTGATATATCTATCTATATATATATATATATATAAATAAGTTGTCTGTGTGTCTGTCGAGTGACGTCATATTTGTCGACTGACGAAATTACAAACCGGGACATCGGGACACTAATGACGACCGGGACATCCGGGTCGCAGTGGCAGCTAGCTCTGGGTTGCAGCGGTAGATAGCAACCTAGTAAGAGACGATCATCTTCCATACTAAATATACAATGACCTATAGCTCCTAAAAATGTCCAAAACTCATATACAGGAGACATCCAGTATCTTGGCCTGAATAACAAAAAGCATGTTGGCTTCAGAAACAACAAAAGTGGCTCGAACCACGATATTCTGCATCGACGGCATCTTTTTCTCTGTGTTATTTCTCCTCAGCTAGCCGGACACTAGAAAATCGTAGAGCTGTTTAATGGGTCATTTCAATGGAAATTGCTACAGCTAATGCTTTTTGTAATTCAAAAACAAATGGTTTTAAAATGGAATGACTTTTTACAAAAAACTGCATTTTCATGCACAAACTTGATAAATGATGTCATAATCGTAGTTTGTAATTATATATGGCGTAATGAGTTAAAGCAATGTTTTCAACTGGTCAAATATAGCACAATAACCCAAAGAAGCAAGAATCATTCTCCACAAAAGGTTTTTCTTTCACGAGCTTGGTGCTCTGTATAAACATAACCTCCAGGTATCCGTTCTTTTGTTCATTCTTATAAATAGAGGAAGACCATCACGATCATTAGGGGGGGCTAAACAAGCTCAACTAGAATGAAAATCAGCTGCTTCAGCGTCTTCAGCTTGAGTTATTTTGGTTTCAGCTGCTTTGAGTTGAACCTCAGCACCAGCGCTTTTTGGTATTGCTTTCTTAGATAATGCTTTCTTAGAACTTTTTTGCACGGACGCTTCTCCAGTCTCGTTTTCCTTTGGTGTTTTCTCGGCGGCGGCAGCTTCTTCAGTTGTGTTTTTTTTTATTTCATTTGGTTCAAGCAGATGAAGCTTGACAGCAACTAGAAAATAAACTGTAAAGAGAAAATAACCTATCACAATAATGGACATTTTTCGAATGAACAAAAGCAGACATTTGACCGAAACTAGTGCTTTCTAACTCCTACTTATTTAATTTTCTTTCAAAAATAAATCAGCAGTGGTATTTTTTTTCAGATATCGATTCTATTCAGCTTTTAAGGACAAGATATTTTTGCAATTAATGTTATGTTAGAATTTTCTGTTAAATTTAACACAGTTTTATTTTGTTATTCCAGCTTTTGATGCAATGTACCTCTAAAATCTCTTAATTCATTTATTTTCATAGATCTTAATTTAAGAATTTAAGCAAACGAAAAACCGAACTAATTTCAAAATTTGCAATTTTTTCTGGTTTTAATTGAAAAATTTAAATTATTGCTCAAACACCCAAAATATATTTGCCGTTTGCAGTAAAGACCTCGACTAGATATTTACCTGATTATACATAGGAAAAATCCTACGGTTTTTTCTTTATTGAAATAGTAAGAGACGAGCATCAAGGAATCTGGCTGCTAACTAGGTTCAGTATATACAATTGTCTTTTCGTCTAATGATCGGTTCTTAATATAAAACAATTAAAGACAAAAAAAGTAATTTAAATTTTTTCAGGCACTCTTCCGGACTGAATTAAAAAATTAAAATTATTACTCGAACACCATAAATACTTTTGCAGTTTGTAGTTAAATGAAATTATTTTATTTAAAATTTTTGGGAATTATTCTAGTTTCAGTCGATTTAAAATAAAGAACGCTAGCTGATAGTAGCCGAATCTATCTATCTATATATATATAGATATATAAATAAGTTGTATGTATGTATGTTTGTTTGTTTGGAAAAAGAGGGTTTGCAGTATTATCATCCGTATTTCTAAGTTATTTGTTAAATTTGGCTTCACAATTGTTTGAAAAACTGCTGTACTCAATTTCAATCTTATCAGAGGCAACGCTTTAGCGTTGCCTCTAGTTAAGGCCATACTGCTCCAATTTTTTTCCCAGAGTTACATGAAGAATCGATATAAGTGATCATAATTGGCGTTAGTCAAGATTATAGTAAAGAACGACCTCTAGCCGTATAACCGAAATAATCTATTTAGAACATAACTTGAAACAAGCACTCCATAAAAGGATCGATATTGTTCATTATACATTTGCACTATGTAAGTATCATATGTATTTACATAAAGGATCGATGTAGTTCGTTGAAATCCAGATTGCTGCAGTATCTAGCAACCTAGTAAGAGACTATCACGGCCCATAGAAAAAATGAAAGAGGGTCATAATTCTTAAAACTAGAATCAGATAAAAAAAACGAAGCACACTATTAGAACCACCTTATCTGATACCTCTATTTAGGAATCTTACAGTCCTTTGGCTTGAACAACAAGGGAAATAAATTGGCTCGAAAATCAATGAAAGTAGCGGTAACCATGGTATTCTTCATATACGGCATCTTTTTTTTCTTTTTTGCTGCTAGCTTGGCACTGAAACAATGTTGAGAGTTGTTTAATGACTCAGTTTAAAGGAAATGGCTCCATGCAGTGCCTTTTGTAATTAAAAACAAAATAGTTTTTAAAATAGAATAATTTTATAACCAAAAACTCCATTTTTCTATAGCATTGTAGTAGCTTTTGTTATTATAACATCTGAAATCATCGGATTCATTGGAACATCAGATAGACCTGAAACCTAGTAAAGAACAAACTATGGCACATCGTATCTATAAGTTAAGATACTACGAGCATCTTTTGAGAATCCGGGCTGCAGCGGTAGTACATAAAGGGTTGATAAAGTTCATTATGAATGGGGCAGATGCTAGTGTCGTCGGATATAGCTGAAACCTAATAAAGAACGAACTCCAGCCTATACTAACTGAAGTTTTAATTTAAAGAATCTGGGCTGCAGCGATAGTTAGCAGTAGTAGGGGCCCTTTGAATTTAAGGACGTCAATCAGGGGTATACTATTTGAGCTACTATTCCCTCAAGACGCTATTACCCACACCTGGATCCTACACAATACTACAGTACATCTGTATTTTATGTAATAGGAATTGTTTGTCTCCTCATGCAAATGTTTTCTTCAAGATGCATATGTTTGTTACGTAATTCTATAGGGAGGTGTTGGTTACATAATACGAGATTGTTTGCCTGCGTTGAATATGACGTGATATTGCATGACTTTTTAGATTTATTGAGGATGACGTGATTTTGCGTGACTTGCTAGAGCTCATGGCTCGCTAGTCAAGTTGGGAACCCCTGTCTGTAACTGAGGACAGTGCACTCGTATGTGTTATGTATTGGAGGCGCACACGTGGATGTTAAGCAATGGCCGTGTACATTTGGGTGTTTCGTAATGACGGCACCCGTGTAGATGTTACGTCATGATACGGCACACGTGAGTGTTACGTAATGACACGTGGGATGTTATCTAATGCTTCAAGAGATGATCGTTTTTCGTCAAGATTTTATTTTCTTCAAGGCGTTTTTTTCGTCGAGATATTTTCTTCGGGTTGTTTTTCTTTCAAGGCGTTTTGAGATCTTTTTCTTCGAGATTTTTTTTCTTTTCTTCAAAACCTTCTTTCCATGGACACCTTTTTTGTTTTCTTTGAGACATTTTCTTTCAGATTCTCTCCTCAGAGGGCCTTTATAGTCCTTCATCAAAGATTTTTCGGCTCTAGGATTGAATGTGTGACCAGAGGTTTCCCCCAATGGAACGGTGCCTTAGACACCCGGACCAATATATGAGCATATCACTCAATGCCTTTTTGATGTTCATTCCAAATATAGTTACTAATTTGCTCGGAAATTCAATTGGAAGCCCTTTATAGACCCTCAAAGATGGTACCTTTTCTCTTATTTTTGGCTCTAGAAAAGGGTTAAAATACTTTTTAAAAACTTGCCATTAGATTATAAAACCTTTTTGTTGAAGTTACGCAATCAATAGGCATTGGTTTTCATGATCCAATTGGATAAACAGTTTAAAAATTACTTAATCTTGCCATAGTCACTTTACTCCATTTCTATCCTATTAAAAAATAAGTTATCTGAACACTAATTATTGCTCAACATTACAATAGCAAACAGGAAAGCAAGCAATATCAGTGAAGAAAAATACACATAGTTTTCCTTCTACAAAGATGCTAGAAAAGAAATCAAATTAAACAATATTTAAGCTTAGGTTATGAAAGTGAAAAAACAGAAAAAAAATCTACATCCCTGACTTTTTCTAGCTTACATTTTAAAACTACACCATAGCCTCTTAATACATTGGGGATGGATGATCATATCCTCAAGAAAAGGTATGTTCAAGGATTCTTTTTTAAAGGTCCATAAAAGGCTAATAACTAACTGTTTAGTGGATACTAACTGCTCCCTACTTAAACCCTTGCTAGACTTGAGATCCCTTTATTTTCCTTGTTGTGCTTCTTTTAATTTTTTGAAGTTACATGACCAGCTTCCTCCTGCCTAATGTAGTAATATATCTTTTATTTCTGAGCAATCTGCCCTTACAATAATTTTCAGGTACCTTATCAGTAACTCATGTGCCTTTAACCCTCCAATAGCTTGTGACGTTATTTAGAACACTCTCCTAGAGTCTGCACAGGCTCTATTGGGCCTCTATACAGGCTCCTAGGGAATATTCATCCTTTTTCTCTTTCGTTGGAAATGTTTCTGTTAATTCGCAAATTTGATTAGCAAGTTTCTACCATAAAAAACTGTCTTAAAATTTGTTATTCATTTTTGCTCAGACCCCTGGGAGAGGGAGGTTTCAGCTCCAGAGCTTTCTTATACTTTTGTTTTAGATTTCTGGAAAAATTATTGGTTTTATTCTTTTTTTACGGATAGCTGATTTGTGTGTACATCATGTTGTTGTTTTTTTGTTTTTTTTTAGCTAAAAACAATTTTCCCTGTCCTCTCAGCAGAAAAGCAAGTACTACTATTCAGTGCAACTATGACAGACACATTAGAAAAAATGAGGACATTGGTTATGAAAAAGGTAAGATCCTTGTATACGGTGAATTTTACCAGCACTTCTTCTATAATCTCTAGAAATATAAGGTGAATTTTACTGGTACTTCTTCTAGAATTTCTCCAGGTAGGGAGCCAAATACGTGATCTTTTTCGAGGTTTTCTATTCATGGGTAGAAAGTTTTCAGGAAGTGATTTGCTTTTTTATTCGAAACTAAATCTTAAACATTCATATAATAGGCTAGTAGTTTATCCCTTCCAAACCATTAAGGTATGAAGGGTTGAGCTGAAAGGAATGAAATTGTCATAATAGAACAAGAAATTCCAAGACATAAAATACAAATGAAATTGTAAAGTTGTTTTGCCGATACAGGCGCGTCAGGAGCAGGGAACCGTTATCTCACAGTTTCCTCAAATTACAATTTGCCTATTTTTGTTATTATCGAAGTTGTCCTCCTGTCACCAAATTATCGGCAACCTAAAAATAAGTTCTTACGTTGCCATTCTGACAGTATTTTTGGTGCAATGAAAATGGTGTCTTAGCTCACTATAGCCATGGAAATTCAAGGTTCAATGGTTCACAAGCAATAATTTTGGTGGAAGCTCTGTTGTATCATCTTTAGTCTTGTCTGAATTTGAAGGCCAACCATAAAGACGTAAATGTATCAAAACGAAATTACTAGTCAATACAATAAAAAAACTGAAAAGTCTGCATGAATTTAATATAATACAGACATTAGAGGATGCAACCGTAGCAAAGACAGAATCTTTTATCGTTGGCTTGCGTTGTAGAAAAGATTTTTTTTTCAACATGTGGATTAATGAGTCTAATTTTTTGCCTATTTTAGCTACACAGCTGCTCTGTTAAGACTATGGCAGTTTTTGACAGTCTCTATGAGATCTCTAAGTAATGTTTAATAAATTGGGAAATACGAGTCAGAAGTCTTGTTTGGGCTCCACTTTTTAACCTATGACCCATTCACTGTTTTGCCATACTTCCTTAAAGATAAATGTTTCAACCTGTCCACTTGTATTTTTACTGTAGGATTTATCGTTGAAAACGATCCATATTGTGATTTTAATCGCTTCATGGGCCTATTTATAGAAAAAAAATGTGCAATGAATAGAGTGTGTTAATAAAATGTAAAAAGCACAAGCCCCTTTAAAAACAATTTTTAAAGCCTGATTGACCTCAAAATGGCCAACATTTGGAAAAATTTATCCCCGTTCCTGTAGAACAGCTTGCCCCTGCTCAACCCACTGCACTTTACACCAAGGTTTAACTTCCGCTTCGGAGGAATTAAAACATGGTCCCAAATTTGTAGTAATTTCTTTATAGAATGCTTTAACAAATGAATGTGCTTAATCGTGTACATGTGGAGTAGTATATCGAGTTTTAACCAGGAAGTTAGCTCCATCTTTTTTTTTGGGGGGGGAGGGCAATAGGAGCCTATATTCAGCTAGTCAGGGGGCATGGGCTACACAATAATTTTTATTCAAATTATTGGGGGGGTGTTGCCCCCCTCCCCTTGAAGCGACATGTTCTAGTTTTAAATAAAATAAAGGTTATGTAAAGTGTTCACTAATATAATAGTTTCATTGTTTAATCGCAAGTTAATATATATTGAGAGGCATAAACAAATAAACATTTGCTGCTTTACAAATAAAACAAATAAAACATTTATAACGGTCAATCGTGTTCGTTTTAAGTGGTAGTGCAGCGGTTTTAAGCAAAAAAAAAAAAAATCTTTTTAGCTGAGTAATATAAAAATCTGCCGAATTTCAATAGTAGGATGAAAATAAAAAGCAAATACTTCCATTTTTAATAAAGAAAAAAATCCTTTTAATGAGGCTAAGCCTTAAATGATTACCCAGTATGAAGCCAAATCAGTTAAAATCAATTCCGTACAATATCCAGAGAATAACCTGACGAAGGCCATGTTATGAATAGCAAGTGGAAATACCGAATAAAACAAAGAACCGAAAAACATAACTTTTCGCACAAGGGCATATTCCATTTTAGGGAAACATAAGTAATTCAGAAAGAAAACATAAGAAATTGCATGCTAGCAAAATAGGACTCGTCCGAAAAACCTCAATAGCATAGTTGGACATGTTTTGTTCTGACTGTCAGTAACAGCAATTTTTTTCAAAAATTTTATACAGCTGTGTGTTTTGATGTGCTTTTTACTTCTTACTCTAAGCTGACCTCTGTCAATAAGGTAATTCAATCAACCATAGTGAATGGACCATAAGCGATATAATTTCTTCTTACATAAATATAATTAAAAGAAGTTAATGCTACAGTGAAGTTCAATCTATATTTTCGTAAGAAGCAAATGTTGACTGCTAATGGCATATTCCTATCCCAACTGCGTCTGATTCTAATCTTGGGCATTTCTAACCCTCTCCCTTTGAATTTGTTGATTTATTTTGTCGATTGACTTATTTTTAATTTGTTATCTTGTGTGGATTTGATTTAGAATGCACTAGCGTTGCAGTATATCCACTGTTGAACTCAAAGTATCATTAGGGAAATGTTTTTGTTGCATAATTATAAATAGTTTCTCTTTTAGCCCTTTTTCTATGAGGCGCCTGCTCAAGTAGCGACTGCTGATAGATTAGATGAGAAATGTATCTTGATACCGGCCTACGTCAAAGATGGATATCTAACACATCTTGTCTTGAAATTTAGAAAAGAAAATCCTAAAGGATCGTGCATTGTGTTCACTGATACATGCAAGTAAGCTAGTTCTAATTTTATCGCTAATTATAGGATTAATGAAAAAAAAAAATGCTGACTCAAGACGTTAAATTCTAGGCTGTGACTAGGCAAATTAAAAATTATAACAAAGTTCGAACAAAAAACCTGGCTATTTGAAAATAAACTTTTATTGTATCGAAATCTTGTTCCATTTGAAGCTATTGAAGTATGTTCGAAGACGGTTTGGCAGAGTTTGAAATTCAAATTTTTAAATTTCAGAATCAAAGCAGATTGTTCTTATACGATTGTCTCTAAGAACAAGAGTTACAGCTCATATGGCACTTGTGACGAGGTTGGAAGGGCCAAGAGCTAATATGGCATGAGCTCTTGCAAAATTCTAAGAATCAAAAGATTGGTTTAAAAGGAAAATCGGAGGCTTAATACCGATCAGGATTTAAAATAAGAGCTCTGAGATACGAGGTCTTTCTAAATATCAAAATTCATTAAGATCCGATCACCCGCTCGTAAGTTATAAATACCTCACTTTTTCTAATTTTTCCTCTCCCTTCAGCCCCCCATATGGTCGAATCGGGAAAACGACTTTATGAAGTCAATTTGTGCAGGTCCCTAACACGCCTGCCAATTTTCGTCGTCCTAGCACGTCTAGAAGCACCGAACTCGTCAAAGTACTGGGGCCCCCGAAATCCTCCAAAGAGAGCGGATCCAGTCCGGTTACGTCGATCACGTATCTAGGACTTGTACTTACTCTCCCCACCAAGTTTTATCCTGATCTCTCCACTATAAGTGTTTTCCAAGATTTCCCGTTTCCCCCTACGACTCCCCCCAATATCACCGGATACGGTTGGGATTTAAAATAAGAGTTCTGAGACACGACGTCCTTCTAAATATCAAAATTCATTAAGAGCCGATCACCCATTCGTAAGTTAAAATACCTGATTTTTTCAATTATTCCCTTTCCTCCAGCCCCCAGATGGTCGAATCGGGGAAACGACTGTTGTCAAATCAATTTGTGCAGGTCCCGGACACGCCTACCAATTTTCATCGTCCTAGTACGTCCAGGAGCACCGAACTCGCCAAAGCACTGGAAACACCCCCCCCCACTCCCCCAAAGAGAGCGGATCCGGTCCAGTTATGTCAAGAACGTATCTAGAATTTGTGTTTATTCTTCCCATCAAGTTTCATTCTGATCTCTCCACTCTATGTGTTTTACAAGATATCCGTTTTCAGGTTTCTGTTTCCCCCCTCCACCCCTATGTCCCTGGATCCGATTCGAATTGAAAACGGAGCATCTAAGACATAAGATCTTTCTATATATCAAGTTTTATTAAGACCCGATCACCCAATCTTAAGATAAAGATACCTCAATTATCATGTTTTCCAAGATTTCCGGTTTCCCTCTCCAACTCCTCTTAATGTCACCGGATCTTTTTGGGATTTAAAATAAGAGCTCTGAAGCACAAGATCCTACTAGATATCAAATTTCATTAAAATCTGATGACATGCTCGTAAGTTAAAAATACCTCATTTTTTCTAATTTTTCCGAATTACCCCCCTCCCAACTCCTCCAAAGAGAGCTAATCCGGTATGGTTATTTCAATCACGTATCTAGGACTTGTGCTTATTCTTCCCACCAAGTTTCATCCGGATCTCTCCACTCTAAGCGTTTTCCGAGATTCCCCCCTTCCAATGACACTGGATCTGCTCGGGATTTAAAGTAAGAGATCTGAGTTCCGAGGTCGTTTTAGATTTCAAATTTCTTTAAGATCCGATTACTCCTTCGTAAGTTAAAAGCACCTCATTTTTCCTAATTTTTCAGAATTAACCCTCCCCCCAACTCTCCCAAAGAGAGTGGATCCATTCCGGTTATGTCAATCATGTATCTAGTACTTGTGCTTATTATTCCCACCAAGTTTCATCCCCATCCCTCCACTATAAGTGTTTTCCAAGATTTCAGGTTTCCCCCTCCAACTCCCCCGGTTTCACCGGATCAGGTCGGGATTTAAAATAAGAGCTCTGAGAGATGATGTCCTTCCAAAAATCAAATATCTTTGGATCCACTCACCCGTTTGCTAGTTAAAAATACCTCATTTTTTCTAATTTTTCCGCCGCTCTTCTCCATGAGCTGAGCCTTCGTGTGCCCATTCTAAACACCAGTTTTCAAAATAGGAAGAATCGATTATCGAATTGACTTAGGTTTCTTTATTCACAAACTGAAAAACAATTTTACTGTTTACAAATGCAGTTCTTATGAAAAACATACGTTTTTGTATGCGCCAGTTTCAAAGTAAAACATTTCCAGAAAAAATAACTTTTTATATAGAGGGTTCTAAACCTAAATTGGAAAACTGAATCGTTTATTATTTATAAGACAAATAAAATATTGTAAGTGCAATTTGCAAATGGAAATTTAGTACGTTTGAGGCAAAAGCTGAGAAATGCCAAGAAAGCGGTAATATCTTGTCTAATGGAGTGAAAATTAGATCAAAGTTCTGCTCAAGTATTTATTAATGTAACAGTAAACGTTTGAAATGTCCTTCTCTAGGAAAAGTCAATGACACATTAAGCCTCGTTGGCTCAGTCGGTAGAGCGTACGTCTTATAATCAATGACACGTTAGTTGCTATTAATGGCTTTAGATTGGAAAGGCTAAGTATATTTTGGAAAGAGTTAAAATCGATTTTCCAAATGGTTTCTGTAAAAGTTTTGTTGATTCTTCAGGGAAATCACGTGCTTAGCTCTATTTTGACTAATTTACTTTTTTAATGTGGAACACTATTTGCTGTATTTCTGGAATAGTATGTTGACATGCATGGCCTAAACAATGGGTTTTTAATGCTTTGAAAATTTAATCACAGAAGCTGTCAAATATTATGTATGATGTTGAAAGAGCTTGGTTTCGAAAGTGTGTCGCTTCATTCCATGATGCCCCAAAGAGAGCGAGTTTCGGCTTTGGCAAAGTTTCGATCGAATAATGTAAGGATCCTTGTGGCAACTGATGTAGCTAGTAGAGGTAAGTGAATTTATCTCAAAAGCAAAGGAAATGTTTTTGTGGAATTCAAAAATATACGTTCTTTACTTGAAATTAATTCAAGACACGTTTTTAAGACGAGTAAGCTTTTTTAAAGACAAGTAAAGAACATTGTTAAAACCTAAAACAACACAAAATAAAGTCACAGAATAATTCCAACGTTAAACAAACCTAAACTAGACCCACGTTGCCCGGGCAACGTGAAGTGTTGCGGCAACCTTTGTCCGGCTTCGCCGACTAAGGTGTTGTGAGAGCAACACTTTGGCTTTGTTTCTTTGCTATCGATCAGTAATCACATGATCAAAGGCTATTCCTCAGCGTTGAAAAAACAACAACAAAAAAGTATCGAAAGAAGGGACTAAATTGACTTTGCAGCCAGTCGAAGTTGGTATTATAAAGCTATCCCTGACTTCTCAGGATCAAAATACCATAGGTGAAATTCTATTAAAGATTACAAAACTATCTCATTGTTTTACATTCTCGTTTGTGCTTGTTTCTTCACTATCGGTTAAGTGATGAAGTTGTCAGCCTATCGAAGTTTTTAAAAAGGTATGTTCAAACAAGAACGCAATCAGTTATCACATGACCAAAGGCTATTCCTCAGCATTGAAAAACAACAACTACAAAGTAATATCGAAAGAAGGGATCAAGTTGACTTTGCAGCCAGTTGAACTTTATCCTTTTCAATCGTAGATATCATGACGGATGAAAACTTGGAACAATATCTTATATAATCTAGCTGGTGTTATAAAGCTATCCGTAACTTTTCAGATTTAAAATACCATAGGTGACACTAATTATTACGAAACTACCTCATTGTTTTACGCTATCGTTTGTACCCGTTGCGTAAACACTTAATCCTTTCAGATTTAAAGAGATCGAATACAATGTGCACCAATTTGCACAAATTTCTAGCCCAAAGTGAACAGATTCTTACTTACAAGTCCCCGTCCCATGATAGACATCAAGTTTACCGGAAAAAAATAATGGATACACCAACTAGCAAAAGTTTCAAACCTCTCATCGCTGAAGATGATCGAAGCCAAAGAGCCGATTATTACTTACAAGTCCCCTACATGTCTTACCACTGGAACCAAATTAGTTAAACCATCAAATACATCGGAAACAAATAATAGGTACACCAACTAGCAAAAGGGGCAAACCCCTCATTTCCGAAGATGATTATGAGCTAACAGCCGTTTCTCGCCCAAAGTGAACCGATTCTTACTTATAAGTCCCTCTCCCATGATATGCATCAAGTTCACCGGAAAGAAATAAATGGATACACCAACTAGCACAGTTGCGAACCCCTCATCGCTGAAGTTGACTGTAGACTAACAGTATATTATTACTTACAAGTCACCTACATGTCTTACCACGGGAACCAAATTGGTTTTACCATCAAATACACTGGAAAAAAATGATACATACACCAACTAGCAAAAGTTGCTAACCCCTTATTGCCGAAGGTGATTATTCCCTAACAGCTGACTGTTGCTTACAAGTCCTTTATATGTCTCACAATTTAGATCGGCCTAGATATTCTTTCAGTATGAACCTTATTACTGAAGTTGTCAACCCCTTGGCACTTTCAAACTGGTATACCTCATGAAGGAATTTTTGTGCCAAAAAATGGATGTCACATACTTTGATCAGCTCATCAAGACCTATTGATTGCCGTCAAAAAAATTCTATCTGTCTTAGTTTAAAAGTTATTTTTTTTTGCCGCAGGCCAACTTTCTAACGTCACCACTTAGAAAGGAGCAAAGGATAAGCTCCAATTTCTTTAGCAATGAGAGAACTTTTAAAGTTTATTAGGCATATCTGATACCATTTCTCTACCGCAGTCCAAAGTCCGAAAAACCGAATGATAAAGTCAGCTGAAATCACGAACAGAAATGGGTAGACACAATAGATGGCAGCAGTTTCGGACCCGTGGGAAAATGCCACATTTTTGCTTCTGTAAATTTTTCTATTTATCACTCAAAGAAGATATATTAGCTGTGGGGCCGGGTAACTGCCGCATATATTTAACGCTTATAGATTTTAGTCCATCTTCAATTTGAAAGTGGTGCCTGCCTGCTTGCCTGATAGAACGGAGCTTTCCACTCGAAAGCAGAAACATGGTTTGATGAAACGAAACGGCTATATAACTCCACTTCACTTTGCACACCATAGGCTTTGGGTCGTGGAAAAGCAAAAACCATCCTTTTTGGCCCCAGGCAAGAGTTCTGCGGGGTTTTCCAAAATGTAATGTCATATTCATCAATACGGCCTGAGGTTCACACTTTCCGTAAAAACCGCACAGGTTAGACCCTTACCAGTTTCCAGGAATAAGCTGAGATCGGCGGCATAGGAAAAAAAAAAACGGGACAAACCAAAGTGTTGCTCTCGCAACACAATTACCACAAATAAGAATTGGGCTCCCATTCTCTTCTAACCTTTCTAAAGGCACGAGTAGCATTTATGTCCTACTGAAAACAATATGAAACGCTCATTTTCATCAAAATCCTTACAAGCTTATTTGCGTCGATTTTGCGTCGAGAACGTAGTTCGTGTTTTCTGATTCATTCCGCAACTTGGACACTGCTCAATTTCGCACTGAGCCTGGACTGAGGATCGTTTTTAAAGATTATTTTTAGTATTAAGTTAAAACGTAATTCAGTTTTGCTTGAACGCAATACTTCGCTTGTCTTTACATAGTTATTCTTCTTGCTTGGAACTAGCATGGACCTATCTCGACTTTGCACTGCGTAAGTCCACACGCTTGGTGTTAAATCTCGTTGTTTGTGTTTAGCTCGTCTTGCATCAAACTGTCTGCAGCTTATGGCTAAGGAGTTCGTAGGGATTAAAAAAAGTACCCTAGAATTTTCATTGTCAAATCAAATGAGGCCCCTCCCAATTTCTTGTGACCATCCGTTCTATATGAAATGACCGGGGGAAAATAAATGAATAGAAAAATACATAAAGGACTCGTTGCTCTTTACTAAGTCAACGCTAGCTTTTTGTTTCTGGCGAATATCTTTATTAAAAACCAATTTTTTGCATTTGAAGTCATTGCCAATAACACTGCATGATTAGTCCCCTTCTCCCTGCAAAAACAATGTATGAACCTTTTGGCTATTCTAAAGGAAATGGCTATCTTGAGACGAGGCCATCAAATGGTGGATGGGGTAAAAAGGGGATGGAAGTGGGCTCTGCTGCTCTCTGATTAGTTTTGGCCTCACAATGGGTACTAGAACTTAGAATTTAGAAGCCAGCCCTTCCCCAGCTATTTTGTGATCTTCCGTCTATATGACAAGCCCTGGTTTAAAAAATAATAAATAATAAATGGGAGCACTTAGCTATTTACTAGGCGAGCAATATCACATTGACTATAATAAAGGAAGAAAATGAGACAATTCAAGAAATTAAGAAGCGTTTAACTCTGGAAATAGTTTTTAGTCCCAGAAAATTAATCCTCGAAATCCCCCTTTTCTGTCCCCTAAATTGAGGTTTTTATGTATTGGTAATTCTATTTTTGCCCAACTAAAATGTTGTCAAACTCACTTTTGCCAACGAATTTTAAATCTGTTCCAACATGAAAACTTTGTTTTAAAACTTTCAGAAATAACCTTTTACAGTTATTTCCCACGATAGTGGAGTGGGGCTTGTACATTCTTGTTATATATAGTTATATATATCTGTTATATCTATATATATAAAAATAAGTTGTCTGTGTGTGGATCTGTGGATCAGGTGACGTCATGTTTGTCCGCATATGACGTCTGAATTATTTCACACTAATACAAAATAAGAAAAAAACTAAAAAAGGTAAAAACTACAAAAAAAAACTAAAAAGAAAAAAAAACTAAAAAAGCTAAAAAACTAAAAAAAACTAAAAAAAGGTAAAAATCTAATAACTAAAAAAAAACTGAAAAAAATAAAAAAAGGCAAAAACTACAAAAAAAATAAAAACTAATAAAAAAACTAAAAAAGCTAAAAAACTAAAAAAACTAAAAAAAAACTAAAAAAAACTAAAAAAAGGTAAAAAACTAAAAAAAGACTAAAAACTAAAAAAGAAAAAAACTAAAAAAAAGGAAAAAACTGAAAAATAAAAGAGAAAAAGAAAACTAAAAAAATATGAATAAATATATATAAAAATAAGTTGTTTGTGGGTTATGTCTGTCTGTCTGTCTGTCGAGTGACGTCGTGTTTGTCCGCATATGACGTCTGAATTATTTCACACTAATACAAAAGAAGAAAAAAAACTAAAAAAGGTAAAAACTACAAAACAAACTAAAAAGAAAAAAAACTAAAAACTAATAAAAAAACTAAAAAAGCTAAAAAACTAAAAAAAAACTAAAAAAACTAAAAAGAGGTAAAAAACAAAAAAAAACTAAAAACTAAAAAAGAAAAAACTAAAAAAAAAGGAAAAAACTGAAAAATAAGAGAAAAAGAAAACTAAAAAAATATTAATAAATATAAAAAATATAAATATAAATATAATATAAATTAGCAATCAACTAAGCACCGAGACACAAATGACGACCGGGACACAGGGAGTATAAATGACGACCAGGACATAAGTAAAAAAAAAAAACTAAAAAAATGGTAAAAACTACAAAAAAACTAAAAACTAATAAAAAAACTAAAAAATCTAGAAATCTAAATAAACTAAAAAAGAAAAAAAAAGAAAAAAGGAAAAAAATAAAGGAGAAAAACAAAACTAAAAAACGAATGTATATACAGACCAAATCCACTCTTGTCGCTTTTCTCAAGACCTTGAAACAAGAACTCGTTACAGGGTTGCTACTGTTTGTCAAATAATTACCCATAAAAATGGAATTTCAAGTAGAAAGCAGCGAAATACCCCTCGCCTGTCGAGTCCTTTTTGTTTTCCTGTTCCTTTTCTGAAATTATGAACCAATGCTGACAAGACAAATAATTTGGAACCAGTCGCGGTTATCTTTCATTCAAACTACAGATGAAGACCTTAGAAAGTCAGTACAAACTTAGATCCTCCTACGCCCGGAGGCGCATAGGGCAGCGACGGTTGACTTCTAATTTGACCGATCTTGTGCCAAAGACCAAAGTTCATTCAAAGAGGTTCAGAGACTCGTTGCCTTTTTATCCAGGGAGCTACCAAGTGTGCTGTGTTGTCTTCCACTCCTTCGAATGCTGGGTGGGGCACAACAAAATAAATCGTATGAGAGGCGTCCTTCGCTCATGTGGGTCATATGCCCCCAACACTTCCATCCTCTCATTCTGATCTCGTTGGTCATCAGTGGCTGTCCGTTATCAGCCCTAATCCGGGCATTCGTTACTCTATCGGTACAACGGTCCGCGAGGATTCTACGCAGGCAATTATTCTCGAAGCCAAGTAGTCTTTTCTCAGCATTCTTTGAAAGGCTCTAGGACTCGCATCCATATAAAACTACAGAGAGTACATTACTCCTAAACAATCGCAATTTCAACTCCTGAGAGTAGTATCTGGATCTCCAAATATTCTTCAGCTCAGAAAATGCTCCACCTGCATACGCTATTCGTATCAGGACTTCTGTATTTCAATTGCCATCTTGGGTAATTGTACTACCGAGGTACTTAAATTCCCTGACCTCTTCTATATCAATGGCTTCGTATTGAGTCCCAGCTGCAACGGTTGTCACAACTGCGTTTGACATACTTTTTGTTTCATTAGAATATACTTTTTGTATATATTATTCAGTATACTTTTTGCATACTATTAATCTTCGGGCCCACAGGGGCAGCTTTCGCTGCTAGTTCATTCAGATTATGTTGAATGTCCTCTTGGCAGCGAGCAATGAGAACAATATGGTCAGTGAAATCGCAGCCGTGCATTTGACGCTTGTGGCTTAGTGCAGTTGCAACTGTTTTCGCAGTTTCGTCCCAGATCATCGATAATGGTTTTGGTGTTAGGAGCAGGAGTACTAGACGAATTTTTCGTTGGTCCGTAAAGCCTGATTTATTTAATAAATGAAGCAGTTTGTTCATACTGTGGAGAGTTCCTGCTAATTGAAAAAATATTATTCTGTTATTATTTATGACGAGATGGCAAACACAATGAATTAGAAAGGAATGTAGGTACAAGTTGTTTTTTTTATCAGAGGCAGGGGGAAAGTCGTCGACAGACATTTGAAGGCTGTTTTGATTGGTATCCCTACAACTCATGTTCATTCAGATGAGCTGATGAATTCTATGTAATAATTCGTAGTTCTGACGGGCCTAAAGTATATAAAAATATATTTAAAATTATGACGGGAAAAAAGATTAATTGTAGTGGAGGGGGTTTAGTGAATCAAAGGACATGCAGAATCAATTACACACACAGGAAATTCCAGAAGGCTATGAAAGAGCTAGGGAACAAATTTTTTACCTAGTTGTTTCGAGATAATGCTTCTTCCACGGATGGCTTAGCAGACTAGAGGTAATTCATGAAGATGAGAAGTAATCAAAACATTTACTGCTAAGGGACGTTTCAACACATTGGCTTATATTTGGCCTGACAGCATTTCGACTTCTAAAGCAGTGGTCACCTATTAAGAATTATTTCTTTTAGTTCATTCCCAACAAGAATACTGCTCTTTAAAAGTCATCTATCTATTTGGAGATAAAAAATTTTTTTAAAACGAGGGACTATGAAGGCAGAGCTCTGGTTCATTTTAGATGGTTTTGCGTTCATTTTGATTGCCGCCTTTCAACGGGACGAGCCTCTTATGAATTGCTCTGTAGTGAGTTGAGGCTGATTTAGTGGCACTTGAAAAAGATTTATCAATATAATCTAGCTTCTCTGGGTTTTTGGACGAAATAAATGTATACGCTTCACCTTCAGACGACCTTCTTAGTAAAGTGGCGTGGAAACACAACAGAAACAGAGATAAAACTTTTCAGCAGAATTTTTCATTAAGATTAAGGAAATAAGGAAATAATATAAGGAAAACGATATTAAAAATAAGTTTGAGGCAGTATGAGAAAATTAATCACTAAGACTTTCAGTTTGCAATAGGATCACATTTACAATTGAAATCTTACTGTACTCAAAGCCAGTTTTAGATGATTGTTTTTTTCTTTTTTTGTGTTGTAGCATAGTGGTATCGTTCAACTGAACATATTAGTAATGTCCTGTATCTGAATGTGTTTCACTGTCTAAGAACTTAAAATTCGTCCAGAAACGGTTTTTGATTTTTGAGAGCCAGCATTATCCCGTGAGATGTAAAAATATTAAACGAAGACCTATAGTAGAAATTTAAAATCGTTATTGTTGAAAAGGTAAACGATTTATTTTGCTCTCTGCAAGAATAAATAGCATTAAAAAAAAATCTTAAATCTTAATAAGCTACAGAGTAAGTGTTGTATGTCTTAATGTCTGGACCATATCTGGCATATTTGTCAACTCCGTAGTTTATTCCATAAGGATTTACATCGTATGTACTGTAGCCCAGATTGAAGTCATAATCTGCATAGTCTCGTTTGTAATCGTGTCCGTGTTTGTCTCCATATACTGGGTTTGAATATTTCAAATCATTTCTATACCTGCCGTAGACAACTGCTGGAGCGGCATACTTCAAATTATTTCTGTAGCTATCCCCATATGCTGGAGCGGCATGCTTCAAGTCCTTTCTGTAGTTGTTCCCATATGCTGGAATGGCGTACTTCAAATCATTTCTGTAGCTATCTCCATATACCAGGGCAGGGTACTTGAAATTATTTCTGTAGCTCTCGTAGGCAGGTTGGGGAGCTGTGTACTTCATATATTTCCTGTAGGTATCCCCATACATCGGAGTTGCATATACGTAGTCAGAGTTCAAACTGGAACAATAGAAGTACGTTAAATGCTTGCAAATTTTAATGTCAAAGATGATGAAAAAAAAGGATTGGTTTATCCAATAATTTAGTCCTTTTCTTCATTTCAATGCTTGAAACCTATTTAAAGAGATGTCTTCAGAATAAAAATAATTTCGATGGAATAACTTTTCGAACACAGAATATTAAACGAAAATGTTATTTATAAAATAATGAAATCTTGCAAATATAATAGAAATGCTGGTAATTCTAATGAATTAGAATAGTGACTTTAGACATAATTTTTGAAATTTGTTATTATTTTTATGAGTCTTGTTGATTTGGTAAGTTCTTACGAGCCAATATTTTTTTTTGATTGGAATGAAAATTCCTGTCACTATGACTTGCTTAGATTAATCTCTGTCAACAAACTGTTGATATGTGTTGTACTGACAGATATATTGTCTCTGTTGTTTCTTCCGTCGATAGAGGATTATTATTTTTTGATTTAAAAAGTTGAAAAGGAAAAACCATTACTAGTCGCAGGAGCTGAAGTATTTCATTATATCTTATTCATCTAAAGAAAAGTTTTAGATTTACCGAAATACTTTGTAATATAGACAATTCGTGAGGTGGATATTGCTCCCAGAAGAAAATAAAAATTGCAGAGTCAAACATTCCTAAAATTCTTGCAAAAAACAAGGTGTTTGATTTTTATTCTAGTGTCGACAAAATCATGCAAAATAAATTGAAGTTGTTTGTTTTACTTTGAAAATGATTATTTAAAACTAACGATGCTCCTGATTTTTTGCTATGCCTACATCAGGGAAGTGAATTGTAAACAGTTTTTTTGGGGAATTTTAATTACAAATTGTTTCTATTATAGTCAATCTTAATCTCCTGTTTTTGATCAGGTGAACTAGCTTGGGTATTTTACTGGAAATAAGTGCAAAATAAGATTTCTTCAAAATAAAGTCAGTATATCGAACAAACTTATCCAAGACTGTAGTTAACCAATCAATATATAACGCATTTTGCCCTATTGTTGTAAGAAAAGTTAATTCCCAACTGGGGCCAATTTTCAAAAGAAATTATTTGCTTCATATACAAGACTAGAAATTACCGACAGAGGTGTAGTTTGTTCAAGATTTAGCTGAAAAATAATGCCTTTTATTCGGATAGAAATGTTCCTATCACATCGAATTCTAGTATGTAATTTTTTATTTAGGTGTTTATCGTCTTATCCCTCATTACGGTATTCAAGTGCTCTTAACAATGCCTTTTATCTGGATATGAATATTCTTTACATATCGAACGCTACTAAGTCATTTTTTGTTAAGAAATTTTTTTAGCTTTACCCTAAATTACAAATTTAAAATGTTCTCAGTCTAATTTTGACTTGTCTGGGTTGACATCAGTAGGCAAAACTGGTCCCTGGAATTAAGAAAACGATGAGGCCAGATTAATAGTCGGCGATCGAAGGAGCTTCGAAACTTGTTTAGCTATGTGATTATAATTTGTTTATTTTGATTTTTATGATTAAAGATTCCCTCCTGTTTTTACCTAAATCTTCCACTTTAAACTGGCCTTTGTAGGTTTAAAAGTTTCTTCCCTCGTACTCTTATAAGAATTTATGTGTTTCTGTTAGGAAATCACATGCCCTTGCTATACCACTGTCTAACTAACTAACAATGCCAAGGAGGTGTGAAGTGGAGGTCATGGATAAAATTGCCGAGGATATGTAAGATGCAGCCAGGTGGCATGACAGTAAAACATTATACTGGCATGTTAATAAATTGAGAGGGAGTAGTCAATCCGGAATTGTCCCATCTAAAGACAGGAACGGGGCCACAATTAGTGATAAGGAAATAGTTAAAGAGAGAGGATGGGAACATTTTGAGAATGTGCTAAACCGAGAAACAGCTGCAGGAAAAGATATAGAGGAAATGAAAAAGTTTGTGATACTTTGGATGTGAAACAAGATTTGTTTTGTGAGAAGAATTAGCGACAGTACTAAAAGGATTAAAGAATAATAAGGCTCCGAGGTTTGAAATAAGCTACTGAAGATTATGAAGATAATCTTTTAAAAAAGGGGAAGTACCTTACGATTTTAGGAAAACCTTAATTAAGCCACTGTATAAGAAAGGTGATAAGAGTGAGTGTCGTAATTATTGAGGCATTAGTCTGATCTCTATAGGTAGCAAATTACTTGGTAATATGACACTTTTTAGACTGAGAGATGCTGTAGACAAAGTTTTGAGAGAAGAACAGTTCGGTTTTTGAAAAGGTAGAGGATATGTCGATCAAGTTTTTACTCTTAGGTTAACAATTGAGAAGTGCCTTAGCTGTCAAACACCTTTGGTCCTCAGTTTTATAGATTATCAGCAAGCGTTCGATTGGTTTTATCCTTATATGCTATACCAGAAAAATACATTAAAATGATTAATTCTATGTACGAGAATAATACTGCTGCGGTTAAGGTAGGAAATAAGGTTAGCAGCTGGTTTGTGGTAAATCAGGAGTTAAGCAGGGTTGTGTTCTATCCCCCTTTATATGGATTATTTTCATGGACTTTGTCTTAAGGAGCACAGGGAAGGCAATGGGAGACCACAGAATCAAATGGGGAGGAAAAACTCTCCCGGATTATGCTGATGATTTAAGCATCTTCGATGAAAGTATGAGCAAAGTGAATGAACTTTAGAGGTTTTACGAGTTCATGGTGCTAGAATAGATTTGAAAATTAATGTTAAGAAGACTAAGTCACTAAGGCTAGGAATAAGTGAAGATGAAAAGTTGACATTGTGTAAAGAAAAGATTGATCAGTTGGGCAGCTTCACTTACCTTGGTTACCTTCACTTATTAGTAAAGACGGTGGGAGCAGTGAAGATTTTAAAAGTAGGATCGCTAAGGCGCAGGGTGTTTTTTCACAACTAAAAGATGTTTAGAAGGATAGGAAGATAAGTCTGCAAACCAAGATTAGAATATTAGAAGGTACAGTTATGATAGTGGTCAAATATGGCTCTGTGATTTCCAGAGAAATTGCCTACGATTGTTCTGGGTACCCTGCTGACTGGTACGAGAAGTGTGGTTCAATCTTGCTTTCTACGGCTATAATGAAAGAAAGTTTGAGATGGTTAGGGCATGTTCTGCGGATGAAGGATGACAGATTGCCGAAGATTGTCCTTTCCGGCCAACCGTCTAGGGCTAAAGGGAAAGCAGGTCGTCGTCGTCTGGGTTGAGGATGTCATAAAGAAAAATTTAAAGGGAAAGGGAACTTTTTGGGAGGGTGTAAGGAGGGAGGCTTTAAATAGGTTGGGATGGAGGAGGAGCTTGCGAAGGTGTGTTGGCCTCAGGCGGCTTGGTGCTGCGGTGAGTTGTTAGTAGTATACCATTATCCGTATACTGGGGACATTTCTGCTGACGGTACCGGAATTTAGCTGAAGATCCTGCTATGAATTATTGCATGTAGTTTCGAGAACCTAAAGCAGCTTATTCTACCTAATCTCCATTTAGGAAAAAATTTATTCATATGAAAGATAAGCTGAAGTTCTACTTGCGCGTCAGTCTTTCTCAAATTTTGTTTGGGTGAGGCCAGAGTTGAAAATTGTACTTCACCCTCATTTTTTAACCCCAGAAATTTGACAAAATTTTAACACTGGAGCTGAGGGGTGGATCTAAGGTCCCATTCTCCTGACTACGATACTGGTGTCTATTATGAAAAGGCTTCGCAAAAAATTTACCCTCTTGACAATAATCAAAAGTAATATATAAAATTCTACCTTTTTTCTTCTTCCATCTCCACCATCTCCATTGGTTCTTCGACATTAGTCTCTGAGAAAACTAATCCCACGAAGGTGAAGAAGAGCGCCTAGAAAATTAAAATTATAGTTTATTTTGTAAAGTGGGATTTGTAAAATGGCATTGCATACTAAAATTTTATTAAAAGCAGTTTATGTAAAGCAATGCTGAGAATGTATGCTCATTTAACACTGATATCATAACACATATGTAATGGGTTTTTACACTTTTGAAATGTCTATATAGATGCTTCAGCTAGATCCAATGTCATGATATTTTTCGCTTTTTTTGTAGCCTAATTTGCGTTCTAATGGTTCCAAACTGTTTTGCAAAAATTTCACGTTTCTACCTTTAATAGTTTGGCTGCAGATCACTGGAAGGACCGACAGAAAGCAGGGACAGTCAATTGATATTATGTACACGTTTTATATACTACTAGGCCCACTTCTACTACCATTACTCATTGCAGCACAAAGCCTTCCGAAGTCAACAGAGCTGCGTAAGCTCCTCTTTTACTTCTGTCTGTTGAGAGCGTCACTGTTTACGCCTTTGAAGGCCCACTTCCCGTTAAATTCCTTCTTGTAACCTCTTTATCCTTCTATTCTTCCAATCATTCCCCAAATGTAAAAAAAAAAGACTCCGCTTTTGCTATACCGCTTTTTACATCTTTAAGAAATGTTATCCGGATAATTGAAGCTATCTACTTTTCATTGCCTAATATCAGCTCTTCATTCCAATGTATTCCCAGTATAAGCGACTTAGTCTTCTTGACGGGTAATTTTCTTGCACCGATCCTTGGTGCAATTTATTTTTCATGGTGCCTTATATTTTTAATCTATTCCTGAAACTTTAACTATTGAAATTTCCCCCAAAAAATTAATTGCTCTGATATTTTTGCCCAGGACATTGTAATAATTTGCACAATATAAGTCTCGGAAAGTTTAACTTTCCCGTTCGAGACCTTCTTCTTTAATACACTTTACCGTGTTCCTTAGGACAAAAGCCATCAAAAGAATCCATATTAATTTGAGATTCTAAATACATTCGTAAATATGGACTTGTTTCAGACTATTTGAATTTGATAGGGAGTCTAACATTTCTTGGAATCTGGCTTGAAATATCAAAGGAAAGTTGAAAAGTTCAAATAAGCGAATAATATTATGTAACAATTTTTGTATAATTTGAAGTTTAATATTGGGTCTTCAGTAGTGTTTTTGAACTTACTATTTCAAAAGATTCAAATTATTCCAGAAGATTTGAATTTAATACATTCTCACTTCTATCTGCTCACTTCTTTTTTCTCCCAGTTATTTATATATATAGCACAAAAGCCGACTGACACCCACACAGCTATGCACGCTTTCCTCCATCCCAATCTGTTCAAAGCTTCCCCTTTACACCCTCCCAGGAAGTTCCCATTTCCCTTAAATGTTTCCCTATGACATTCTCATATCCGATCCCGGAACGATCTGCCTTTCATTTGGCCTATACAATGGACTAACAAAGACAGTCTTTGAGAATCAGCAATCCTTCATAAGCAGAACGTTCCTTAGCCATCTCAACCTTTCTCTCATTATAGCCCTAGAAAGCGGGGTTGAACCACATTTTTCGTACAGCATACTGTTTGGGCTACGGTCAGTTAGCCGGGTACCCAAAACAGTCCTTAGGCAATTTATCTGGAAAGCATCTAGTGAATCCTCCTTCGTTTTTTTGGAGCGCATACGCTCTAGAACTGTACTTGACCACTGTCGTCACTATAGTTTCCAATATTCTAATCTTAATTCGCAGACTTATTTTTCTATTCTTTCAAACCTTTTTCAAGTGTGAAAGAACACACTGGGCCTTGGTATTCTAACTTTAACATCTCCATTGTACCCCCACTGTCTTTAATCAATAATACTACCTAGGGAAGTAAAGCTGTCCACTTGATCGATCTTCTGGTTACCCATCATCACCTTTTAGCCTTCACTTTCCTAGCCTTAGTGACTTCGTCTTTTTAAGATTAGTTTTCAAACCTATTATTGCACCCTGAACTTGCAAAACTTTTAAAAGTTCATTCATTCATTTTGCTAACATTCTCATCTTAGTAAATATTCAAATACCTTTCTCATCATTCTCACAAATGAAAAACTGTACTATTGGCCAATAAGAATGATTATTGAATATTTATATACTTGAAAAGCAAGTGCCTTGATGCACAGCTGTTAGAAGAGGAAATACGAACAGTTTTATATGAATATTAATCAGATTTATAATCAATTTTAACGACCGTTTTGAAAGTTAGACCTTAAATTTTTATCGTATACAAAACAGATTTAGTTCATCACATTCGGTATAGTCTTGCGTGCTGTCAATGCGCTTTTTTTCTATTCTGGTCTTCATTAGATCAAAGGTAAACGACCCATGTAAAGAGTGCAATAAACCGTCATGTTTTTTTGTGACTCCCATGTGTTTTTTTTTAACTGAAATTAAGGAGTGACATTAAAACTCGAAATGAACAGAAATTACTTCGTATATGAAAGGGGCTGCTTCCTCATCAACGCCCCGCTCTTTACCCTAAAGTTTGACTCTTTCTTTCAACTCTACTTTTTAAAACAGTAAAAAAAAAATTAGCGTAAAGAGCGGGGCGTTGATGAGGAAGCAGCCCCTTTCATATACGAAGTAATTTCTGTTCGTTTTAAGTTTTAATGTCACTCCTTACTTTCAGTTAAAAAAACTTGTTTTTTTATTTAACTTCGGAACGTTTTTGAGTCCATGCATGTTTTGATTTTGGCTCTCCGCAGATGAATAATTAAAACGAAATTTGCATATGTTTTTCTTGGCTAAATGGCTTTCTCGTAGTTTTGATCGAATGATTTTGAGAAAAAAAGGAGCGGGGGAGGAAGCCTAGTTGCCCTCTGATTTTTTGGCTACGTAAAAAGGCAACTAGAACTTTTAATTTTTTACGAATGTTTTTATTAGTAAAAGATATACGTAACTTGTAAATTAGCTTACGTAACGAACGTTTTGTATTCTCACGTTTTTATTACGTATATGAGGGGGTTCACCCCTCGTCAGTTCCTCGCTCTTTACACTAAATCTTAAATTCTGTCCAAATTCCTTAAGAATGACCCCTGAATCACAAAAGCCTTAGAATAAATAGTTGAATTTATAAATAGTTGAAATAGTTCAATAAACTTGAGATTTCGAATTTATAGTTGATTCATTTTGCTTTAATATTATTTAGTGTCCATATAATTAGGAGTAGAAATGGGACCATTTCTGCAATTGGTTTTCATTACTTTTGACTCCATGCTCAGCAGTGGTGTTTAAGGAACCCAAGGTCATACTTAATACACATAGACAGGAGTGTCATTTGCGGTGCTCCTCTCGACGTGTACATACCCCTACCCATCCTCAGAAATGCTAAAAATGAGTGTAAAAAATTGAAGATTTACTTGAAAATTCCTTCCAAACAAACGTTTGTTTTCGTGAAATTATCTTTAAGTAAATTATATAAGTAAGAAAAAACATTCTCTATCTGGGTCACATGAATGAAGAAATGAAGTCTAAAACAAACCCGATACAATGATAATTGAAGCTGAACTTTAAACGAATATAATTTCCCACATATACGAGTATTGTTGACAACCAATACCCCTTTCCTCCCTCCAAAAAAAAGAAAGGCTAAAGTTTTATTCGCGCTTTACTCAAACAAATATTTTGTGTGGTTTCAGTTTTCTCTTTATAATATTAGAAATTAATAGTTCCCACGTTATTTTATTATGCATATTACAGCCAATTTAATTTAATTTGTCTAATATGTTATAAATTATTGTCAATGCTTCTTCCTTTTAAATGGGCTCCTTTCAAATGTATAGGAAACTCATTGATTGACACGAACTCTTAATCCAAGCTATTTGTTCAATTTTAGTAACACACGAGTGACATTAGTTTCTTCTGAGGTTTTTAATTTCTCACATTCATAGAAGGTTCTGCTCCTTGTAGATTCGACATATTCTATAAGCTAATCGCTGGGCTTTTTTTCCAATTTTAATTCGCTCTTTACTTTTAATGAAACAACAAGTTTTAATTTTTATTTAATTTAATCAAAAGAGGATTTAGTTCAATATTCCGTTAGAAGAGTGGAAAATATATGTAAAATCGTAATTAGATTCCTAAGATTTATCACATCGTATATTTACGTTCACTTGCAAAGGTTCAATGAGATTCACTTGCGAAAAGGTTAACTTCAAGGATCTAAGAATATTTTGAAAAATAAATACATTTTTTGATAGGCTGAAGCAGGCACGTAGGCAGGGGGGGGGGCTTCGGGCCCGGGATCCCCACCGAAATTTTGTAAAATGTTTAATTTCCCCATGGTTTCTTGCGATTTCTGGCAAAAGTAGGACATTTATTAAGAATCTAGATACATGTGTGAAGCCTTTTTTTGGGATTTTACAGCATGCAATTATCCTGTCAAGTCACTGCCCATTTATTAACCCAATTTCTGTCTAACTTTTTACCCTCTTTGAAGTAATTAGCGATTGCACTGTTATTTATTTTATTTTTTTGTGAAGAGAGTTTGCTTTCCACAGCAAAATAGATCCTTGATATTAAGGTGTTTATGCCCCCTTTTCAGGGTAAAGTACAGCTTTTAATCGATCAATTTTGGAAACTATCATTTTTCATTAAAATCGACGTTTTCGTAATAAAAGAACTACCCCCCACAGCACCCATATTGCACTATTAACCTTAAAATTTCGCTTTCAGTGGGATATAATACATTAATCACTGTTTCTAAATCGCTATGAACATAACCTGAGCCTAAAACGTACTTTTGAGGCTTCAGTCTCCTTCCCCCCATCCGCTACAATACTACAGATAAAAGTTAATCTGTATTTTCCGATATACATGCTTTTTGCGTTTATTTAGTTACTAAATAAAAAAAATTCTGCTTTATATCTACTGTTTCGAAGGTTTTGCCCCCCCCCCCCGAAAAAAAATTCCTGCGTACGTGCCTGGGATGAAGAGTCGTAGGCATTCACCACTCAGGGTATTATTAGTGTATTTTTTTATTTTAGTTGCCAATAGATAAGTTCTTTTCGTTTCTCCCATAAAATTTTCTAGCTCTATGCATATACTCCTTCTGAGCCATTGGACTCGATTGAAGTTTGTCACTTTACGATGTACAAAGCTTAATAAACTACGTCTCTTTACAGGCCTTGACATACCGGCCGTGCAACTTGTTATTAACCATAATGTACCCCATGTTGCAAAAGAATATATACATCGAGTTGGTCGAACAGCTCGTGCAGGAAGAGGTGGTATGGCACTAACTTTAGTAACTCCATCCGACGAAAAATATATCCACGCCATAGAAGCTCTCATTAACAAAATACTGGAAGAAGAACCTGTGAATGGTTTGTATATTTAAACTAGGTTTGATTGATAACAGTTTATATTTCAGCTTCACCGCCAGCTTGTGAATACTTTGGCTTCATTTTTCATTACAACTAGCATGTAATGCAAAAATTATAATTTAAAGCTCCTTAATTTTAGGCTCTTGAATATTTAAACTCTGCCGTATGAAGCTCTTACATTACATTACGTAAGCAGAACTGCCTACTGTTGACCATGCGTTGATGTTTCAAAAGCTGGTCAACGTTGCAAAGAGTTTCGATGAAGAGCTCTGGACGTTTTTTAAATATAAACTCTGCTTTCCGCCACCTTCGTTATTTGAGCCGATTGGTCTTCTTCGGTTGGCAGACAAACCAGCGCTTGCCAATGTGATCTAGTGCGAATTTGAAGGTCTGCAACGAAAGATAGATTGTGTACTTAAAAGCTTGGACGAACCTCTGTATTTACGAGGTGGCGGGGTCCTTCTACACCGTTTGCCTTGGGAGAAATGCAGCACGTACGCGGATATCTGCACCAAATATATCGACTATGAGAAGCGAAGATATGAATGCTCTTTCATAGCTTTTGATGTGTATTTATTTGGACTCTCAGTCAAAGACGTCACCGCTGGGAGGAGGAGCAGGTCTAAAGGCTGTCCTAAGATCAGCATTCAGCTAGAGATGCCTTGTCTATTAAAATAAGATAATTTCTTTAGCAACGCATAAAACAAGCCGACAATCATCAGCATGCTGTACGGCTATCTCAATGAAGAGGGATGTAGAGTGTACCAATCGCCAGCCGGTGCTGACCAGCTGGTTGTGGTGAATGCGGTCGATTCGACAGAACACCAACCCACTATATTAATAGGAGAAGATACGGGCTTACTAGTCCTTTTATTGTACCACACGAAGCGAGACTGTAAACCGATATTTTTCCATTCCGAGTCTAAGTCACGGAAAACTGGAGGCCATCTCCGGGATATGCTGGCAGCTGAACTGAAACTTGGTGACACTCTTTGTGAACAAATCCTTTTTCTCCATGCATTTCTCGGATGCGATTCGACTTCACGAATTTATGGCTTAGGAAAATCTACACCACTGAATCACGTGAAAAAGAAGAAAAACTTCCAGGATATCCCCAGACTATTCCTAGATTCAGCATCTAGAAAAGACGACATTAGAAAAGTTGGAGAGAAGGCAATGCTTATCTTATTTAAGGCTGGAGAAAATGAAGCAAGTCTTGATCAGGTCTGCTACGAGTAATTCTTCGAAAAAGTTGGAAGTTCTGGGAAGTATGTAGAGGCAAAAACGTTCCCACTAAAGAGCGATGTTTGCAAGTATCATTCTCTTCTAGTATACTTCCATGTACGATTGTAGAAAAATGTTGAGTATCGACCGGATGCTTTGGAATTTGGCTGGATTGTGCAGAAAGGAGAATTACGACCTTTATATTTAGATAGATCATCGGCACCGCCTTCCCGTCTCTCCGAGTTTCACTACAATTGCAAGAGCGAGTGTTCGACTTTGCAATGTTTTTGCAAATAGCATGGCTTAAAATATACCTGGGCTTGTGGCAATTGTAAAGGAACAAGCTGTTCTAATTGCGGTTCCAGAAACCTTGAAAACGATGGTAGCGAAGAAGAAGACCAAATTTTTGAACAGCTTTGCCAGTATCCAATGAATCTCTATGTAGCTGTGATTTTTATATGCGTTATGTACTCGATCTCTGTGTTCCATTATGTCTGGGTATATTGATCTCTTATTTGGAACTGGTCTTTCGGCTCAGGTAAGGGAAGCTCTTTGTCATAATTTTTTTTGCCAAATATGCGTTTCAATTTCCCCTCCTTCTCCTCTTCATTCTTACTCACTTTCACAAAACTACGGTTCCAGGCATACTGGATTTTACCTGGACCCAGTCTTGGTTGTTACCAAGGCGCAAGACTGTAAATTTTTTGCCTAGGCCAAGTTTAATATACACCTGCAGGCTCAACCTCTCCTCCAAATTCACTCTCTCTCAAAGCTATAAGCCCCGAACAATTCTTTTGACTTTAAATATTTATTTTCATGTTCATCAGCAAAAAAAGAGTATAGAAATGACATATTTAATCACATTTGCTGGTATTTACTCAATCAATATTTTTCGCCTCAACCTCAAATTCAACCTAAAAAAAGCTCAAATTTGTGAAAAAGTCAGAGGGGCAAACTTTTCGGATTCGAAATCAGCACATATTTTTTGGTCTTGCAGTGAAAGAATTTGTATAACAATTTGTTTGAAGTTCACCCCTTTTTTTGTAGTTTTCCTAGACTATTAAGCTGCTTGGCTACTTGTGTTGCGCATAATTAATTTATGCATGGTGTGATTTAAAGCTAAAATGTTTGGGATGAAATGGGTTTGGATGTGTTTGAGACGAAGCCTTTTCATTCTGTTTATTGTGATATTACCAAAGAATAGGTTATGTTTTTGTTGCCTGATTTATTTTCAAATTATTGGTTTCTCTTTTTGTTATTTCCTTCTTTGGAAGTTTTTGATTACTCTAGATATGTCTTTTCTTTTTAAGCTTTTTCTTTCTTTGGTTTGACTTGACGTATGAATTTAGTTCATTATAGCTTGTAAAAGCCGGATCATCATTGTAGTTCAGTAAAAACTAGTTTTTAAGTCAGGATGTCACTGTTACTGAATTGTATGAACGCTGAATTGCAAGGGTTCCTGAAAAAGTAACGGGGGTAATTACTTCTGTCATAAAACTTTGTTTTGGTCTCAGTTACAAAGTCTCTTTTAACACCTTGTTTGTACTGATCTCGGAAAGAAATGATAAAGATACGACGTAGCTCACATAAGCAAGTTCAGTAGAAAGGGGGAGGGGAGAGTTTGTAATTTTTAAAAGTAAGTAATTTTTTTTCGCTAAAAATGCTACACTCAGAACAACTATGAGGGTTGTGTATTTGAAAAAAAAATCTCTATAGTCCCTTTATTTTTACCGCATTCATGGCCTATTTCAGGAGTGAATAGATTGTTGGAAATTGTCAGACTGACTCGGAAGGCATCTTGACTGAAAAAAAAAATTTAACTGCTGTCGTAGCACTGTGTTTTCTCATGCAGTTTTATATCCATCGTCGCTAATATTTTCACATTCCTTTTAGAAAATATTATAGTGCTCTTTCTGAAATGCTTTAAAATAAAAAGTTCTTTTCTATATATTGAATAGTATGTAAATGTCAGAGCAAACATTTACCTGATTGAGGGAATAGCGATTGTCCCATACAGGATTATTCAACAACAGGAAAAACAACCAAAGGACCAAACAAAACATACACAGAACAGTCGAGGTTTTGCAAAGTCATCATAAATAATTGCATATCCTAAAGAACCCTATCCCCTCTTCTTATAAAATATTAATGTGTTTTTTAGATAAAGAAGTTTGCAAAATACTGACCCAAGTAAACGTGACGAAAAGAGAACAAGAGATTAAACTTGATGAAACAGATTTCGATGAGAGGCGTCTGATAAATAAGAGGAAGCAGTTGATCCTGCAAGGAAAAGATCCTGACGAAGAAGAAAGGAAAAAACGAAAATGGATAAAGAAACGGAAAAAAGAAGCCGCCAACCGGAAGGAAGAAAGCCGAAAGTTTAAAGTCGAATATATAAGCAATTAAACATAAATTTTTGCTCAATTTTTTTTCGTTATTTTTTTTTCTTTTTTGATAATTGTTTTATTTTAAACCAGATTCCAGGGTACTGGTGTTTTACTGAGAAAACAAAGTCCAAACAAATAGAATAGGATTTTGTTTTTGCAGAAAATAAAGACTGATTTATAAGACTCTCGATATTTTTCTTTCAGCCTTAATACCGATAATTTTTGGGCTACAGCTTAAATTCTCTGAAACTAAATCAAGCAAACGAAGTTTTCAGTAAAAACCTTGTTACTCAAAATTCTATGAAGATAGGAAAATACCATAAGTCAATTTATACGAGGTACTTTTATGGATTTATGTTGCATAAACTATGAATCACTAACTTTGAGGTTTTGGTTTTATTTAACTCTAATTGGTGCTTTTTTTTTAGACAAGCATGATAAACCTGTCGAACAAAAAAAAGAATATTAAATATAGGTTTTATTTCCTAGTCCCATCTAACTTTCCCACGAAATATGTGTAGCTTTGGTATATAGATAAGGATCATGAGGGCTATATTATCATATTTAATTTTCTTTTTTAAAGACACTGATAGATAATTCAATTATTTATGGGATATTCTGCTTTGATTGTATTGTAGCTTCTATGCATCATAAGGTAAGGGGTGCCAATTCACGAAAATGTTGGGGGAAATGTATATTTCAAATCTAGGATTGATTTTGTTGGTTCTTCAATGAAAATACGAAAACGGGCGTTGATCAAAATACGAGGGGGGTATTATCCCTCTTCCGATTGAATCCCCTGTATTAGGTTCACTCATTTAGGCTGGTATCACTAGGGTGGCTTATATTTTATGTTTACGTTCCTGAATTTGTATAGCAAGCTTTTATCAAGTTTACTTGGTCCATTTTTTCTCCAAAAAGATCTAATTTTGCTTTTTATGGGTGTGATGTAAGTCTTTTGACTTACATCTTTTATGGGTACATGCATTTGAGGAGGGAGGGGGCTCAGAACGGTAAGAACAGCTGTAATAGTTTATAGAAAAAGGCGAAAGAACAAAAATCTTTTGCATAAGTGTGCATTAGTAGTTTTTTCTAAAGGATTACAAGGCAGGAAAATTATAATTTTGATGAATTTTACTTAATTTGTGTACTATATTCGATCACCCCTGCTGAGCTATGGAGTAGGAAAGGAAAGAAAATGGTGGTAAATGTTATCCGGCCGCTCTTTCTATATGTCGGGGTTTTTAGGGGGGAAACCTTTCAGCAAAATAGGCCACATTTCTTTTCAATCTGATTCTATTTTCGAACGTTTATAAAAAATAGAGTAGGATATCCAGTTTTGGAAGGATCATGCGGAGTCTTTTATGGTTCCTTTTTCATGTTATGTCACTTTGTGCAACTTTTGGATGGGAAAAGCCACTCTTGTCATTTTTCTCAAACATTAGAGCGGACTGAGACGATGTTGGTGATCACGTTAAGACACCCATGTACTTTTACTACTTTCAGCTTATGGAGTCAGATGGATCGTACATGGTCTTCAATTTTTTTTTATATATATAGAATGGGGCTGTCGGAGTAAACTAGGTGTCTTTCAGTTTATTCTGATTCGAAACCTGATGTGTACCTCATTTTTGGCTTCGAAAGGTTAAAGAAGACGTACTACATGTTTTCCAGGAATTGTCTAAAGCTACTTTTAAGGTGCTCATTTATACTGACCGTAATCAAACACAAGCTATGCGAAAAAGATTGCCAAAACTGATGATTTTGGCTATATATCAGGGGCTAAACGAAAAGCATAGAGTCTCCGAACGGGACGAGAAGGGGTTTTAGGGAGTTTGAAACTTCATGGAACAGAGTAGATGATGGAGTTTGGAACAAGTTGGTGTTGAGAAAGTGTCTGCGTAGCTATGTTGGTCTCATGTAGATTTGTGCCGCAATGATTTGTCAGAAGTAAAAGTAGTAGTTTTACGTAGTCTAATTACTTAAAATTCGTCCAGAAACGGTATTTTGTTGTTGGCAGCCTGCATCTTTCTGTGAGATGTAACAATATTAAGACCTATAGTAAAAATTTAAAATCGTCATTTATGAAAAGGTAAACAATTTATTTTGCTCTCTGCAAGATGAAATACCATGAAAGAAAAAAAAATCTTAAGGTACAGAGTAAGTGTTGTATTTCTTAGTGTGTGGACCATATTCGTCAACCCTGTAGTTTCTTTCATAAGGAATTGCATCGTATGTGCTCCAGCCCAGATTTAAGTCATAATCTGCGTAGTCTCGTTTGTAATCGTGCCCGTATTTGTCTCCATATACTGGGCTTGAATATTTCAGATCATTTCTACAGCTTTCGTAGATAATTGCCGGAGCGGAAATCATACCTGTAGCTATCTCTGTATACCATGGCAGGGTACTTGAAATTATTTCTATAGCTCTCGTAGGCAGGTTGGGGAGCTCTGTATTTCATATATTTCCTGTATGCATGCCCATACGCCGGAGTTGCCGAAACGATAGAAGCGCGTTGAATGCTTGCAAATTTGCATATTAAAGATGACGAAAAAAAATTGGTTTTACAGATTATTTAGCCTTTTTTTGACTTCAATACTTGAAACCTACATAAAGATTTGGTGTTGAATAAAAATAATTTGGACGGAATAACGTTTCTAACAGAGAATATTAAACGAAAATGTTACTTACAAAAGGATGAAATTTTGCAAAAACAATAGAAATGTTGGTAATTCTACTGAAGCTCCTAGTACCCCCTTCTAGGGAGCGGCTAAAGTGACTTATCTTCTCTGCGTTTCTACTGGGATAAGTATTCTTAATAAGAAGAGGAAAAGAAGGGTAGAAATGGTTTCAAACAGTAACATTTATACTTAAAAATCGAATAGGATGGTTTTTTGTCATATCTCATGCTGTCTTTCATATATGGTTCTTGTATACTCTAATGACCATAGTGACATTAGCTGTAATTTTTGGAATATTTCTATTATTTTTTTGAATCCTATTTATTCTAGTTAATATTTAATAACAAGTTAATATTTCGTTTTGATTGGAGCGAAAATTCCTTTCAATGTGACTGGCATTATACTAATCTCTGTCAACACACTGTTCCTGTCTATACTACAGACGGAAATATTGTCTCTGTTATTTTTTTCTTTCGATATAGGAATAATATTTTCTGGTTAAAAGTGTGGAAAACTAGTACTAGTCACAAAAGCTGAAGTATTCCTTTTCTCTTAGATCAAACGAAAAGTTTTAGGTTTCTCCATATACATTGTTATATAGACGATTTGAGAGATGGACATTGCTCTCAGAAGAAAATAAAATTAGAAAAGGCGAACATTCCTGAAATTCCTGCATAAACAAGGTGCTTGATTTTTCCTCTACTGTCGACAAAAGCATGCAAAACAAATTAGAAATTGTTTATTTTGCTTTGGAACTGATCATTTACAACTTCAGCGTTATTCTTGAACTTTTGCTATTCTTAAATCAGGGTGGTGAATTGAATTGTAACCAGTTTTTGGGGAAATTTTATTCCAAAGTCTTCCTATTTTATTCAATCTTAGTTCTTTTTTATTTCTTTTTTATTTTTATTTCTTTTTTATCATGTGAGAACAAGCTTTTGTTCCTGACTCTGTTTAGTTTTCTCTCTTTCGGGAATTCAATATGTTGTGTGGATATGGTATTAACAATGAAACCTTGAACCTAGCTTCAGTATTTCACTGGAAATAAGCGCGAACCAAGAATTCATCAAAATAAAATTAGTATATCAAACCAAATTATCCAAGACCGTATTTAACCAATGAAGACGTAACGTATTTTGTCCCACCATGTATGCCAAAAGTTAGTTCCTAATTGGGCCCCATTTTTAAAAGAAAATATTTACTTCATATTCATGACTAAAAATTGAAAAAAACACTGTAGCTCGCTCATGAATTAACGGTAAAATAATGCATTTTATTTGGATAAAATAAAAGGTATTTTTTTTTGATAAATAAAATTTTCTCACGCATCGAACTCTAGTTTGTCATATGTCTCATTTTTTTTTTCTTATCCCCACATTACAAAACTAAATGTTCTCAGCCTAATTTTGACTCGTCTGGGCTGACATCAGTAGGTGAATCCGGTCCCTGAAAATAAAATAAAAGAAAACAAGTTTTTTCGACTAAAAGTAAGGAGCAACATCAAAACTTAAAAAGAACAAAACTCATTACGTATATGACGGGTTTCTTCCTCTTCTTCGCCTCGCTCTTCACGTCAAAGTTTTTTGTACTTTTAAAAAAGCTTCATTTTATTCTAATAAAATGCCCCTTGTGTTTTAGCAGTCGTTCGTAGATAACTGAGACAAATTCAAACTCTAGCGTAAAGAGCGAGGTGTTAAGGAGGGGGAAACCCCCTAACCTATGTAATAGTTCCTGTTCGGTTTAAGTTTTAATGTTGTTCCTTACTTTCAGTCGAAAAACCTTGTTTTCTTTTATTTAATCTCTGATTGTTTTTGTTTTTTTAATGCCAGGAAATCTGGCTCCGTCTGCAAGGGGAAACCCAACTCCCTACGGAAATATCCTCCAGATATTTTAATCCCTGTGAAAATTTACCCAAGACAACTACCCTTAGCATGTCCCCGCGTAAAATTAAGTCGGGAAACAGAAAACAAGACATATAAAAAGAATTTCGTATAGGAATTCTGGAAAATTCCCCCAGTGTAAAATTTTCCCTGAAAAATTCATCCTATGGTAATTTCCGTCTCCATGGAAGATTCTCCCCGTGGAAAATAACAACAGAAAGTTTGCCCCCCCCCCCTCCACCCGAAAATGTATTGATACTTCCCAATAACATATGCTATTTGTAAACAGCCGGCAAATTCCACAACTTAAATACCTTTCCCCCAGGGCTGTTGGGGGTCAAGTTATCTCTGAAGGAATATCTCTTGGACCTTTCAACTATTTTGATCAAAATGGCTATCTCAAAATTTTTATCAGACCATTCTGGAGAAAAAGATTAGAGGGCCTATTGCCCTCCAATCTTTTTGGTCACTTAAAACTGACACTAGAGCTTTTAATTTCCATTCGAATGAGCCCTCATACTGTATTCTAGGACCGCTGTGTCGATACTGTCACCACTGGAAAAGAACAACAAAACAAACAAATAAACATGCATCTTGGATCTTTCTTTTGGCAAAAAAAAATTACATTTTTGGAGATAAGAGCTTGAAACCTCAGCAGTAGCGTTCTCTGATACGCTGAAGCTGACGGTACGATTTTCATTAAGATTCTGTGAATTTTAGGGAGTTGCTCCTCCTTGTTTTTTAGCTCAAGTAAATTTTCTCAGGCTCGTATTCTTTGACGGGTAAAACTAATTTAATGAAACTTCTCTATTTAAAATCAGCATAATAAGCCGATTTTTTTATATGCCTTTTGGTACTAAATTACCTTTTTTTTTAGAGTTTCGGTTAGGATTGAGCCGTGTCGCTACTTATTTACATTTCTTTACCACGAACTGTTTGAAAGAAAGCGGTGAGGCCAGATTAACTACAATAACTTACAATATTAACTGACAATAGTCAGATTAACTGACAATAGTCAGTGAGATCGCTGACTATTGTCAGCGATCGAAGGAGCCTCAAAACTTGTTAGTTAGTTTAGCTGCGTGATTATAATTTGCTCTTTTTGATTTTTATGCTTAAATATCCCTCCTGCTTTTACCAAAAGGTTTAAAAAAGTTTCTTTCTTCCTACTCTTATAGAATTTATGTGTTTCTGTTAAGAAATTACATACCCTTGCTTTGCTTGCCAGCTTTATACTAACAGTGCCACCGTCCTTTTGCTGGAACATTGCTGCTGACGACACCGGAATTTAATTGAAGATCTTGTTATGAATTTTTAGTTTTATATATATACAATTTCCAAGTTTAACTAAAGCAGCTTATTCTATCTAACCTCCACCTAGGAAAAAAGCTATTCCGGCCAAAGTTAAGCTGAAGCTAGAATTGCTCGTCAGTCTTTGAAAATTTGTGTGACGCCAGAGTTGAAAATTATACTTCTTGCTAACAAAATTATGCTAACAACTCATCGTAGCACCCAGCCGCTTGAGGCCAACACAGTTACGCACACTCATCCCAATCTGTTCATAGCCTCCCTCTTTACACTCTCGCAGGAGACTCCCATTTCCCTTAAGTATTTCCTTACAACATCTTCCCACTCCATTCAGGAACGATCTGCTCCTTGTTTGGCCCTAGACAGTGGGCCAACAAAGACAGTATTTGGCAATCAGCCATCCCTCATCCGCAAAACATTCTCTATCCATCTCAATCTTTTTCCAATTGTAGCCCTAGAAGGTTGGGTTGAACCACATTTTTCGCGTAGCTTACTGTTTGAGATACGGTCAGTCAGTCAGGTACCCAAAACGACCCGTTGGCGATTTCTCTGGGAAACATATGGCAAATGTTCTTCTGTTTTGTTTTTTATGAGCGCCCACGCTCCAAAAAACGAGACCAATACAGTTACGCACACTCCTCCTCCATCCTAATCTGTTCAAAGCCTCCCTCTTTACACCCTCCCAGGAGGCTCCCGTTTTCCTCAAATATTTCCTTACGACATCCTCCCACCCCATTTAGGAACGATCTGCTCTTTGCTTCGCCCTAGACAATGGGCCAACAAGGACAGTCTTTGGCAATCTGCTATCCTCCATCCGCAGAACGTTCCCGATCCATCTCAAACTTTCTCTTATTATAGCCCTAGAAAGTAGAGTTGAATGTTTATACGAAGTTTATACTATCACCCTTTCTACAGAAACTCTATGCCCCCGGGTCATACTTTGCATCCCTTGCCCTGGGGGCTGTGGGAGGGGGGGGGGCTTCCTCAAAGACATAATTTCCGGACCTTTCAATTACGTTTAACAAAATGGCTATCTCAGAACTGTGATTGGATATATTTGGGGAAATTCTGGACATAGGAGGGGGGTTAGTTACCCTCCAAATACTTTTGACTATTAAAAATGGCACTAGTCCTTTCGATTTCCAATGGAATGAGCCCTTTTTGAACTTCAACAAATGGCCATCTCAAAGTTTTTATCAGATGCATTTCAGGAAAATAAAAGGTGTGTGTGTGGGAGGGGGGTATGCACCCTCCCATCACTCAATTTTAAAAAGGGCATTAGAAAATCTAGAAATTCACCAATCCAATGAACCCCCTCTGAAGTTTATACGATTACCCTTTGTATATATATCTTATATGCCCCCAGAATATAACTATAATCCTTGCCCTGAGGGCTGCGGGGGGGGGGAGATTGTGATCTTCAAAGACATAATGTCTGGACCTTTCAATAACATTGACCAAAATGTATATCAGAAAATGTTGATTGCCTCTGTTTGGGTATGGTGGGCGTAGGAGGAGGGGTTAGTTGTCTTCGAATCACTTTCGACTATTAAAAAGGGCATCATCCCTTTCAATTTTCAATCAAATGAGTCATTTTCAGAGTTTATATGACAAGAAATGGCAATCTAAAAATTTCTATAAAAAGCATGTCAGGAAAATACGAGGTTTGGGGGGGGGGTATCCACACTCTGATCACCTTGAATCCTAAAAAGGGCACTAGAACGTCTGATTACCAAATCAATTAGCCCCTTGCAAAGTTGATACGATCACCCTTTCTATATATACCTTACATGTGTTTGGGGAAATTATGGGCATGGAGGGGGGTTAATTACCCTCCAAGAGCGCACTAGCCTTTTCAATTTCGGATCGAATGAGCCTTTTTTTTAAGTTTCTACGGACGACAAATGGCCATCTCAAAAGAGGCATTAAAACTTCCAATGAGCCACCTTCGAAGTTGATACAATCACCCTTTCTATATAAACTTTATATACCCCTAGGTATAACTTACAACCCTTGCCCTGAGGGCTGTAGGGGGGTTGTAATCCTTAAATACATAATTTCCTGACCTTTCAACTATATTGAACAAAATGGCTATCTTTCAGTTTTGATTGGATGTTTTTGGGGAAATGTGAGAGGGGTTAGTTTCCCTCCAATCACTTTTGACTATTAAACAGGGCACTAGCCTTTTCAAATTCCAATAGATAGAGCCTTTTCTGAAGTTTCTACGGCAACAATGGCTATCTCAAAATTTTTATCAAATGTATTTCGGGAAAATACGAGGTGTGTGCGGGTGGGGGGAGGGTCCTTAAATACATAATTTCCGGACCTTTCGAATGCATTGAACAAAATGACTATCTCAAAATTTTGATAGGATGTGTTTGGGGAAACGGTGGGGTTAGTTGCACTTCAATCACTTTCGGCTATAAAAAAGGGCACTAGCCCTCTCAATTTTCAATCGAATGAGCCTTTTTAGAAGTTTCTAGGACAGTAAATTGCCATTTCAAAATTTCTATCAGATTTAATTTAGGATATTATGAGGTGTGGGGGGGAGTTTATACGATCTTTTTATATAAACCTTACATACCCCCAGGGCATAACTTAAAGCCCATGCCCGTGGGTCGTGGGGGGTGTCATCTTCAAAGACATAGTTCCGGACCTTTCAACTATGTTATAAAAAAATTATTATTTTTTTTTTAATAAATCAAAATTTGATCGAATGTGTTTGGGGAAATGTTGGGCATAGGAGGGGTTCTAGTTGCCCTCCAATCACTTTCGACTATTGAAAAGAGCACTAATCCTTCCAATTTCCAATAAAATGAGCCATTTTCGAAGTTTCGACGACAACTCTTTTGATACGAAGTTCCCTTGCGCTGCCTATGATTTCCTGCTCTGATTGTATTATAGCTTCTACGCAACATAAATAAGGGACGACAATTCACGGAAGTACTGGGGAGGGCGGTGATTTTGTTGCTTTTTTATTTTTTTTTTCTATGAATATACTAAAAAGGGCACTGCTCAAAAACAGGGGGGGGGAATGATCTTCTTTCTAATTGAAGCCCCTGTATAATGCACTTATTTATGGTGGTGTTGTGAAAACTTGCAAAAAAAACTTTTATTTAATGTTTACGTTCTTAAATTTCTATTGGAGGCTTTCATCAAAATCATTTGGTCCTGTTTTCTCTAAAAAGAAATAATTTTTGTAATTTTTTGGCTGTGATGTAAGTATTTCATCAGAATTAGAAGACTTAGGCAGAAAAATTACAATTTTGACGAATTTTACTTAATTTTTGTACTATCTTTGATCACCCTTGCTGAGCTATGGAGTAGAAAAGGAAAGAAAAAGGTGGTTAATGTTTCCCGGCCGTTCTTTCTATTTGTCGGGATTCTTAGGGGAAACACCTTTCAATAAAATGGGCCACATTTCTTTTTAATCCGATTCTATTTTCGAGGATTTATAAAAAGTAGAGTAGGATATTCAACTTCGCAGGAATCATGTGGAGGAATCTTTACGTTTTAAGTTTTAATGTCGCTCCTTACTTTCAGTTAAAAAAAACTTGTTTTTTTATTTAATTTCTAAACTTACCCAAATAGGATGAGAAGATGCAATAAGAAAGAATTTAAGGGAGATTAAAACTTTGTGGGATGGAGTAAATAATGAAGCTCTGAACAAGTTGGTGTGGAGAAAGGGTCTGCATAGCTACGTTGGCCTGACGCAGATTTGTGCTGCGATGGGGTGTTGGTAGAAGAAGTAATAGTTTCTATGTAGTCTAATAGCTTAAAAGTCGTCCAAAAACGGTTTTTGAGCGTTGGCAGCCATTATCTTTTTGTAAGAATCAGCAATATTAAGACCTATAGTAAAAATTTTAAATCGTGATTGATGAAAAGGTAAACAATTTATTTTGCTCTCTGCAAGAATAAATAGCATAAAAAACAAAAATAAAATATTAATTCTTAATAAGCTACAGAGTAAGTGTTGTAAGTTTTAGTGTATGGATCATATCTGTCATATTTGTCAACTCCGTAGTTTATTCCATAAGGACTGGCATCGTATGTGCTATAGCCCGGATTTAAGTCATAATCTGCATAGTCTCGTTTGTAATCTTGTCCGTATTTGTCCCCATATACCGGGCTGGAATATTTCAAATCATTTCTATAGCTGTCGTAGACAACCGCCGGTGCTTCGTATTTTAAATCATTTCTATAGCTATCCCCATAAACTGGAGCGGCATACTTCAAATCATTTTTGTAGCTATCTCCATACGTTGGTGTGGCGTACTTCAAATCATTCCTGTAGCTATCTCCATATGCCATGGTGGGGTACTTGTAATCATTTCTATAGCTGTCGTAACCAGGCTGGGGAGCTGCATACTTCATATATTTCCTGTAGGTATCCCCATACATCGGAGTTGCATACACGTAGTCAGAATTCAAACTGAAATAATAGAAGTATATTAAGCATTTATAAATTTCCATATCAATAATGATGTAAAAAAGGATTTGGTTTACAGCTTATTTATTCCTTTTCCTTATTCCAAGGCTTAAAACATATATAAAAAGATGTCGATTCAGTAGAATAAATTGGATGGAATAAGGTATGGGACATAGAAAATTAAAGGGAAATTTTATTCACAAACGGATGGAATTGTGCAAAAATAATAGAAATGTTGGTATTTCTATTGAAGCTCCAAGAATTCCTGTCTAGGGAGTGGCTACAGTGACCTACCTTCTAAGCTTTTCTACTGCGTTAAACCTTTTTATAAAAAGAGGAAAGGAAGGGTAGAAATAGTTTCACACAGTAAAATATACAATACAAAAATTAGATCCAATGATCTTTTTGTCATATTTTAGACGAACTAAGATGATACAAATTCCCTATTTTATGACTTAATTCCCTTTTATGACCTGTCTTACAGTCACGGTCCCTGTAGACTCAGAGACCAGAGACTTTAGCTGTATTTATTTAAAATTCTGTTTCACTTTAATGAATTTTATTTATTCGATAAGTTTTCACAAGCTAACATTTAATTCTGAGTGGAATAAAACGCCTTACAGTATGATTAGCGTTCAATTAATCTCTGCTAAGTGTTGATATCAAACAGTTCGTGGTAACGAACTGTAGTAAGGAGCGACCCGGCTCAATAGTAAACGAAACTCTAAAAAACGGAATTTAGATGATAAAAGATACATCAAAAGAATCAGATTTTATGCTGTTTCTAAATATATGAGTTTCATCAAATTTAGTCTTTGTCATCAAAAGTTACGAGCCTGAGAAAATTTGCCTTATTTTGGAAAATAGGGGAAAAAACCCCCTAAAAGTTATAGAATCTTAACGAAAATCACACCATCGCATTCGGCGTATCAGAGAACCCTATAGCAAAAAGTTCAAGCTCCGGCCTACAAAAATATGGAATTTCGTATTTTTTGCCAGAAGACAAATCACGGGTGCGTGTTTATTTGTTTGTTGTTTTTTTTTCCCAGGGGTCATCGTATCGACCAAGTGGTCCTAGAATGTCGCAACAGGGCTCATTCTAACGAAAATGAAAAGTTCTAGTGCCCTTTTTAAGTGACCAAAAAATTGGAGGGCACCTAGGCCCCCTCCCACGCTCATTTTTTCCCCAAAGTCAACGGATCAAAATTTTGAGATAGCCATTTTGTTCCGCATAATCGAAAACCATAATAACTATGTCTTTAGGAATGACTTACTCCCCCATAATCCCTGGGGGAGGGGCTGCAAGTTAGAAACTTTGACCAGTGTTTACATACAGTAATGGTTATTGGGAAATGTACAGACGTTTTCAGGTTTTTTTTTGGTTTGGGGGTGGGGTTGAGGGGAAGGGGCTACGTGGGAGGACCTTTTCTTCGAGGAATATGTCATGGGGGAAGAAAAATTCAATGAAAAGGGCGCAGTATTTTCTAACATTACTATAAAAAAAAAACAAAGAAAAAATAAACATGAAAACGTTTTTTCAATTGAAAGTAAGGAGTAGCATTGAAACGTAAAATGAACAGAGATTATTACGCATACGAGGGGTTCTAAAAATACTTTAGCATAAAGAGCAAGGTATTTAGGAGGAGATAAATACCTCGCTCTTTATGCTAAAGTATTTTTAGTAATTTCAACTATTTATTCTACGGCCTTTCTAATTCAGGGGTCATTATTAAAGAATTGGGACAAAACTTACGATTTAGTGTGGAGAGCGAGGTATTGACGAGGGTACAAACCCCCTCGTATACATAATAAAAATATAAGAATATAAAAGTGTGTTACGTAAGCTGGCACGTACGCAGGGTGGGGGGCCTTTGCCCCCCCCCGAAACTTTGTGAAATGTTTAATTTCCCCATGGTTTCTTGGGATTTCTGGCAAAAGTAGGACATTTATTAAGAATCTTGATACATGTGTCAAGCCTTTTTTGGGGGATTTTACAGCATGTCATTATCATGGCATGTCATTAGCCTAAAACATACTGTTGAGGCTTCAGTCTTCTTCCCCCCCCCCATCCGCTACAATACTACAGGATCTGTATTTTCCGATATACCTGCTTTTTGCATTACTAAATAAAAAAGTGCTACTTTATGTCTGCTGTTTCAAAGGTTTTGCCCCCCCCCCCGAAAAAAATTCCTGCGTACGTGCCTGCACCTAAGTTAATTCTTAAGGTACGTATATTTTTTACTAATAAAAAGGTTCGTTAAAAACTAAAAGTTCTAGTTGGATTTTTAAGTAACCGAGAAATTGGAGGGCAACTAGGCCTCCTTCCCCACCCCTTATTTCTCAAAATCGTCTCATCAAAACTAAGAGAAAGCCATTTAGCCAAAAAAGAATTAATAACAAATTTCATTTTAATAATTTATGTGCGGAAAACCAAAATCAAACATGCATTAATTCAAAAACGTTCAGAAATTAAATAAAAAAAACTAGTTTTTTAACTGAAAGTAAGGAGCGACATTAAAACTTAAAACGAACAGAAATTACTCCGTATATGAAATGGGTTGTCCCCTCCGTAATCCCTCGCTCTTTACGCTAAAGTTTGACTATTTGCCACAATTCTACTTTTTAAAACAATTAAAAGCTTTAGCGTAAAGAGCGAGGGATTACGGAGGGGACAACCCATTTCATATACGGATTAATTTCTGTTCGTTTTAAGTTTTAATGTCGCTCCTTACTTTCAGTTAAAAAACTAGTTTTTTTTATTTAATTTATATTACAGACAGAAACATTGTCCCTGTTATAGTTTCTGTCGACAGAGGACTATTGATTTTTGGTTACAAAAATAGAAATATTGAAAAGAAAGAAGTCAGTAATATTCACAGCAACTGATAAATTCCGTTTAGTCTAAATCTATTATAAAAAAAAGAAATAAGCAACAATAAAACTTGAAATGTACAAAAGTTATTACATATATGAAGGGGTTTGCCCCCTCCTCAACACCTCGCTCTTTACGCTAAAGATTTTTAGTACTTTCAAAAAAGTATCTTATTGTTCTAATTAAACAGCCTTTGTTTTTCAGGAGTCATTCTTAAAGAATTGGACAAAATTCAAACTTTAGCGTGAAGAGTGAGGTGTTAAGGAGGGGGCAACCCCCTTCATATACATAATAATTTCTGTTCGTTTGAAGTTTTAATGTTGCTCCTTACTTTGAGTTGAAAAACTTTTTTTGTTTAATTTCCGATCATCTTATAAATAATGCCAGGAAATCTGGCTGCACCTCCACGGAGAAACCCAATCCCCACGGAAGTGTCCCGTTTATAATTGAATCCCGGTGAGAAATTACCCAGTGAAAATTTACTCTTACCCATTCCGCGGGTAAAATTGGGACGAAAAAGAGAAAGCAAGACATATAAAAAAAATTGCATAAGAATTCTGGCAAATTCCCGCAATGTAAAATTTCCCCTGACAAGTTTACTCCCTGGAAACCTCCCTTCCCATGGGAAATTCTCCCTTGAAAAAATTCCAGCAAAAAATCCCCCTCCCCAACCCGAAAATGTATGCATGCATAACAAATGCTATGCGTAAACAATGGGCAAGTTTTATAACTTAAAGACCTTTCCCCTGGGGTTGTAGGGGGTCATGTTATACCCAAAGACATAGTTATTGGCCTTTCAACTATGATTAACAAAATAGTTATCTCAAAGTTTGATCGGACGATTTTGGGAAAAGGGTCAGAAGAGGAGGAGGGGGTCCAGTTGCCCTCCAATTTTGGTCACTTAAAAGGGCACTAAAATCTTTAATTTTCGTTCGAATGAGCCATCTTCCGATACTTAGGAACGCTGGATCGATACGATCAGCCCTGGGGAAAAAAAATAAAAATAAATAAAATAAACACGCATCTATTATCTTTCTACTGGCAAAAAAATACAAAATTCCACATTTTTGCAGATAGGAGGTTCAAACCTATGTAGTAGGATTCTCTGATGCGCTGAATCTGATGGTGTGATTTTTATAAAGATTACTTGACTTTTGGGGATATTTCCCCTTTTTTCAAAATCAGAGAAATTTTCTCAGGCTCGTACCCTTTCATGGGTAAAGCTAAACTTAATGAAATTTATATATTTCGAATCATCATAGAAGGCCAATGCTTTTGATATATTTATTGGTATTAAAATTTTGATTTTTAGAGTTTCGGTTGCTATTTAGCCGGGTCGCTCCTTCCTTAGTTTGTTACCACGAACTGTTTGTTAAAGAAAAGTTTCAGGTTTGTCCAAATACATTGTAATATAGACAGCTCCAGAGACGGACATTACTCTGAGACGATAATAAAACTAGCAAGCACAAACGTTCCTGAAATCCCTGAAAGAACAAGGTGCTTGCTTTTTCTTCTACTCTTAACAAAAGCATGCAAAGTAAATTGAAACTGTTAACTTTGCTTTTAAACTGGTAAATTGTAACTAGAACTTTGTTATTCTGAACTTTTGCTATTCTCGAAATAGGCTTGTGAATTGTAACAAAAGTTTTGGGAGAATTTATTCCAAATTGTTTTTATTATATTGAACCTTAATCGACTATTTTTCATCACGAGAGAACTAGCTTCAAAGTTTTATTGGAAATAAGTGCAAAACGAGGTTTCATCAAAATAAAACCAGTGCACTAAAAACCTTATCCAAGGCTGCAAATTTTCAGAAGAAAATATTTGCTTCATTTAGAAATAGCCGACAACAACGTAGTTTGTTCGTGATATAACGAAAAAATGCACTTGGAAGAAAATATTTCTTACACACCGAACTATAGTATGTCATTAGTTATTGAGGCGTTTATTATCTAATCGAAATATTACAATATTCAAATGATTTCAATATTATATTGACTTCACATCAGCTGGCAAATCCGGTGCTTCAGGTTCAGAAAATGGTTAGGACAGATTAATGCTCAACGGTTGATGGAACCTCAAACCCGTTAGTTACTTTAGCTTTGCGATTATAATTTGAACCTTTCGTTTTTACAGATTCAAATCATTAAAATTGCTAAAACTTTCGAATTTGCTAGCCCATTCTACCGAATCTCTATGTAGGAAAAAACCTATTCATATAAAAATGGAGCTGAAGCTAGACTTGCGCGTTAGTCGTTGCCAGAATTTTTTTTGGGGGAGAGGTGAGCGTTGAAGAATTATTTCTCCTTCATTTTTTTACCCCCATAAATGTGAGACAATCTAAGACTGGAGTGGGGGCTACCTAAAGGAACATCTCCCTGACTACGGTACTAGTGTCTATATGAAAAAGTAAGCAAATGCCGTAAACTGAATTTTATGCGATCTCCGTTTCGCATTATTCTATCTTGAAAACAATTAAAAGTAATATAAAAATTACCTTTTTTCTTCTTCCATCTCCACCATCTCCGTCGGTTCTTCGACATTAGTCTCTGAGAAAACTATTCCCACGAGGGAAAAGAAGAGCACCTAGAGAAAAAATTAAATTATACCTTATTTTAAAAAGCGAGATTTGTATGACGGCATTTCACACTATAGTTATATTAAAAGCAGTTACACTAAAGCAGTACTGAAAATATATGCTCAACAAAAATTGAAATCATAATTCATGTGTAATGGTTCTGCACTTTTAAAATGTCTATATAGATGTCTCAGCTAGACCCAGTGTTATGACATTAGTCGCATTTTTTTGTAGCCGAATTTACGTTTCTAATGGTTTCAAACCGTTTTGCGAAAATATCTCTTTTTAACTTTTGATTGTTTAGATGCATATCACTGAAAAGACCTATAAAAAGCAGGGAGGGACAGACAGCTAATATTCATGTTAATTTTACATACACATAGTACATATTTTAAATGCTATTGGCCCCACTTCTATTACAATTAACATATTGCAGGACAAAGCGCAAGCTTCTCTTTCAACTCAATATGTAGGGAGCTTTACAGTTTAGCCCCTCAAATGTCTGATTTCATTTAAATTCTTTCTTTTCTAGGTCTATTTTCATTTAAATTTTTTCTTTTAACCTCCTTCCAGCTCATTCAGGGACGAACTGCTTTTTTCCCCCAGATGGATGACCGAATTCCAAGAGGAAATATATTATCCTTCATCCTTAAGAAGTTGCCTAGCCATCTTGCTCTTTCTTTTATTATAGGCGTAGAAAGTGGGATCGAACCACAGTTTTAGAGCAGCTAATTGTTTTGTATACGGTCAGTCAAACGAGTACCTAAAACTATCCTGAGACAGTTCCTGTAGAAAATACCTAAAATATCTTCCTTAACCTTTGGAAACAAACACGTCTCATAGCCACACTTGACCACAATCATTAACGTGGTTTACAATACTCCAATATCAGCTCGAAAGCTTATCCTTCTATTTTTCCAAACTCTCTTTAACCATGGAATAAAAAACACACGTCTTTATTACTCTGCTTTTTACATTTCACTGCATCTACCATCTTTTTTAAGAAAAGCTACCCGGATAATTTGAGCTATCTAGTTGACTAATTTCCTCAAAATATCACCTCTTCATTCCCATGCATTCCCAGCACAAGCGACTTAGTTTTCCTAACGGTTCATTTTCTTGCACCGATTCTTGATGCAATTTAATTTCCTTGTTGCCTTACTTTTTGTAATCTAATCTTGCCTTTTACCTGTTAAGACCTCCAAACATTTATTGCTTTTGCCAATATTTTTTTTTTCTAATCACCTGGATAATCTTTGTCTTAGAAAGTTTTACCTTCCAATTCGAGACGATATTCTTCAATAAATTTTGCTTGTTTTTCTAGGACAAAGGCCACCAGGTTGAAAACCTCCAATAAGCAAATAATATTATGTAACGGTAATTTGTGTAATTTTGAATTTAATATTGCACTTTTAAAGTAGTTTTTTAGAACACTGCTTACCAAAACTTGACAAAAACACTCCAAAAGACTCGAACTTAGCACACATTATTTTATATATATATATATATATATATATATATATATATATATATATATATATATATATATATATATATATATATATATATATATATATATATATATATATATATATATATATATATATATATATATATATATATATATATATATTATATACATATATAATATAATTTTATAATATATTTTATATATTAATAAATATTCAAATACCTTTCTCATCATTCTGACAATTCAAAAACTGTACTATTGACCAATAGGAAAGATTATTTAATATTTATATACTTGAAAAGCAATTGCCTTGATGCACAGCTGTTAGAACAGGAAATATATACATTTTATATGAATATTAATCAAATTTATCATCAGTGCTCGACTGTTTTGAAATGTAGTCCTTAAATTTTATGACCATATGCAAAACCAATCTAGCATATCTTTTGGTCCGCTAGTCTTTGGATCGAAGGTAATTGATCAACGTAAAAGAGTGCAATGAACTGTCATGTTTTTTGTGACTTTGTCATATCTATAAGGAAAAAAGTAATGAGAGAAGGAAACTTGAAAGAAGATATTTTGATATAAAATCTGGAAATGGTATTTATGAAGGGTCAATTGATAATTTCTTGAACTATTACTGATTGAATAGAGGAAACTTAACCAGAATTGCTTTTGTAATCTATTGCAAAGTCCATTATAGAGTACTTCTAATTGTAATAAAATAGTGTTCGTCTTGATAAAAACAAATCGTTAAGATATAAAGGATAAGAAGTATATTTAAAAAGATTGTTATTCAAAGCATGTAAGAAGTTTACACAGCCTTTTGAGAACTGTCATCGTTTGAAGTACCCACCTTTGGTTGTTAACGACTTTTTGCTTCAGCGTTTTGTTTTTGCTTTGCCATAAATTAAGCTTCTTTACTCTTATGAACCGCGAATAATTTCATTTTCAGCCTAAAGGACGCTAAAAAGTTTCTCGTCTGTATCCAATACAATTTTTTTTTTCAAATAGATTGTCACTATTTCTCACAAAATTTTTGGGGTATGCCATAAGCAATCTAATTGTTTGTTCAAGTCATATATTTATTGCTGGTTTCCCACCTTTAGCTTCTCAGCCTTTCTTTACTCTACCGTAATCGTATCAGTAATTAAAATTAATAATATAAGGTCAGAAATAAGGCTTGACTCACTTGACTTAAAGTACTTGCATGGCAGCGTCAACAGTGTAGAGGGAACCAGACGTCAGCCCCGTTAGTTGTCTCCAAAGTTGTGTGTCCTGGATGAAGATTCAACCTTCGTGGGTTCAACTCCTTGGGTATTCTGTCGACCGCAGATGACATCCGCCCATTTTGTGCGTGGTTTGCCTCTGAAGTATTTCCAGACGTTTGTATTTGGAGACTCGGGCGGGTTTTTGAGTGGGTAAGTGAAGCAGGTGACCTTAGCAACGCAGCAGGACAAACTCGAGCTGCTTAGACACGAGTGGTAATATAAAGGACCGAGGGATCTTCAAGTCCCGTATCCTACCAAACTATCTAACGCGTTAGATTTTGCGAAGGTGTTGTGTCTGAACAGCATCTAGCTTCATCATCTGCGTCTGAATTATGAGTCAAATCTCTGACGAGTATAACATAATGCAAGTTCCTAGGCAGAGTAGATTCATGCTTTTCACGACAGCTGATCTGTGGTTTGTGAAATTTTGTCCTCGGAAGACGGTATTGGCTTTTGCTGCCCTTGCTGATATCTCTGCATCTAAGTTTCAATTTGAGCAGACAATTGAACTAAGGCTGGTGAACTGCTTGACTTTTTCAACATTTTAACCCCACAGTTCCATAGTTGCCAGGAGCCTAGATGGTGCCTTATCCACAGGAATTATTTTAGTCTCAGGCAGTTCACTTTTTTGAACAAGTTTTTCTGCTGCAGAGCATAGAATTTCCGCCGCAGTTTTGAGCTCATTTGACACTTTCGCATATTAGCGTCAGATCGTCGGCAAAGTGTGAACTCTTCCAGAAATATTGATGCTAAATGGATCCGCCGGAAGTGTTTGACTAAGTCAGGATATCTAAGACCAGCGGCCCCCAAAGTGTATGCTAAGGTATTCTCGAGAGCCGCGATCACATCATTTGAGCACTGTTATGAAAAAATACTGGAAGAAATGCTCCTGAGTATCAAATGTTTGGCTATCTTGTAAAGTTTGCATGTTCCAAAACCACATAGAAAGCCTTGAAAAACACGGGACTGGATAAGGGCACCGGGGATCGAGAAATTTTATAAACCATTAATGAATATACCCAGCTCTATAATGTGTAGGATGAGAATGAGACTCATAGAGAGACGAGAATTTTTATTTAATTTTTGTTGAAGGCTTGGACTCCCGCTGACCTGGAACCAGGTTTATAGAAAAGTAAAGATTTTATGTCAGCTATATCTTAAAAGGTTTCTATAGAAAAGACTCAAGGCCTCGACTTAGCCTTGACGTATATGGCAACCCAGATCCTTTTACGCTATTTGATGACACAATTTTCACCTTGACAAAGGCCTAACACAGTCTATTAGAAAAACCGTCGAAGTGATATGGCGGGAAATTACCATGAACACCATTGATAATAACCTTATTGGTTCTGGAATCCTCCCAAACAAAATTATCTCTTGTTTATCAGTCAGAAAACTCACTTATCGCCAGAAGGAAATAGGTCAAATTGCGAGAAGGTTTATTTCAAGGATCTAATAATATTTTGAAAAATAAAAACATTTTGTTCACAAGCTGAGGTGTTGGCACTCAACACCCAGGGTATAATTAATAGATCTATCAGTTATTTTTCTATAGAAAGTTCTTTTTGTTGCTTCTGTATAATATCGCATTTCTATACGTGTACTCCTTCTGAGGCATGGAATTCAATTGTAGTTCGTTACTTAACGATGAGCAAAGCTCATTGCACTGTGTCTCTTTACAGACCTTAACATACCGACCGTGCAGCTTGTACTTTACCATGACGTCCCCATGCTGCAAAAGAATATATTTATACATTGAGTTGGTCAAACAGCTCGCGCAGGAATACTGGAAGAAGAGTCTGTGGATGGTTTCTATTTTTTTTTTTTTTTCAATTAGATTTGACTAATTAACCCTTAAACTTCAGCTAAACCGCCATCTTGTGAATAACAGGCTGAGTTCCTTGGTAATTATAGCTAGCACGAAATACTAAAACTGTAATTCAAAGATGATCAGTTTTGCGCTCTTGAATATTTAAACTGTGGCGTGTACAGTTCTTACATTAAGCAACTTGGCTACTTGTGCTACATAAAATCAATTTCTGCATGGTATGATGTAAAGGGAAAATGGTCGGTATGAAAGAGGTTTGGTCGAGATTTATATAACATTATTTTTTTAACTCAAACTTTTTTGATAACACAAAATTGTATTCGCCTTTCTTCTTCCTTCTTTTTCCTATATTAAATATCTAAGATATAATTACAAGTTCCAGCTTAAGATATTTTTGTCGTTTTATCGTTTTTGCAGCGCTGTTATTGTATTCTTTGTTTTTACTTTGGTTCTGTATTTGGCGGCAATGTAAGATCTGTTCATACCTAAGGCCGTATAAGATATCAATAATCCGTGAATATATTAAAATTCCTTTCTTTTTGCCCAATGAGACTGGCAACTTAAGCTAAGGCTACAAGATTTGCTTGTATTTTAGCTTCTTTTTTTCTAGCTTTGCTCCCAATCCTAACTCCAAAAGTGCCTTTGCTCAAGCACAGCAAGGAAGCTTTATTCTGTTTATTCCGGTACTGTCAAGAAATAGGTTTTATTTTTAATACCTTTTTTTTTAATCATTTGTTTCCCTTTTTGTTATTTCCTTCTTTACAAGGTTTTTTATTACTCCAGATGTGTCTTTTCTTATCAAGTTTCTTTTTTCTTTAGTTTGACCTGACGCGTGATCCTAGTTCATTGCAGCTTATAAAAGTTATTATAAACTTCTTATTCAGTTAAAAGTAACTTTTAAGTCAACAATTCGCTGGCTTACTAAACTTGTGTGAGCTGGATTGCAAGGTTTCCTGAAAAAGTATGTTTGACAATACTACTACTAACTACTGACATCTCACCACAGCGCAAAGCCGCCTGAGGCCAACACAGCTACGCACTCTCCTCCTCCATCTCAATCTATTCAAAGCCAAGCTGTTTATACCCTCCCATGAAGATCCCATTTCCTTTAAATCTCTACTTATGACATCCTCCCACCCTAGACGAGGACGGCCTGCTTCCCGTTTAGCACTAGACGGTTGGCCAAAAAGGACAATTTTCGGCAATCTGTCATATTTCATCCGCAGAAAATGGCCTGAATTTCTGAAAATCTGATCACCAGAGGAAGTTTTGAAAATATAGTGAAATTCATATAACCAAGTTCAGTTGAAAGAAAGGAGGAAGGTTAAAATATTTAACATAACCATTTTTGTTTTTACTAAACATACTACCTTTGGGGATATTCTACCTTATAACTGTGCGGATATTCTAGTTGACAAAAAAAGAAAATCTACTCTGTCCTCTTTATTTTTACCTCATTTGTAACCTATTCAAGAACTATTGTCAACACCGTACTGGATTACAAAGCATCCTGACCGAAAAAAAATGTTTTCATAGTACTGTGATTTTTCATGCGGTTTTATATCCATCGTCGCTAATATTTTGGCATACTATGAGAAAACATCATGGTGCTTTTCCTGAAATGTTGGACATACAAAATATCTTCTAAAAACTGAATATTTTGTAGACAAAACTTTACTTTGAACATATCTATTACCACATTAAATTTTGATGAGATTTTGAGGGGAAATTTTACGCTGGGACAAAATTCTTATAGTTGCCTTAACTTTCTCTTCGTCAACCCAATCTTACGCATGAAGATGTTAAGGCTAATTGCCCAGGTAAGTTTTCGGCAGAATTGAATTGTCTAGAAGATTTTTCCGTATTTTTTTTTCATCTGAAAGTAGGCCTAAGGAGCAACAGGAAAATGAACAAAAACAGTACATATATGAGAAGGATTGCCCCCTCTTCAACACATCGTTATTTACGCCAAAGTTTGAATTTAGTCCCGATTCTGTAAGAACGATTTCTGAAACGCAATTGTCAGATAATTAGAACAATAAGAAGCTTTAAAAGTGCTCAAAACATTAGCGTGAATAATCATCTGTTTAGAGGGTCAGTTCTATTCATTTTAAGTTTTAATGCTGCTCCTTACTTTCAGGTGAAAAAACAGTTTTTTATTTAATTCTTGGCATGTTAATGTACACTTGCCAAAGAATATCCGTTAATTCGCAGAAATCGTTGCAGATGTTATTAGAAGTCCTAGTGGCTTTGGTTAATGGCGCCTACATTACTTATTTGCTAGTTTGCTCTTTTCTAGAAAATTCGTTCCATTTAAATTAAAATCATTCCTTGCTCAAACAAAACACTAACTCAAACTTACTAATGAGGCAGTTCTAATAAATATATACATATTTTTTCTTTTTTAGAAAAATGGATATCCTGAAGTTTTTTAATCAAACAGCATGAAAAAAGCTAGTTTTGAGAAAACTTCACTTCCTGAAAATTTAAAGATCTGCAGTTACCTGATTTAGATGTCTTGTCATCAACAGCCAAAGAAATTTCGATGGGACAACCTTCAACTTCAAGAAGATTTGAAGTCTCTGTGTATTGACCTAAGGCGCTTTTTGGAAAAGCCAAGTATTTATAATTGTAAAAAATACCAATTGCTGAGAAACTCAAGTGAGAAGTGTTATTCTCAGGATTTCAAGAAAGATATTTCTAGTATTGGTAAAGATATCCGTCAGTTTTAGAAACGCTGGTTGTATGCTTATCCATGGCTAGTGTATTCGACTTGACTAAAGGCGGGTTCAAAGAGCATGGGAAACTATAAGAGTGGAAACTTCGTCGATTGAACATGGAAAGATAGGAGTTGAAAACTACTAGTGCCAGACGAAGCGTAGTGGCTGGCAAAATCATTAAAATGCCTTTAAATAAGTAGAAAAAATTCAAGTCAAACTTTATGATTGGCAAAGGCCTAACCAAATAGTATTGAAAACTCATAGTTTCCCATGCTCTTTGGACCTGATCTGTATATATAATATCACTTAAAGGTGAAGTCTCTGTGCAAGTCTTAAAAATCAAGTATTTGGCCTTTAGGCTAACCTACTGTTTAAAAGATATATATAAGGCCTACCCTATTTGTTTATGATGGCAAAGGGCTATGCCTAATTGCCTTGTTAAGATAATTAGGCGTAGTATATATTAATAGGCCTTATTATTAGTAGGCCTAGGTTTGATGAGGGAAAATCATGGCTAATTGATTATGCTTAAAAAATGCCAAATTTCGCCAGATGCTAGATGTCGTTGGTGACTTTTTTTTACACTAGCCCCAGTTTCCACTCTTATGAGCTACCAATGCTCTTTGGGCGGGCTCTTAAAGATTGTGTGTTATCTAAGCCAGCCTTGAAGAGAGGCATTTTTGGTCGTTTTTATCATAAAAACTCACAAGGACTTCAAACATTTTCATAAAGACGGAAGGGTTCATGCCAAATCCCAGCGCCACCATGAAGCTGTAATTGATGCTAATAACTTAAGTGATTTCAATGACGATGAAGAAGAAAACGTCAAAGAACAACTGAATTCTAGTATATCTGATTTTATATAGATGAACCGAAGCAAACTTGCATCAGTTTTAAAAGCAATTATATTTTGTGGTATTCACGGCATTTCTCTCCGAGGAAAACATTCACATAGAGGGAACTTTGAAGACCTATATTGTTTTTGCATTGAAGCAGGAGATCAAGTCCTTAAAGACCACATAACAACACATTCAGGAAAAAATAAATATACGTCTGGTAGTGTCCAAAACGAGCTGATAAATATCTACGGGACTAACAAGATACAATAGAGAAGTAAATGATAGCGAAGCGTTCTCTTTGCTAGCAGATGAGACTGCTGACATTACCGGGAAAGAGCAGATGTCAATAGGGGTACGTTACATAAAAACGAATTCAGACGTTGGATGGGTGATCGAAGAAGAATTTACAGGGTTTGCCAACTTGAAAGATTAGGTGCAGGAAGTATTGCTGATGCAATTTTGCATTATACAGACAAGATAGGATTAGACATGACAAAGCTAATTGGTTTAAGATTTGATGGATGTTAAATGATGGTCGGGAAAGATACTGGAGCAGGGTTGCCAACAGCGGTACAATTGTACCATTTTTGTACATTTCACCTCTAAAGGTACATTCTGGTACAATCACAAATTTTCTGGTACATTTTACAAAATGTGGTACAATATAGTACAATAAGAATTGACTGGGCGTCAGGACGCAGCGAGCGGAAGGAATTGTAGTTTTTATATATAGGTAAGCCGCTATTTGGAGGAGTGACACCAAAATAGTCTTTGCAGGAGAAAGGAGGTCTCCCAAATATCTTTGAAAGAAGATACCTGATACTTTTCTCTCTTTATTGTAATGTAATTTTCCGACCGTCCACGTGTTGTACGTAGCGAAAAAAAAAAATTTCGTCTTGCCCGTAGCACAACACGAAAAAAAAAAATAGATATGGTACAATTTTTGATCAGTGGTACAATTTTAGGGCGTTTTGCGGTACTTTTTCTTCCAAAGCGTTGGCAACACTGTACTGGAGTTCAACAAGGAATCCGAGAAAATATCCAAAAGCTGTGTATTTTCATTGTGCCTCTCATAGACTAAATTTAGTTGTCAATGACCTCAATATTGTACCAGAAATTAGGAGCACAACAGGCACAATAAAACCAGCAATCCGATTTTTCAGGGAGAGCACTCTTAGAAGGCAAAATATCCCAAATATTCCTGTTCTGTGTGAAACAAGGAGGTCTGAGAAGTACAAATGCATACGCTACTTTTCAAAGAGCCTTACAGTTAGACATAGCAACATCATCAGTAATTTTTATCGTACGTCTAAAATTCGTTTGCAGATACTCTTTATACCAGTTGTAAACAAACTGCAGTCAGTCGATTTTGACCTACATGCTGTATATATACACATAAAAGGGAAATTGTTCTGCGGTTTTCAAAGGCACAGAGTTGTCGCAGTCATAGAATTCTCGGAATTACAAGAAATCTTAAATTTACTGGACATTGAAATCAAGACACCTAGGACAACCGCAAGACAATCTCATCACTCAAACATTTATATGACTAATCCAACAAATTACTATAGATTAGCCGTTTTTATTCCTTATTTGGACTCGTAAATTGTGTCAATTGAATCAAGATTCAAAGACCACAACAAAACCACGTTCAAAGGAAGTCTTATTCATCACAACATTTTAAAAAACACAGATAAGGATCCATCTGTTAATCAAACAGTTCGTGGTAACGAACTGTAGTAAGGAGCAACCCGGCTCAATAGTAACCAAAACTCTAAAAAATGAAATTTTGACATCAACGAAAATGACACCATCAGATTCAGCATATCAGAGAACCCTACTGTAGAAGTTTCAAGCTCCTATCTACAAAAATGTGGAATTTTGTGTTTTTTGCCAGAAGACAAATCACGGGTGCGCGTTTATTTGTTTGTTTGTTTTTCTTTTTTTTTTTCTTTTTCCCAGGGGTCATCGTATCGACCAAGTGGTCCTAGAATGTCGCAAGAGGGCTAATTCTAACGGAAATGAAAAGTTCTAGTGCCCCTTTTAAGTGACCAAAAAAATTGGAGAGCATCTAGGTCCCCTCCCACACTCAAATTTTTCCCAAAGTCAATTGATCAAAATTTTTAGATAGCCATTTTGTTCAACATAGTCGAAAACCATAATAACTATGTCTTTGGGGATGACTTACTCCCCCACAATCCCTGGGGGAGGGGTTGCAAGTTACAAACTTTGACCAGTGTTTACATATAGTAATGGTTATTGGGAAGTGTACAGAGGTTTTCAGGGGGATTTTATTTTGTTTGGCGGTGGGGCTGAGGGGAGGGGGCTATGTTGGAGGATCTTTCCTTGGAGGAAATGGATAATAGTCATGGGGGAAGAAAAATTCAATGAAAAGGGCACAGGATTTTCTAGCATTACTATAAGAAAACAATGAAAAATAAACATGAAAACGTTTTTTCAAATGAAAGGAAGGAGTAGCATTTAAACTTAAAGCGAACAGAGATTATTACGCATATGAGGGGTTCTAAAAATACTTTAGCATAAAGAGCGAGGTATTTAGGAGAGATATATACCTCGCTCTTTATGCTAAAGTATTTTTAGTAATTTCAACTATTTATTCTACGGCCTTTCTGAATCATGGGTCATTGTTAAAGAATTGGGACAAAACTTGCGATTTAGTCCAAAGAGCGAGGTATTAGCGAGGGTACAAACCCTCTCGTATACATAATAAAAATATAAGATTTTGAAAGTTTGTTACGTAAGTTAATTCTGAAGTTACGTATATTTTTTACTAATAAAAACGTTCGTTAAAAATTAAAAGTTCTAGTTGCCTTTTTAAGTAACCGAAAAATTGGAGGGCAAATAGGCCTCCTTCTCCACCCCTTATTTCTGAAAATCGTCTGATCAAAACTAAGAGAAACCCATTTAGCCAAAAAAAGAATTAATATACAAATTTCATTTTAATAATTTATGTGCGGAGAGCCAAAACCAAACATGCATTAATTCGAAAACGTTCAGAAATAAATAAAAAAAACTAATTTTTTTTAGCTGAAAGTAAGGAGCGACATTAAAACTTAAAACGAACAGAAATTACTCCGTATATGAAATGGGTTGTCCCCTCCGCAATCCCTCGCTCTTTACGCTAAAGTTTGACTCTTTGCCACAATTCTACTTTTTAAAACAATTAAAACTTTAACGTAAAGAGCGAGTGATTGCGGAGGGGACAACCCATTTCATATACGGAGTAATTTCTGTTCGTTTTAAGTTTTAATGTCGCTCCTTACTTTCAGCTAAAAAAATTAGTTTTTTTTTTTTATTTAATGCTATGAAAGATCTATCTAAGTTCTATGATAATGAAAACTTAGAAGTGGAAGCAAGAACCTGGTACGATGTGTGGAAAAGCAAAGGCTGTGGTGAGGAAGTAATGCTCGTAGATCTCTTCTATGAAACTACATTTTTGCGACTAGATTATTAGTAAATAATGACATTATGACTACAACTGCATTATGAGAGCTCTTATTAACTATCTAACCATCTCGCCAACGAAATGTACTGTGGAGAGATCCTTTAGCACTCTGAGGCGAGTAAAAACACGGCTGAGGAACACTATGAGTGAAGAACGCTTATCAAGTTTGTGCTTATCAAGTATTCACAAGTGTAGAGTACAAGAGCTCAATTTGGAAGAGCTGGCTATAGACAAAGTTTCCAAACAGAAGCGAAATCTACAATTTTGTAAATCTACAGTTTTGTGATTTAAAGATTATATGTAAATTTCTTTTCATGATTTTTTTTTAAGATTGGATCAGAGGCGCCATTTGGGGGGGGGGGCAGGGGTGGGCAAATGCCCACCCCAAATTTTCCAGGGGGCCCACGCTTCCACCAAAAAGTGCCCTTTGCCGGTCATAATAATAACACTATTTGCTATTATCCATTATAAACTTTGAAAGCAGGTTAGATACATAATCTAATTCTCCAGTTCTGTCACATGCCCATTTCCTGGATGATTATATTAATTTTATAGATTCTGAATATTTGCAGTAATTCCTCTAAGTTGATACACTAAAATAGGTCAGTTCCTGGCCTATCATTCCTTCATGGAATCGTTCCTTGTTATCTTCCAATTGCACTACATAGAAGCAATTACGCGAGCGACGAAATCGCTGTCTCAGCATCTCCATGCTATCGCTGTCGGCTTGGTTATTTCTCAATCGCGCACCCTGATTCAGGCCACAAGAAGCAAACTCACCGACCTGCGTTCAGAAGCTTCATTTGTATCGCTTTTCAAGAAGGCTAGAGAGTTTGCAACAGAACTCGAAATTGAGGTACCTGCTGTGAATGGACCCGCGACTAGACCCTCCTCTGTTGGTCAGAAAGGACGACCTTGAAGAATTCAAAAGATCACCAAGCATCGGAAACAATTTGTGACTTTGATGCTAGGAAAGAATTTCATCGAATCTGGAAATTGGACTACTACTTTGGCGGATGAAATGAAGCAAGAATACTTCAAAACTTTTGACCGTCTACTAGCAGAATTTGACAGAAGGTTCACAGATAACTTGCCAGTGCTGAGTACGCTCGAAGCCTTGGATCCAAGCTCAACCAAGTTTATGAACACAGAGCTGCTCAAGCTTTTCTCTTCTCTTTACGGCGAGCTGGATATCGACAGCATTCTTCTCGAATCTCAAGCTGGTATTACCAAGCGTTTCTTGCTCAATGAGCAGAAAAATCTGGAAAACTTCCTAGACATTGTCGACCATCTTCAGGCATTACCAGTGGCTTACTCGGAAGTAATTATAGTACTTCGTAATGCTGCCACACTTCCTGAGACAACAGCGAGCAATGAGCGTTTGTTTTCCAGGCTAGAAAAAGTGAAAAACTACCTGCAGTCTACAAAAGGAGATGATCGTCTCAGTTACCTCCTTTTGATATTTGCAGAGAAGGATTTAGTAAAAAAATTTGGACTACAACCAGCTTGTTGACGATTTTGCAAAGATGAAAGCTCGGCGGTTCCCTTTGTTACCTTGAATGTTGTTATATTTTTTTTATCTTGTTATTTTTTTCCTTTTTGTAAATATATTTGATCTGGAAGATTTCTGCTGAAGGGACACTGAGATTTTGGTCACAACCCACAGCATAACAATGAAGGTTACTTTCACCGACGTATTGTTTACTTAAATAAGAAAGTTTCTCGCTGAGGAATGCCTGCCTGTAGTCTGGTTGAATTTTCCACTTTCAGTTTAATCACTTAACCTCGTTGATTGCATTCTTCATTGTTATAATTAATCTTAGAGGTCAGTGTGGCTGAGTTCCACATTTGGTTACAGTACATTTCCAAGCAGTACACGGGTGCTGAAAATGCATTTTTACTTAGAATATTCGATCAATGTGCTGCCAAAACCCGGATTTTTCTTACGCGACACAAAGTGAATCGGAGGGGGGGGCAGATGCAGATCATGTCCCCCCCTAGATTTGGCCCAAATGGCGCCTCTGGATTGGATAGAATCAAGGCTCAAAGATACGAGAGCTTGGCAGAAGAATTTTAGACAGTAGCCTTTTACTTAGACAACAGAACCTTCAGTCCTCATACTGTAAGCCCTGCTTCAAGTACAAGTGAAAACCACCCGATTTGAACCCACGTATACCCAGATTTTCAATATATTCTGTCATATTCATCAATTTCGTTTGAGATCTTCACTTTCTAGTGAACCGTTGCCACTTTCTAGCAATGAACTGAAATCTGAGGCATAGAAAAAAAAAATACAGGACATAGCCAAAATGCATTTTTACAGCACAATTATACGTGAGTATAAACAGGTTTTGAGACCAGGCGAGTTGCTGTCAATCCAGTCCTATTAATGGCTAATTCACACGAATGGAAAAACTTGTTGTTTTCACAAAAACCATTGCTTTTCCTTTAGGAAGGACAGGATTTCTGGCCTGACTTTTCTTCTAGACAACCTAAGACTTTTGGTTTTCCTCTCGCGTCTAAAGGAATAGCCTGATTACTTTGAAGGATGAATGCACATAACTATACTGTTTCAAACTAAGAGAAATATATAGTTTTTGAACTAAGAGACATTTGTTTGAATTAAAATCAACTTGTTGGAAGTGATGAGAAACTTGAGAGGCTTGGCTAATTAGGGTAAAGGCGAGGCAGATAGTCTTTGTTAGAGGCAAAGCTGGCGTAACTTTTTTCAGAATTGTATAAAATTATTCATTTCAGGTGTTGACAGATAGTCTATCATCCATCCTAGGACAAAACTAAGGTAAATAGGCATAGAGTAAGGGTAATGGTCAATCAGTTCTGTGAGTGTCCTAATAGAGATGAATAAGAAAGTTTTCCGTGTGAACAAATTTTAGGTTCATCCTTTTGGTTTCCCAATGGGAAATCCCGTACATCTGAATCCTGCATAAAACTTGTGGACTTATCTTCATTTGGGCAGACGACTGTAGCTATGTTATGTCAAAATTAGCCATTTTGTACTAATTAAGTTTGAATATACGAGTTCTTCCATGAGAAAGGAAACACGGCTTGAATCGTCTCTGACCAAATAACGGGCCTCGTTGAGGTAAAAAGTAACAACAGATACAAATTAATAAAGAACAGAGGGTGAATCATCCCTTTTCTGGGCAACCATGCCTATATTTAGCATATCTTGTTAGCTCATATTGATTAAGAGATTAGTTGGCAACTATATTCTCATGAAAAATATCAAGTAAAAAAAAATTAAAACAGAATCTAACAGTTTTGATAAAACATTCCGTAACAGATTACTGTAATGGAATCAGGTACCGAGCAGGAGCAGACCAACTAATTGTAGTGTCACGTTCAAACTGGGATAGTGGGAATTGACCTGACGTTAGTTGACCTGGGATAGTGGGAATTGAAATGTTCGGCGAAAAAATAAATCCTTGCACCGTGAGGGCGCAAGGGGATTCGAGACCAACAAGTAGCCTGAGTACTGATAGTCAAGTGAAAGGATGGGGGCGGGGAACCCAGCACGGGAGAAAACCTTCTTTCTGAAGTTATTAGGAATTTAGTTTAGCAACTAAGTCCGTAACTGCGAACAGGATGTTACAGATTGTCGAAATCCAGGTTAAGTTATACTTCAACTGAATTTTATTTTGAAAGTATCTCTATTTTCTCAAAACACATGCAATGTGTTTCTTCATCTGGTCTTATCAGCAAAAAACACCGTTCATCGCCCATATGCCATTTAGGCTCGGGGGCCATAGGCAGTCTCCTAGTTCGGCTGTATGGTAGAGCCGGTCCTGATAAATTATTTATAGTAACGAAGGTATAAAAAAATATGTTAGTTATAGAAAAATATTGCTATTGCAGTTTTTTGTGCTGTCTTGAAGAAGGGAAAAAATTAATTGAAATTAGCACTTTGGATCACCGAACTAGAAAATAGGAAGTTAGTTGCATCATTTGAGATGCCGATAGCAGATAATTTCGCTGTTTTATAAAGATTTACCTTCTGCGGACATTTTTTTAAAGAGACATATCGTTACATTTAATATCAAAAAGCGCAACCAAACCGGACTTATGTTATATGAAAACTAAAACTGGCACATTCTAAAATCTACTAAGACTTTTAAAGTATTTTGGTTTATACAAGGATTCCGAGTTTAAGGTTCTCTAAGTATGCTACAAAACAGTGTGGTAAACATTGCATCCTATCACAAACCCTACCACAATCTGAACATCTTTCCTAGTTTATAATGTTTGGAAAAAATACTGCAAAGTTTTTAATTACCTACTCGGTCATAATTTGTACTTTTAATTATCCCAAAGTAAAAACCAACTGTTATTAACAGGATAAACTTACCATGAGAAATAATAAATAAATAAAGTATACGGTCCTTCATCCCTTATCATGAGCTTTAATTTGAGTAATATAATTTTATTCATCCCAGTTCCTTTTTATTTTTTTTTAAACTTATCAGTATAGACCAGTTGTTAATATATTTTAACCATTATTGATATACGTTAAAGCTTGTTAGTATGTTATTCCTTCTTCCTCATTTGCATTTTAAGCTTGGCCAACGCGGTAAGCATCTTGTCCCTCCACTGTCTTCTTTCTGCTAATTTTTCTAGAGGGACCTTTTCGGAGAGTTGCTTATGTACTGCTTCAGCAGAGGGTCCGCTCATCTCTGGAACAGGACTGAAAGTCTTGCTGACATCGTGTATTGTTTTTGAGTATCTTTCGCAATAATTAAGCATACCTAAAACAAGTATATATAGAATAGTAGAATTTGGTTACTTTTTAGAATTACAAAAAAGGATATGAAGTTATGAAGTTAGAGCCATTACTCACACATAGGGCGTCGAATCGATCTTTCCATTGCTGGGTCTTTTTTTTTACAAAAACAAGTAAGAAGCTTGTCGCCCAACCTTACTGCGGTGGGGATCGAAACCCGAACCCTGTGATGACAAGCAGCGCAACAATCCATTGTGCTACAACAGGATTGCTCTTTAGAATTAGATTGTAGTCACCTATAAAAATTTTACGGTAAGCTTAGAAATGGAATTCATAAAAAAATGCAGTCAAATAAAATTAGAAGTAAAACTGGTTGTTTGAATGAGAAAACGATAGCATATGTCTCGGAATTAGTAAGGCTTGCGAAGATCATAAAATATTTAATAATTTTTTATGGCACTTGGTATTAACCAAGTGACATATAGCAATCGCAAGTTCTGTCGGTCTCTCTATCTGTCGATCCCGGTTTTGCTACTTTAGGCAATTCCAGGTAAGCTAGGACGACGAAGGCAGGTGTATCGGGGACTGGACCAGATTGAATTAGAAATGGTCGTTTTTCCGATTTGACCATCTGGGGGGGGGGCAGTTAATTCGAAAAAAATAGAAAAATTGAAGTATTTTTAACTTACGAACGGTTGATCAGATCTTAATGAAATTTGCTGATTGGAAGGATATCGTGTCTCAGAGCTCTTATTTTAAATTCCGACCGGATCTGGTGACATTGGGGGGGGGAGTTAGGAGGGGGAAACCTAAAATCTTGGAAAACACTTAAGAGTGGAAGGATCGGAATGAAACTTGGTGAGAAAAATAAGCAAAAGTCCTAGATACATGACTGACATAACCGGGACTGACCCGGTCTCTTTGGAGTAGTTGGGGGGGGGGGGGCGGTTAATTCTGAAAATTATAAAAAATGAAGTATTTTTAACTTACGAACGGGTGATCGGATCTCAATGAAATTTGACATTTAGAAGGATATCGTGTCTCAAAGCTCTTATTTTAAATACCGACCGGATCTGGTGACATTGGGGAGAGTTTGGGGGGAACCTGAAATCATGGACAACACTTAGAGTGGAGGGATCGGGATGAAACTTGGTGGGAAAAATAAGCAGAAGTCTTAGATACGTGATTGACATAATAGGAACGGATCCGCTGTATTGGGGGGACTTACGAAGGAGTGATCGGACCTTCATGAAATTTCATATTTAGAAGGACCTCATAACTCAGACCTCTTATTTTAAATCCCAACCGGATCCAGCATCATTGTGGGGGGGGGGCAGTTGGGCGGGGGGACCGGAAATCTTAGAACATACTTAAAGCAGAGAGATCAGGATGAAGCTGGATGGGAAGAATAAAAACAAGTCTAAGATACGTGACTGACATAACCGGACCGGATTCACTCTCTTTGGTGGAGTTGGTGGAGTTGGAAAACGCTTAGAGTGGAGAGATCGGGATGAAACTTGATGGGAAGAATAAGCAAAAGTTCTAGATACGTGATTGACGTAAGTGGAACGGATCCATTCTCTTTGGAGGAGCTGGGGGATGTTAATTTGGAAAATCTGGAAAAATTGAGGTATTTTTAACTTAAGAACGGGTGACCGGATCTTAATGAAATTTGATATTTAGAAGGAATCCATGTCTCAGAGTTCTTACTTCAAATCCCGACCAAATCTGTTGACATTGGGGGAGTTGGAGGGGGAAATGGGAAATCTTGGAAAACGCTCAGAGTGCAGGAATCGGGATGAAGCTTGGTGGATAGAATAAGCAAATGTCGTAGATACGTAAACGTAGATACATTGACGTAACCGTGTTGGATTCACTCTCTTTGGGGGAGTTGGGGGGGTTCAGTGCTTTGGCAAGTTTGGTGCTTCTGGACGTGCTAGGACGATGAAAATTGGTACGCGTGTCAGGGAGCTGCACAAATTGACTTGATAAAGTCGTTTTCCCAGATTCGACCATCTGGAGGGCTAAAGAGAGAAGCAAAATTAGAAAAAATGAGCTAGGCTATTTATAACTTATGGGTGGGTGATCGGATCTTAATGAGTTTTGATATTTAGAAAGACATCGTGACTCAGAGCTCTTATTTTAAATCCCGACCGGCATTAAGCCTCTGATTTTCCTTTTAAATCAATCTATGGATTCTTAGAATTTTTTTTAGAGCTCATACCATATGAGCTCTTGGCTCTTAGCTCTTCTTGCCTCGTCACAAGTGCCATTTGAGCTCTTAGCTCTTGTTTTATGACTTAGCACAGTGCACGGAGTGGGCATTCAAATTTTCTGACAGTTATAAGCGAAGCACTGGCTCATTTTGGATCAGAGTTATACGGATGATGGGTCACAGGATTAGATGCACAAACTAGGACAAAAAAATAAACAGCGAGTGCAGTAACACTAGCCCACGCCACAAGCCAAATAGAAGTTGAAAAACCCAGTTTGACTCTGAACTGGCTTGGGGTTACTAACTTATCCAAGCACATATCGGATTAACTCGTGGTGGAGTAGATTCAAAGCGAACGAGATGTACAATTACGTTTATAAAATTGGCTGAATCCCGTCCGGCAGAATTTTATGACTAGGATACCAAAATTGGTTGCAAATGTGATAAGAGCTTTAGGTGAATAGGCGATAATATAGGAGTGCTGTTTTGGCTTACATTTTAAAACTGTATACCGTAGAATAGAAAATACTAGACCAAGGTGTCTGCTGTCATGTATTTAATTTCTTTTTCGTAAGAAACATGGAAATCTAACACGATATCCTAAGAAGTAGCACCTAATGCAGTATCAAGCAATGTTTTTTATATATAATGTAGATTCAATTCAGGCACGTAAGCAGAAGTCTATTCTGGGGAGGAGAGGGTTAAAAAACGCAGACATAGATGAATTATCTGAAAAATCACGAAAATTACAGAAAAATAGTTAGAATTTTGTTTTTTTTGGAGGGGCTCCCTTCAACTCTGCGTAATTGCTTGCTTTTGATGCTAAACATCCCTTATGTGCATAAAATTACAAACAGCGGTTTTACAACTTATGACAACAGTTAAGAAATATTATTTTTGCTTTGGAGTTGATTTTGCTTCATAAAAATCTTAAAGCTTTAATATTTCTCTTTTGAGAAACAAGGTTAGTGTGTATCAGCAAAGTATTTCATTATCTAAGGCTGACGGATCTCAAGCTTAAGCTCCAGCCCCTGATATTTTTGTCAACGTCGAAAAAAGTACTCGTCAAGGTGCTGTTTCTTCCCCTTCACTTTTCAATAACCGAGTTCTTTATGCACAGTTACTTGTTCCCACATCTTTCATCTTTACCAGTCTTGATTTATCTCTCGTGAGAGAGATAGTGAAGACGACATTTTGAATTTATCGTCTGTGCAGACGACATAATGTGCAGACGACATTCTGAATTTGAGCAACACCATCCAGCGCATTAGCAATTTTCGCAAAGCTACAATCTGAGTATGCAAAACTAGGTCTCCGGTTCAATGCTGAAAAGTCCAAAGTTGCATTCTTCAACTAGAAGCAAACGTCGCCTAGGGGTATTCCTCTCGAAAATAGTAGGATTAAGCCAGTAGATCATATCACCTACCTCAGTCTTTCCATTGCTCCGTCAATAATGCACACGTGATAAATAATAATTGCTCACAATGAACGTAGAGTTGGGTTATCATATGATTCTTTCGTAACGAATAAGTTACACTTCAACCACCGTCTTCTTCCAAAACGCTTTAACTCTGTCACTCTACAATATTATCTGTACGTATCGCCGTTTTGGAAAATGCTCATAAAATCTGACAAGTCAAAATTTGTTCAGTTTACTTCCGGTTCGTAAAGTACCTTTTACGCTTTCCCCCTTGGATCCGCAACTCTTATCTTGTTAGAAAATTCAGCATTGCTGACACCATTAAAGCTATGGAAAAGCAAATTCGTGCTTATAATTCATGTTTGACGAACTTGAACCGTCCTTGGTCGTCGGTACTGGCCTAGTAGTTAAGATGTGTTTGTTATGGGTTTTTTTCTAGTGTTTATTTCGCGCTTAGTGTGTATTTCTTATTATTATTATTATTTTTCTTTCGTTTATTGCTCTGTCTTTTTCTTTCTTTGTATGGCGGGTTTTCCAATAAATAATAATAATTATTATTATAGTATACTGTGAACAAGAAAATCCATCAGAACTCTCAGAGTGAGCTCCCCGTTGAAGTTGTCAGGCATCAGACAGCGAACTTCAGCCCTGAAAACTTAAGCACATTTTTCTGTTTTGTTGTGTTGCGAGAGCAACACTTTTTTTTTTTTTTTTTTTTTTTTTTTTTCCCTAGCATCCCGATTTGAGCTTACTCCTAGAAAGTGGTAAGGGCTTAACCTCTGCGGTTTTTACGGAAAGTGTGGACCTTAGGCCGGATTGATGAATATGAATTTGCATTTTGGAAAGCTTCGTAGAACTCTTGCCTGGGGCCAAAAAGGATGGTTTTTACTTGTTCTTGAGCCAGAACCTGTAGTGTGTGAAGTGACTTGGAATTTTATAGCCTATGTCAGAGAGAACTATCTGATTTTATGTAGTCAAGCTTTTGCTTCATCAAACCATGTTTCTGGTTTCGAGTGGAAAGCTTCGTTTTAGCAGGCAAGCAGGCAGGCACTAGTTTCAAATTGAAGATAGACCAAAATCTATAAATGTTAAATATATGCGGCAGTTACTCGGCCCCACAGCCAATATATCTTCTTTGAGTGATAAATAGAAAAATTTACAGAAACAAAAAAGTGGGGATCGAAAGAGCTGCCATCTATTATTCGTACCCATTTCTGTTCGTCATTTCAGCGGAGTTTATCATTTGGTTTTTCGCAATTGGGATTACGGTGGAGAAATGGTATCAGATGTGCCTCTTAAACTTTAAAAGTTCTATCATTGCTAAAGAAAATAGAGTTTATCATTTGCTCCTTTCTAAGTGATGACGTTACAAACTTGGCCTATGGCAAAAAAGTCAACTTTTGAACTAAGACAGATAGATATTTTTTTTTAGTGCAGTTGATAGCTCTTGATGAGCTGATCAAAGTCTATGTCATCCATTTTTTGGTAGAAAAATTCCTTCATGAGATATACCACTTTGAAAGTTTAAAGGGGTTGACAACTTCAGTAGTAAGGTACATACTGAAACCAAAAATAGGCCAATACAGAAATGGTATCAGATGTGCCTCTTAAACTTTAAAAGTTCCTTCACTGCTAAAGAAATTAGAGTTCCTCCTTAGCTCCTTTCTAAGTGGTGACGTTAGAAACTTGGCCTACGGCAAAAAAGTCAACTTTTGAACTAAAACAGATGGATTTTTTCGACGACAGTCGATAGCTCTTGATGGGCTGATCAAAGTACATGTCATCCATTTTTTTGGATGACAATCCGATACCAATTGTGAGACATATAGGGGAGTTTTAAGCAACAGTCGGCTGTTAGCTCATAATCATCTTCGGCAATGAGGGGTTCGCAACTTTTTTTACTTGGTGTACCTATTATTTGTTTCTGGTGTATTTGATGATAAGACCAATTTGGTTCTAGTGGTAAGATATGTAGGGGACTTGTAAGCAATAATCGGATGTTAGGCTACAATAATCTTAAGCGATGAGAGGTTTGCAACTTTCGCTAGTTGCAATTAGGGTTCGCAACTTTTGCGAGTTTGTGTACCTAGTATTTATTTTAAGATCCTTACAGATTAACAACTTCAGCGTTTAATCGAAGCGAGGAAACAAAACTGAACTATTGCTCTCGCAACACCTTACTTGGCGAAGCCAAAAAAAGGTTGCCGCAACACCTCACGTTGCACATGCAACGTAGATCTACTTAGATTATAAAACAGTTTCAGACAAGCGCATTCTAGATAATATTCCCCTGCTTTCAGCAGTCAAGACCCCAGCAACCACCCTTACTTCACTAACAAGAATTTAAAACGGTTTGGATTGGGCAATAGAGGGCAGAGATGAATTCAAAATGTATAGAACAAAGTCACCTAATTTCCACTTCTTAGGTTACTGTGACACTAGCCAAAATAATATGCAAACTTATTGATAATAATACTAATTCATATATTAGTTGCACGCTCATATAAGCTGAATTCAGACAAGATCTACATGGTCGATTATATGGCTCCATGAAACAGTAGAAATAAGCCTTGGTACATATAAACTGCAAACATATTTGTGTGTCCCGTCCGGGAAGCTGTTAGTTTTCTTTAAAAAAAAAAGAGTTTTCAAATATAAATGCTTTCCCAGGAACAAAAGAGTGTTTGAGAATACATAGTACCAAGGTATGTATGCAGGTGATTACTTCTTGGACGGGGATCGAATTCGAAGACCCTGTAAAAAATAGTTAACCTTTACAGAACAGGTGAGAGATTTCAGGAAGGAGATGTCAGTTTTTTGGAGGGACATTAACCTAAGAATCCTACCACTCCCCCCTCTGTGTACATGCCTGACTGGTAAAATCACTATTAATTCTAGTGCAGGAGCATGTAACTTTATTTCAAAATATGTTCAAGACATAACGTCATGAGTAACTAAATTTTAATATAATGAAATACAAATAAATCCTTAGAACATTATGCTGAGGCTGAGTAAGTAGTATTTGGATTTGCACATCAGTAGGCCTACTGAAGCATAAATTTTTACTCGTTTTAGAATCCGAAGACCTCGGAAAGTTATATATATATATATATATATATATATATATATATATATATATATATATATATATATATATATATATATATATATATATATATATATATATATATATATATATATATATATATATATATATATATATATATATATATATATATATATATATATATATATATATATATATATATATATATATATATATATATATATATATATATATATATATATATATATATATATATATATATATATATATATATATATATATATATATATATATATATATATATATATATATATATATATATATATATATATATATATGTATATATATATATATATATATATATATATATATATATATATATATATATATATATATATATATATATATATATATATATATATATATATATATATATATATATATAAGCTGTATGTGTGTTATGTCTGTCTGTCTGTCTGTCCGCATATGACGTCTGAATTATTTCATCATATACCAATTCAAAAACGAATGTATTCAAGCCCGAAGTAGCTGAGTTGGTAACGCGTTATGTTCCAGTTTCTAGGTCCGAGAGGTTGCAGGTTCGAACCTTGGCTGGGTAAAAACTACAAAAAAAAAAACTAAAAAGAAAAAACTGAAAACTAAAAAAAAAACAAAAAAAAAGGTAAAAACTACAAAAAAACTAAAAAGAAAAAAAAAATAAAAAAGAAAAAAAGGAAAAGACACAAATGACGACCGGGACACAGGGAATATAAAAAAAAACTAAAAAGAAAAAAAAACTAATAAAAGGTAAAAACTAAAAAAGAAAAAAAAGCTAAAAAAAAGTAAACACTACAAAGCTAAAAACTAAAAAGAAAACTAAAAAAACTAAAAAACTAAAAAAAAAAGAAAAAAAGGAAAAGACACAAATGACGACCGGGACACAGGGAATATAAATAACGACCGGGACACTCAACGAGAAATTACAGACTGGGACACCGGGACACAAATGACGACCGGGACACGGGGAATATAAATGACGACCGGGACACAGGGACACAACTACAACGGGAACGCTGGGGGGCAAAGGGTGATATATAAATGACGACTGGGACACAGAGAATGCTCAATTAGCAATCACCATCAACAAAGCTCATGGGCAATCATTAGAATCATGAGGTATAGATCTGAATACGGATTGTTTTTCCCATGGACAATTATATGTTGCATGTTCAAGAGTCGGTAATGCACATACAATGGGACATCGAAGAATGTTGTATATTCGCAAGTTTTACGTAGTTAAAAACATATATATATATATATATAAATATATATATATATATATATATATATATATATATATATATATATATATATATATATATATATATATATATATATATATATATATATATATATATATATATATATATATATATATATATATATATATATACATATATATATATATATATATATATATATATATATATATATATATATATATATATATATATATATATATATATATATATATATCACAGGGACACAACTACAATGGCACGTAACTAATATGGCGCGTAATGACTTACGCGCGCGGGGGGGCTTGGGGAGGGCGCGAAACGTCCCCAGCGCCACCCCAACAGTTAGTATATATATATATATATATATATATATATATATATATATATATATATATATATATATATATATATATATATATATATATATATATATATATATATATATATATATATATATATATATATATATATATATGTCGGTCTGTCTGTCTGTCAGTCTGTCTGTCCCCATATGACGTCTGAATTATTTCTATCATACACCAATTCAAAAACGAAAGTATTCAAGCCGATGTAGCTGAGTTGGTAACGCGTTATGTTCCAAGTTCTAGGTTCGAGAGGTTCCAGGCTCGAACCTTGACTTTAAAAACTAAAAAGAAAAAAACTAAAAAAGCTAAAAAAAAGGTAAGAAACTAAAAACTAAAAAAGAAAAAAAAACTAAAAAAGGTAAGAACTAAAAAGAAAAAAAAAGAAAAACTAATAAAAAAAACTAAAAAAAGGTAAAATCAACAAAAAAAACTAAAAAAAAGGTAAAAAACTAAAAACTAACAAAGAAAAAAAAACTAAAAAAGGAAAAAACTGAAAAATGAAGGAGAAAAATAAAACTAAAAAATAAAAAAAGGTAAAAACTACAAAAAAAAACTAAAAAAAAACAATAAAAAAGCTAAAGAAAAAGGTAAAAACCAAAAAAAAAAACTAAAAAGAAAAAAGGAAAAAAACAAAAAAAATTCTCAAAACTAAAAAAAAATTAAAAAGGAAAAAACTGAAAAATAAAGGAGAAAAAGAGAACTAAAATAATTACAATAAAAATAAAAAAAAAACTAAAAAATACAAAAAAAAAACTAAAAAGAAAAAAGAAAAAAAACTAAAAAAGCTAAAAAAAGGTAAAAACCAAAAAAAAAATTAAAAAGAAAAAAAGCAAAAAAAAGTTATTTCCTCATATGGACACTCAAAGAGAAATTACAGACTGGGACAATGGGACACAAATGACGACCGGGACACAGGGAATATAAATGACCGGGACACAGGGACACAACTACAACGGGGACGCCGGGGGGCACAGGGGGATATATAAATGACGACGGGGACACAGAGAATGTTCGATTAGCAATCACCATCAACAAAGTTCAAGGGTAATCATTAGAATCATGAGGTATAGATCTGAATACGGATTGTTTTTCCCATGGACAATTATATGTTGCATGTTCAAGAGTCGGTAAACCTGACAATATATATATATATATATATATATATATATATATATATATATATATATATATATCACGGGTGGGACACAGGGACACAACTACAACGGCGGGTAACTAATATGGCGCGTAACAACTTACGCGCGCGGGGTGGGGGCTTGGGGGGGCGAAGCGCCCCCACCAACTAGGTGTTGGGCTGGCGCGAAGCGCCATCCCAACAGCTAGTATATATATATATATATATATATATATATATATATATATATATATATATATATATATATATATATATATATATATATATCAAATGAATAGATTTAAATTAATATATGAACATGAATTTGCCATTACAATTCAATAGATAATATATATTTCATTATGATATTTTGTCTCACCTTCAGCGTTGAGATGGGCTGTTTCCAAGGGTCCCATGAAGGCATAACGAGGACCAAGACCATCAGTCATAACTGTGTCAACTTCAGCCACAGTCAAAACACCGTCATTAACAAGATTCCAACATTCATTTAAAATTGCATACCTTAAAATAACATTAAATAATAACAACATTGACGATAATTTAGTCATTCCCGACTTTCTAACTTATTTTAATTTAATAATGAAATTTGCCGAAAGACAAATGAGGATTTTCTGCCAAAGATGCAGCACGAATATCCAGTACTGAAGAAAAAAACGAATAATACTGCAAATAATTGAATTGAAAAGATTCAACCTAATTCAAATTTCTGTGGCGAATAAAAATGCTTCAGTTGTTTATGGTAATGCCCTCTTAAAATTAAAAAAAAAAGGGACACATCAATGCAACCTATTCAAAAAATTGATTTTCCTTGTTTTTAAAGCCAGGGGACTGTAAATTTGGTGTATAGGGTTTTTAGCCACGGCGATTAAAATTTCTTCTAAAAATACATTCTACTATTAAAAATAATTTAGATAATAGTTACCATTCCTGAATCAAGTAGAACTGCAATTTTTTTTACTTACCAATTTTTCTTAAACGCGTTGTTTGATTTTTGGTTACTAAGGGCCGTTGTTCGCTTTTACTAGGTTGCAGCTACCGCGGGAAAATAATTTGGTGCAAATTTATAAAGTGTTTCTGCTTGAAGATGAAAATGATGCAAGTCTCAAATTTGTGCCTTTTATTGTTAAGCTACTAGAACAAGTTAGGGAAGTGGAGTTTTGAAGAACATGAAATGGCGAAAGCATAATGACAAGAAGCGATAAATATCACACAAGACAAGACAAGATCTTTTATTGACAAATCACATGATAAATAGTTTTCTAAACTGGACGACGGGTCCACAAAATAAAAAAAAAGTAAGAGATACGTATGTTGTTCAAGCTACAAGCTTAAAAACCTACGGAGAGCATTTCTAGTAGTATTTCTAGTAGTATTTCTGTAAATATTATTTCTAGTAGAGCATTTAAGAATAAAAAGCATATTGGATGGTTTGAATAATTTTCGTTCTTGAGGCTAAAAAGTTAAATTAGGATGAAGTTTAAGGAAGTCGAAGAATCCATAGAATCCGAAGGAGTATTTTGAATTAAAATTGTAGCATGAATATCCAGTGCAGAAGAGAAAGAGAATAATGATACAAATAGCCGAACTGGAAAGATAACACCCTATGTATAAAAATTCATAAAATTCGTGAGAATCGCAAGCAAGTTAACGTAACTCATTAAGCAAACAAATTGAATATTAAGGAACACTACGAAAAGGGAACACAATATTAAGACCAATATTTCACCGTCCAAAATGCGACCTCACAGTCACAAAGGAATTTATGAACTGGGCCCCAGAACACTATCATGTTTGTGAAAATTTAGTCATGCACTGTTAGCCCTTATAAGCCGCTACTTTTTTTAGGTTTTATAATTCTAAAAACTACGAAATCCTTAGAAAAATTGAAATTAAGATTTCGGTGTTTTTCGCTATCCAGAAGTATGAGTCACAAAATTTACAGTAATCTTTTAAGGGTGATTAGAGGTTAGATCAGGTCTAAGGTGCAACTAAATATTTGCTTATTCTGCAAGTAGGTTAAGTCGATGGAATAAAGAAGGATATATATGTGCTATGAGAATTTTGTCATTATTAGTGTTAAGATATGAAGTTTTATCTGAAATTTTCTTAATTTATACATTACTTCTAGTTACAATTGTGCAAGGATTTTTTACATTCAGGCTTTGTCGTGGCGATGTCTTTCAGTCCGGGAAAGAATGATATGCTACATATCAATTCGCTTTTAGATGGGCAGATTTATATCATTTAGTCTCAACCACATTCTGCCGTCATCTTTATTCAACGAGATAATTCAATCTCTACATTCAAATTTATAACCTACAATTGAACCTATAATCGCTTTTATGTATAACAATTCGATCGCTTGTGATACGAGGCCATTTTCACGAGGAAGCAAGCTGGATGAAAATCTAGTATCCATGTGAATTTGTGTTTGCACGCTGGATTTGTTCAACGGAAGTATGTTTTTGCTTCCACCCTCCTCTAATCTTTCTCTGGTTTCAACTCGATAAAAAAAAAAAACCTAAGTTCATATCTAACTTTCGACCAGTGTGTAGTTTTCAGTAAGAAGCAGGGGTTCGTGCTTGACCCATGCCACCTAAATATCAAAATATAGATTTTAATGTGCATTTCTTGGTTACTGGCTAAAATAATATAGAATTGCATTTTTTATAGTTCGATTACTTCGAATCAAAACCAGGCGGAACTCTATGAAGAAAATATAGATGACGAATATTTATATATTTCTTATATGAGCAAACAAATAATATATTCTAACGTGATGTGCATATTAATACTCACGTTCATGGACTAACAGAACATAGATGGTCACAGTTTAGTTCCCCTCGTTCAAGCTACGTACTCAAGGCCTCCTTTTACGCTCCACGTATGGCAACAAAGTATTGAGGGCGTGTGTCTGTTCCCGCAATAGCATATTTATGTTGAGTTTGTCTGATTTCGGGAAAAATTGCATATCTGTTTCAAATTAATTTCCTTCTTTTAATAAATTGTTCAATTTAATCTGTTTTGTGTCCTGTTGAAATTATTATATTTTTTAAAAGTTTCTTCTGTTTGTGATAATTCTAAAAGTAAAGAATCAAAGAACTTACTGAATTCTATTTAATGCAAATCCTGGCATTTCCTTAGTAAGGGTTACAGGCGACTGCCCAATGCGCTCCATGAGAGCTCTGGCTCGGACCATGACATCAGGGTCAGTCCAAGGTGCTGGCACAAGTTCAACAAGAGGGACATAGTACGGCGGGTTCACAGGATGCGCCACAAACACACGACTCCTATTCTGAAGCTCTTCTGAGAATTTTGATGGAACAATACAGCTTGTGGAAGAAGCAAGTGTTACCTTAAGATAAAAGCCCTATTTAGTAGCTTAAATATTAATACAAGCTGTGGTAACTTCAATCAAAATCATCCTTATGCATGTTTGCCTTTAAACAATGGTTTTTAGCCTCTATTTAAGCGTTATCAGTATTATATCTAAGAAAAGGATAGTCTTATTTTGGTTTTTAACATGAATAAATACTGCGTACAGAAGTAAAGAGAGTCATTGCTCTATTGCTCTCTGAAAGAATATATTGAAGAGTGTGGATCACTTACAAGAGTGGAAACTGGCGTGCGTGTCGACAAAAAAACTCAATGCCATATAGCGTTTGCCAGCACTTGATATTTTTTTCAGAGTAATAATGAGAACAACTAATTTAATTTGTGTAGTTGATAAAATTAGTGCAGTAATAAATGCCTGATCTCAGTTCCTGAGGAAAAACGTCAAGTGTCGCCAAACAATAGATGGCATTGATGTTTTTTTCTGACACTGGCACCAGTTTCCGCTCTTTTAAGTTAACCATACCCTTTGGAATATCTCCTAATACAATCAAAGAACTTTAAGACAATATCTTGAATAGAAATAACTATCAAATATCAATTCAAGACGGGATCAGTCATATCAATATTTTACACCAATTATGACTTTGGGTCTGACTCTTAATTCTATTTAGTTTGGTTTAATTCTGTTTCAATACAATTTTATCTTATTATGATTCTCTTGCTTAGACAATTCCATAATTCTATTTCTTCTTTCTCTGGAGATTTTTCTCTATCTAAATTTAGAAAAGTACTAACACTTTTTTTTCCAAATCGGAGAGTTCTTTGCAAAACCTTTCTTGTCTAGTTCTTTTTTACTCTTATTCATATTTTCTTTCCTTTTTTGCTTTGGAAAAGCGAACCGTAGAAAGATTTGAAATTTCCAGTTTCCTTTTTTCTTCCCTGGGTGGCTTAGCACCTGACTCTTGATCCAAATGTAACTATTTTGAACACATCTCTTGTGGAGTGATTGAAAAGGTTGTATATGGTTTTATATAATGCCGCTTCATAGCCTACTGTCTTAATACATTTCCCTCAATCGATTGACTTAATTCCTTTTCTCGTACCTTACTCAATTCTCAATAGGCTTGAAATTTTTTTTTTTTTCCAGAATGTGTCGTATCTTCTTTTTTCCCTTGAAATATTTAGAATATAGAGCTTTTGTTATATCATTCTTTTTTTGCATTATCTTTGATGCCGAAAAACTTATTTTGTACATAGACCTGCTTTTCATTAAAAGAGTGGAATAAATCGAAACGTGTTCTAGACGTATTCTATCTTGTAGCACAAAGCCTGTTGAATTGATATATAGCTGATCTTGCTGATCTTAACCACAAATGGCTACTCTGGAGAAGACTAGCAATGTTGACGTCTTGTTCCCTCTGTCGAGCAACAGCTTTGAAGAAAAAAAACATTAATAAACCACCAGGACGTTAAAACTTACGTTTGGTTTCGCAATGGAAACGAAAGAATCAATGGCAGACCATACTACTTTCTTCAACTCCAAATTCTCCGGAATACACTCTTGAACATGAATGGCTCCTTTGATACAGTTTTCGACAGTATCGCCTCCTAAAAAAAGAAGCGATAACTTCAGTAGCTAAGTTAAAGTAATGAAGTAAAAAGTTTCCAACAGTATCGACTCCAAAAAAAAAAGATAGGATAACTTCAGTAATTTCAGTAACTGTTGGACAAATTTCATCTCACTAGTGAAGAACGAGCGATGACCTATTGTAACTGAAAATTAAAAACGCGTTCAAAAACTGACTAGTGAGAAACAATTGGCATTTGTTGCCGATTCAAGAATGATAACTATTACCACTACTAATCTTAATGGTTAAATATTATTTTGAAAACCAATTTCTGAGAATTTAGAAAATACCTTGAAAACCTTTGAAAATACCGTGAGACCAAAAATATAGGATTGGAATCACCATTACCGACAACCCTTTAATACATAGCGTTTTGTTTTCTTTTTCACTGCTAGAGGGGCATTGCAACATCACAGAGAACCGTTTAGGGGTTCGTTTGAAAGGATATTGCTGCATCTAGTGCTTTTAGTAAATATTGCAAACATACTGTCAATAAAATGAAACGCAATTTTTGGACAAAACTGCGTTTTCATATAAACATGATGCAAGACATGTCTTTTGGCAAGATAATCTTACATGCTTACCTTTTGAAAAATTGCTTGTCTGGGACATTGTGTCATATTTATGCGAATCTGCTGCCAGATTCTCTGGGGTTTGTTCTTAACTAGTTCCGGCTAAGAAAAAACCGAAGGCTTTTTGCTGTGTGTGATATATTATTCACATGAAATGTAATTTTTATAAATCTGTCAAGATATGCCTTAAATAAGATTTCTTACAATGCTATGGTACTTGACTTTTAAAATAAAGAAGGGAGGGCTTATATGCTTCAAGCATTTATAATCTAAGACCACGCTGGCAAAACATGAGGTTAAAAAAAAAAAAAAAAAAAACAAGAAGCGAGAGTGATTTTAGCCAGTTAAAAATGAGGCAAAAGCGAAAACACAAAGCAGATACTTCTCAAGTACTTCCACCAAACCGTTCTCAGTGCTCAACACAGGAAAGGAAAAAAATACCCATTTTTTGAAATTAACTACAAATAGGCAGAGGAAAGCATGGTTAGTAAAGAACGAACCCTGGGCCATAGTAACCAAAAACTTTAAAAAGGCATATGAAAAAGACGGTTTATTGAGAGAAGTTCGTCATTTGTACCTGATTTAGGAATGAGCTACAATCACAGTCACAAGTAGTTGTAGTCAAAACTATTTGCAGTCACAAGTTGTTACAGTTGCGTGTATTTACAGTCGCAAGTAGTCGCAGTCTTAAGTAGTTGCAGATGCAAGTAATTTCAGTCGGAAGTATTAGAAGTCGTAGTCACAGGTAGTAGGAGTTACAAGTAGTCTCAATCGTAAGTAGTTGCAGTCGCAGTTGCAAGCAATTACAGTCACGGCTAGTCGCAGTCATAAGTAGTCGCAATTGCAATCACAAGTAGTTACAGCTACAAATACAAGTAGTCGCAGTCATACATAGTTGCAGTTGAAAGTAGCTGCAATCACAAGTAGTTACAGTCGCTATCGCAGAAAGTAGTCGCACTCACAGTCACGACTAATTGCAGTCAGAGGTGAAAGTAGTTGGAATGGCGACGTTTCGCGAGTTGTCACGTCTCAGTCACAAGCAGTCGTAGTCACAAGCTGTCGTAGTGCCAAGTAGCCGAATTGCAAGTAGTCATAGTCGTAAACAGTCACTGTCGCAAGTTGTAGCAGCCACAAGTATTCACAGTCCCAGTAACAAGTAGTTACGGTGACAGTCACAGTAGTTGTAGTAGTTGAAGCAGTAGTTGTAGTAGTTGAAGCAGTAGTGGTGGTAGTTGTTATAGTAGTAGTATGCACGTAGTGTGTCTGGTTAGCTCAACATCCTTCTCAAACTGTCCTGAAAGTAGAAGCACTCTAAGCCGTTCCTGCGATCTGCTGATACGACTTTTTCACAACCTGAATGCACATAGTGTGCTTTGATTTAATTCAGCATCCCAATATTCCCTGAAAGTCCCAGGCTTATACCCTTAGCTTAAGTAATAATAGTAGCAGCAGTAGCACTAGTAGAAGTAGTATGCAAATAGTGCCTTCTGGTTAGTTCAACATCCTTCTTATAATACCCAGAAAGTTTCAATTTCACACTCTAAGTCGATCCAGTGATGGTACTGATACGTTATTTTTCATAAGATGCTTCCACATGTACATTTTGATTTAGATCAACATTCCCAGAAAGTGTCGCCTTATAATAATATGCATATGGTTCTACAGGTTAGCTTTACACCCCTCAAGATTCCCTCCAAATTTCAACTTAATACCGAGAAAAATTGTTGTTTTAAATTCTGATCAAATATTTTTTCCTTGGAGGGGGCAGACAAAAAGGTTGTGGAAGGAGGCTAGCCTACCTCCAACCACTGATGACTCTTAAATAGGGCACTAGAGCTGATTGAGCCCCTTCGAAGTTTCTACAACAACCCATTCATATGAAGTGGCTCGGTAAAAACTTAGGAAATGAGAACCAGGTACCTGATATAAGAGCTAGCTGTTCTTGTGCAGCCAGTGCACCTCTCAACATTCCGATCTGTTGAAGGTTTTCAAGCTGTTCCTGGATATCTTGCAGAGCAGAGTCCACCTTAAAAAAAAATACAAAAAGAGAAATATATTCAAACCAAGATGAAGATTATATCATGGAATTTGTTCATGAGCAATTCAATGAGGCAGTCTACTTCGCCCACTCACCGTGCACCTCATTCCCTTAGTGATTTTGTAATATTATTTGATGAAACACGGCTTTTATGTTATGCTCAAACCAGAACAACCATGCGTAGAAATAGAGAATGGGAACATCTCCTGCAATATTTTTTGGCGAGTCGGTAAAATAATTGAGAAGAGTGTCTTGGTGAATATTATGCGTAACATCAGTGCTTCGCACCGCCGTTTAGGGGCTCGTTATTAAATTCAGAAAATGATGATGAAAATCAATAAGATAATTGAATGAGTTCACTTCCTAGCACGAGCTCAATGAGTAGATAGAGCGGATCGTATAGAGTCGAGTAGATTCATTAAAACAGAATATATCGTTTACAGCTGAGCAGCATAAGCGCTCAATTGAACGTGCTCATTTCCTCATATGTACTCAATGAGTAGGATCTTGTAGAACCGAGAAATCGTCTATTGATCAGACTAACAGACGATAGGGCAATTACCTGGAAGTTTTAAAAGAAACAGTTAGTTCGAGAGTGGGGTTTAAACTAGCAGCCCTCTGGGCATATACCTGACCTAGTCAATTGAATGTCTGAATGACGGTATGTCTTAAAAATTGCCTATATGCCCCTTGGCTAATACTTAGCTGTAAATTTGTGTATAACGTTATGGTACAACATCGTACCTGATCCTTGCTCTGCGCTACTGATGTACATATAGCGAGCAAGTCCATAAACACTTGACTTAAGCGTCATTTGCTATTACTTGCCTTATTTTTCTTTTCATATACTATGTAAGAATGGGGAAAATGAGAGAAGATGGAAATACTGATATGGCACCCAAGAAATCTCCACCTACCGAGACCTCGTTCCCTTCCAGTAAATCCTGCAATTTTATCAACTCAGATTCTCAATTAATCAAAAAGGTGAATAAAACAAATAAAATGATGACATTAGTGACAATTGATGCTAATGCTGACAGAAAGTCTACTACCATCTTGATAATCTACGGTAATCAATGCGGTTTTTCAAGCCACAAACAACGGGTGATTACATGAAAACCTTAACATTTGGTTGTAACTACTTTTCAGAAGCAACTATAGGGAGGATAACAGGCGAGTTCAATACTGGTGGTCAGTTTTTTGTTTATTTTAAGCGCAAATAAACAAATTAGCTACAGAAAGAAAGAAACACTTAAAGTTTATACACCAACCGATTAAAAATGAAGTATGTGGTATGTGCATTCGGTAAAGACTAGTGTTACTCTCCCAACTTCACTTTCCAAAAAACCTAAACTGCAATTGTTTGTTGCGACCCAGCATGTTGCGTCCAGCCCGTTTCCTGCATCAATACCTAACAACAGGAGGTAGGCAGTCTGTTCCAGCCGAAATGTGGTGCATATACTTATCTTGCGTTCGAACATCCCTTACTCAACTGAAATGCTATGGACAACTAGGCGAATAACAGCATTAATCCCATGTCCTTTACTATAAATATAGCATATTTATGAATCCTCGGAGGCGACTCATATTTCATAATTAATGTTCGTTTTTCTTCTCTGCACGTAATTTTAAATATATTTAGTTTTGTTTTGGATAAGATTAAATGTTTTTCACATATGACGCTACTTATCCTGCACTATTTGGAGTAAGCACAGCAGGTGTAAATTATCCGACAATTAATCCAGACCGTTTCAAGTAGATATACTCCTAACCTCTGACGCCATTTACGTCTCGTGACGTTTAGTATAAGTATTCGGGCTTGCCCGATGCATAATCTTTGTATGTTCGAACACACTCTTAATCGGTCACTACCCATCAACATATGGGTACTGGGTAGGCTGTCGGCAGAGCAGGTAAAACTGTGCTCCGGCAAGGGAAGTGGTCTCGGATTACAAAATTGCTCCCGCATTTATAATAATTTACATAACCCGTCTATTTTATGTGTTTTCTTTAAAATTTCCCACATGTGAAAATATCCTTCAAAATAAATACTTGCTTATACAGATCTTTCTGATACTAACATAACGCTTTATGTGCTCAACCCAACAATGTATTGGTTACGCCATCTTAAACAGAAATAGGGTCTTCATTCCCTCAAGCAATTTTTTCACCATATCTATTCATAGGTCAACATAGTATTGACTACTTTTTTTAAACATATTATTATATGCATTTTCCGATCAAAATGTCAATACGCTAGTTGTTGTAGCTACTACTGCTGCTACAAACAACTCACCGCAGTACCAAGCCGCCTGAGGCCGACACAGCTACGCAAGTTCCTCCTCCATCCCAATCTATTCAAAGCCTCCCTCTCTAAACACTCCCAGGAAGTTCTCATTTCCGATAAATCTTTATTTACGACGTCCTCCCACCCTAGACGAGGACGACCTACTTTCCACTTAGCCCTCGACGGTTGGCCGAAAAGGACAATCTTCGGCAATCTGTCCTAGGTAAAGTTTCGGGTATGCCATGGGTTGTTTCGGACAGCTTGTGATATCGTAATAAGACCTTCAATTGTTAGTAAAACTCTTAATACAAAACTTCTTTAGCGATTGTTAAACTCGAAAAAATCAAAGTGGAAGCCAAGAGCTATCGCAGCTTTTATTGTACCACCTGTCAAAACTGGCCAAGGAAGCTTCAAGACAATATCATATTTTGAAACTGAAGCCGAGTCCACGGGATCAGGAAGAACGAACTTTTCTTGTCCCAATTTTTTTTAGAAACATCATCTTCACATCATCATCACCAATTTCTATTACACGTCCAATTTTTCTGGCGACAAATTTCACAAGCACAGAAGTCATCAGCGGCTACGAAATTTACATTTCAAAGACATCGTTTGGTTCGTTTTCTCCAAGATGTAGAGATCCATCAGCACTGCCATTCAGTGTCATCCATGCCATTCTTGTAACTCGTCCTCACTACCTTCACCCCGATCAGCCTCCCCTCGGTCTTCTTACTTTCTTCGGAAGGGTTAGGACAACTTTCTTCTTAGATCTTTTTATATTTTCAACCATTACTCTAGGTTCTCCTTTTCCGGTGTTTCTGTAAGCAATCTAGTTTTTCCTCTCTATTCTACTCCTCTACTCTTGATAGTTATAGGTGGCACACGTTAAAATTGTCTTAGTTGCTCGGGAGTTACGGAAAAGACTTCGACTAACATTTCCATTATACAACCAGCAAAGGGCAGATCCAGGATTGTTTTCCCTGGAGGGGGGTTACAATAAAAAACTTACAAAAAACGTATCAACAATTCGTTTCTATGTATTTTCGTCACCCTTTTGCGAGTCAGAGAAAAATTTCAAGGGAGGTCGAACCCTCAAACCCCTCTAGACGCAGCCTCGCAACCAGTTCTCATTTTTCTATTACAAAATTTATATATAAACAACTGTCGTCTTGCATTGTTTACGCCCTTAAATAAGGGGCTGTGGGGGTTATACCCTCTCCGGTGGTACATTTGTTGGGTCTTTCGCCTGTTTTGAAAAAAAAAAGATTTCTCAAAATTCTGATCTGATGACGTTGAGGGGGAGGGGCTGGTTTCCTTCCAATCACTTTTGACTCTTAAAAAGGGCACTAAAATTTTTAATTCCCAATCAAGTGGGTACACAAAGAAAAATTAATTACAAAGATAATACATTGAGGGCTTGTAGATCTTTACAATGGGCAAAGCTTGAGAGTCTCTGCTAAAGGATAATAGCTAGGGCTTTGGTACAGAGGCTTCAATTGGGGGAAGGGATGCAGTAAGGGAGGAGAGACACGCGGATGCGGAAGCACGGAGGAAGGGGTAGAGATTGGTCTGTTGCTATCTTCTCTCTAGATTGTTAAGAGCATCTATTTTTGGTATTTTCATTGAAAAAAAATATCCCCCAGATTTTCGAAAATACATTACCCCTCCCTACGTTTTCATGAATCCATGCCTTAAAATTAAATGAACAATTAATTAAACTAATATAGTTCTTACATTCTAGTAGGGAAAAATTGGGACACTAGTTACAGCAACTAGAACACCACAGGTAGCAATTTAACGATTTTTATTTGTTATTTTTCTAATAAGACGTAAGTTATTACCTGTGTTTTTTGTGTGTCAAATAATCTAACTCTCATTCCTGCACTTGCAAACAGCATTGCCCAGCTTCTCCCAATCAAACCACTGAAACAAAATAATCATTATTTACTTCTAACTCTTAACCAAAGTAAAGTAAGTAAATAATGGATCGTGTTGGAGGATAGAAAGGAAACAGAAATAACAAAAACAAACTGTTTTTAAGTAATAAGAACAAATAAAATTGTTCTAAACTAATGATGCGTGGTGATGAGAAGAAACGTCAAATTTTATGCTGCATCATGGGTGGAACCATTGACAGTATTTCTGTTTTCATGGGTCAAAAATTAGCGAATTAGATAAAACAAAAACTTTCTAAGGGGAAAAGAGGAATATGCCACAAAACTACCACATATTTTACCCAATTTTCAGGAAGTCCTCTTCTTTTTCGCACAAAATCTAAGATAATTTTTATCCTAAAGATTAGGGCCACCCCTGGTCCTCCTTCAAATAGCGTCTGTGATGACCATAGAAACCTTTGCTAATTGAAATCCCTGCCGAAGCTGCTATATTAGTTTAACCAATATATAGGGTTGGTCAAAAGTATGCGGGCAGTAAATGTTAACATTTTATTAGAAATTAGCATAGGTACAACTATATGAAATAACACAATTTAGAGAATGAAAATTAAACTTTGCAGTGAAAAATAACAAAAAAAGCTTTTAGACTCTATCGATGAATGTGGCCTGAAGGACCTGGCTTCTGTCAGAACTCAGAACCTACCCAGCTTTGAACTCAGCTTCTTACGCATCAACAAACGAGGCAGACTTGTTGATTAATACCGAGGAAGACTTGTTGCACAAGTCTGTCTAGCTATTAATTAATGAAATGTTTCTTATCTAACTTTCAAAACCATTGACATTTTTGGTTTTCGACTGTAAGCTTTCCCAAAGGTATTCCGCCCCCTCGAAAACAAGAGCTCATATGCCACTTGTGACGAGGCAAGAAGAGCTAAGAGCCAAGAACTCCTATGGTATGAGCTGTAACAGAATTCTATGATATATATATATATATATATATATATATATATATATATATATATATATATATATATATATATATATATATGGTACTAGATACAACCCTAGGCTATATATATATATATATATATATATATATATATATATATATATAAATGGCTATAGATACAACCCTAGGCTATATATATATATATATATATATATATATATATATATATATATATATATATATATATAAATGGTACTAGATACAACCCTAGGCTATATATATATATATATATATATATATATATATATATATATATATATATATATATATATATATATATATATATATATATATATATATATATATATATATATATATATATATATATATATATATACATATATATATATATATATATATATATATATATATATATATATATATATATATATATATATATATATATATATATATAGCCTAGGATTGTATCTAGTACCATTAAAAATAGGGGTGAGCGGCTGTTTGGACGCAAGTCCAACATATTGAATGGAGATGGGATTGAGGTAATTACGGCATACAATAAAGAAGCTAATAGATGGCATAGCATACAAGTTACAATTGAGGGTGAATAAATACCTCCCAATTATTGCAACTTTTTCTTCCTCCATTTCACTTTCTGGTACAAATGTTTTTTCTTGTATTCCTTTGAGATTTGCTTACATTCCTTGATCTAACAACAAAACAATTGTAAGTATGTTTATCCACAATCAACTTATTTTTTTTTAGATGGCGTAAATTGCATGAATGAAGTTTATTGTATGCAACGAATTAGGGAAATAAGGACCTCACGGATAAAGAAAAAACACAACAAACGTTACCAAAGTTTGTTTTTGTTACTATAATTTCCAACTGATCTCAAGGAATAGGCTCAAAGGACGATAAGTGTTTTGATGAGCCCGGGTCTCTGAAAAAAAGTATCAGCTCCTCAAGGATAAGTGATGATAGTTTCTGAATTTTTGTTGTAAATAATCAAAAAAAAATTACTAAGGACCTCTCTGAAGCCTATATCTGTAAAAAGTTTTAAAAGCTTCATTTTAGATCCAAGGGTAGTGATTTTTCTCCTGTATTTGTCTGTCAACAGACGATTTCATTTTTTTTTACGAGTCACGGCAGAAAGTGGCCACACGTTTCATCTTGTGTGTTAATAAATAAATAAATCCGATTTCTAGTGCCCAATTTAAGGGCCAAATTCAATTTAAGGACAACCAGAACCTTCTTCTGACCTTTTGTTTTGCTACACAGGTCCTCGTAAGCACACAATACCGGACAAGCACTTTTAGGCCGCCATTCGTTTAAAATTATTAAAATGTCTATTAAATGTGGTTTTGGGGATGGTATCCCTCCCTCCCATCGCAGACCCTAGGGTTAGATCAGTAAATATATTAATTGCCAATTGCTTAAAGGTAAAAATTCGGTTGTATCCGCTGATCCACTTAAAAATTTCAGGGCATGTAAACAGGGCCAAGAGAGCGTCCATTAAGGCAAAACTAATGGAAACACTTCTGGTTGTGTTGATTCGTGATTTAAGACTTTTTATTTTTGATATAATAAAACGAAAACCTTTTATTTTTATAAATGACCATGATATGCATTTATTAAAACAAAAACAAACGTTTACAACAAAATAAACATGAAAAGATTCTTTTAAGTAATTAATGGATTAATATATGTTTTATATTCAATGAAATCTACAGGATGGGGTTCAGAGTGGCTTCTGCTGAATAGAAGACAAAAATCACGCCTGTTTTCAATTCTTATGAATACAAATCCCTCTCCCAGACCACCCGAAACTATATACTAAAGATATTAGTAGAATAAACAATTGCACAAAACTACTACTGATTCAACAGTTTTGCTATTATTATTATTATTGTTATAATTATTATTATTATTATTATTATTATTATTATTACTACTGTTATTTATTAGAAAGCCCGTCGTACAAAAAAGGAAAAGACGAAGCAATAAACGAAAGAAAAAAATACACACTAAGCGAGAAAACAAACACTAAAAAAAACACAACTAACACATCATAACTACTGGGCCTATACCTATATAAGATCAGAAGTGACATCGCTGGAAAGAAGCGTACCGTTAACGGCCCAGTCTGAGACCCATCTGGTGTAATCGCGACCAAACCAGTGCTGTGAATGTGTTATGGGCATCCCACTTCGAAAGACTCCTCAATAGGTCACCACGCGATAAGCCACCCAACATTCCCTCGACGCCGTCCTTCTCCCTATACATTAGTGTGGAGCCCCCGAGTACTATGGAGATTCAAGCAGCTGTCAAGAGATTAGAGAATGGTAAATCCCCAGGACAAGACCGTATATCAGCAGAGATTATAGAGGTCTCAGTTGCAGCACTAATAACATTCTGGACCACCTTCTTGGCTACAAGATCGTAAAAGAAAAGGTACCAGTTGATTGGGAGCATGGCATACTAATACGCCTGTTCAAAAAGGGTGATGCCAGTGTCCCAGGAAACTGGTGAGGAATAAGCTTGCTTTCGGTCTCCGGTAAACTACTGTGTTTTGTCATTCTGAAGAGAATACAAAATGAGTTCAAAAGGCACCTAAGGGACGAACAATACAGTTTCCGCCCGAACCATTCTTGCGCCGATCTTATTTACATTGCGAGTCCTCAATGAAGAAAGTCGGGAATGGCGCTCAAAGCTTTACATAAATTTTATAGACTTTGAAAAGGCCTTCAACTCTGTAGATCGTGTAGACAGCGAATGCTGTATCAAGACACCTGAAGTCCCAACCCGATACTTTCGAATTCTATGTGGCGTCAAACAAGGCTGTGTACTATTGCTGTTATTTTTTGTGATGATCATTGACTTTATTCTCCGCAATTCCGGGACTGATTGTATCAAACTTTCTGCCGAAGTGACAGTTGGTGATCGAGACTTTTCAGATGACATTACATTGTTAGAGTCGTGCAAGCAACGTTTGCAAGAACTTCTAAACAGGGTCAGCGAAAAAGCAAGCCAACTTGGCCTACGAATAAATTTGAGCAAAACCAAAACAATGGTGACTACTGATTCCACTTCATATCAGATGTAGAAATGAGGAAATCGAACAGATCGTGGAATTCAAGTACCTTGGAACCATAGTGGAGGATACAGGATCAACATTCAAAGAAATAATGACCAGAATAGGTCAGGAGAACGCCACCTTCAATAGGCTCAAGCGCATATGAAAGTCGAAAAATTACTCGACCCGGCTTAAGTTACACCTGCTCAACAGCAAAGTCATCCCGGTCCTCCTGTACGCAGCTCAAACATGGAGTGTAACTAACAAGAGGAGAAGAGAATCCTTGCATTCGAGAACAATTGTCTTCGAAGAATTTTAAATATTCATTGGTCAGACAGAATCACAAATGAAAAAGTCCGCAAACTTGCCAACCAGCCTTTAGTGACAGATATCATTAGAGCTCGGAGGTAGAGATACTTGGGCAATATTCTCCTAATAGAGAATACTCAGATCCCAACAGCCACTTTACATTAGCACCAAAATGGAAGTCGAAGACGCGGAAGACATCAGGACACTTTGCGTCGAACATACTAGAATGAACTCCGCAGTATTCATGTTTCCCTTCAACCCGATTGTGAAGACATATACGCAGCTGCCCAATTCAGAAAAGATTGGTGAAGTCTCGTGTATGCCCTGGGTGCCTCTGGTGGCACACGCGGATCTAAGGTCTAAGGTGAGGCTACATTGCAACAAGTATGGCCGAAAACTTTACATTCAAGACAGAACGTTTGTTCCGAGAGGAGAGGCACTGTTAGAGGTGTGATCACATGATCCATAGAGAAAGCAGTGGTGTGATTGGAGCTCTGCGAGGCCAGGTGCCCGGTTTTATGACATGAGAAACAGCGCTTTGGGAGATATACAAATGCTTGTGCGGAAAGCTTTTCGTAGTGAACTTTCAGAGACACTTTCAGAAATGATCCAGGTTCTGTTTCGACTTAAAGTAAAACTTGATCACTCGGGACTCTCCGCACTGTGAAGCTTTCACGCAGCTTAGTACAAGAGATTTGACTTGATTCTCATCGTATTCGGACAGTACGCCTTTCAGGACCCCTATAAACGGCGGGGATTTCACACTCACAGAGATACCTTAGGTAATGATCTTAGCATTCTCGGTAATTTTTTTCGCCACACGCTTTGACTTAACAACAAGTTTCCATTCTGAAGCCGATTTTTTTATGTTCAGTTACTTCACCTGAGGGCTCAGGGCAAAGTATATAGATAAAGTCCTTACAAGCACTAGGTGAGGCCAGTTTTGCAGGACAGTTCTTTAGTACAGCGGCAAACGTAGGAGCTGGGACAGGGTTAGTTGTTACGTTGGTACCAATTCTAGCTGGCCAAACAGGGTCCGAATGCGCCACATTCTCTAAAAGCTGTAAAAAATAACAATTCAAAATATTTGAAAAACACCACTCAAAATATTAATTGTTAACCAGAAAAACGGAAAGGACGTTACAATTTTTTTTTTTCAATTTCTATTACTACTACTGTTCACTGCAGAACTTAACCATCTGAAGCCAAACCAGTTTTGCACTTTCACTACCAAAAACGACTTAAAAAAAGTCCTTTAAAAAAAATAAAGAGCCATATTAAAACACAAGACAAGTAAAAATAAATTTATATAATAATTCCAATTTAAACCGAACATAAATTATTTTCTATAAGTAAATGAAGCATAAAAGCAGCAGAAATTTAAATGAATAATCAAGACAAAATTAGAAAAAAAAATACCACAGATAAAGGTAAAGCTATCGCCCTCTCTAAATTTTCTAACGGCCAACGCTTTATCTGCACTTTACTGAAAACAAATTATAGTTCAAACATTTCCTCTTTTGTGATTATGAACTAGAAAAACCCGAAATAGCTGATATTTGCAGTAATTAGTATCATTATGTTTTAAGCAATCAATCTTTCTTTCATTAAATATTTTCCGTAATCCTGATTATTAACATAATTTTCTTCGTTTTTGTCGTTGTTTGAAGGAAAGATTCTAAAACAGAAGTTTTTTCAAAAATAAGTAAAGAACCACACTACAACTTACGAGAAGCAGAAACAATGTCATACAATATAATCCAAACTTATATTGATAACAAATAGATATTACTATCAATGAAGAATTAAAACCCGAAACCTAAAATCATGAAACCAATATGAATCAAGTCAAACTTAAAACAAACAGAAATTTCAACCAGTAGGAGTAGGAATACAGCTGCCTAAACAGTCTAAAAGTCATTTGCACTTTCCTGAAAACAACCTGTAATTCGAGCAGCATGATATTTATTTGTCATAATATCAACTACTAGACAACAACAAAAAGTATCACAATACTAATCAGGATTTAAAAATAAGAGCGATGCTGCCCTTTCCCTTCCTCTCTAACCCTATCACAACCTGAGTGTTATAAGTGTTTTGTTGAAAACGAAATATATTTTAAGCAGTGTAATTTTCATTTGTGTATCGACAAAAAAAAAGAAAAACGAAAAAGAAAACTATTATGCTAGTCAAGATTACTGCATAGAATTGATTTTTGAATCCAAAATTATGTTACTTTCTTGTACTCTCGGCAATTTCTTGATAATTCAGGGCTGGAATTATAAAAGACAAAATACTCAAAATGTAATTGTTTCCAATAAAGCGCAAATGACGTTATGGCCTTTAGAAGGTCTAGGGGGTGATAGCATTACTTCGCTGCGGTATTTTCTGTTCGTCATGAGTTTGACTTCATTTTTCATTTTAATTTCAGTTCATTTATTTATCCATAACGGTAATTGCTATCTTCATGTTCGATGTGATTATTCATTTTAATTTTTGCTCGTTTTGGGTTTTGTTCATTCACTGATATTAACTTTTGTTTGTTTTAAGTCTGAATTATTAAACTTTGTTTCTGCCTGTCTCATGTCTTAATATGGCTCTTTACTCTATTTTAAAAACTTCTTTTCCCTAAAGTTATTTTTTTTTTATTTTTGGTATTTCATGAATTGAAAGAGCACTTTTTCGATTTTTTCCCCATAGGTTTATTTTGCTGGAAAAACGTGCCCACCAAGTTACTATTTGATTAGTGACAAAATAAAATTTTCGTTCATTTTGGGTGCCGCAATGCAACCTTTTTTTTCTCCATAGCTCTTGCAATGAATGAGGTACCCTTGTCTTTGTCTACCTGCCCTGTAAGTGTAAACCTACATGGGTAACCCAAGTTTTTTGGCCGAGTTTCTGGTGTTGCAAATCGATACAGTGGTGGATCTAGATCAAAATCTTGGAGGGACCAATGTGTCAGTGGCGCCAATGAGCAAAATCTTGGGGGGGGGTAATGTGACAAAGGTGCCAAGAATTTACCAAACTGACAAATTTATTCTAAAAAAAAAGAATAAAAAAAACAAAACAAAACAGGGAAAGAGGGCACCAGAAAAAATCTTTGGGGAAGGTGGGGGTCCGGCCCCCTGGATCCCCCGGTATATCGATATAACTAATCTACAAAAAAAATTGTTTTCATTTACCTCTATCTTGCTCTATCTACATGCTTTGTAAGTTACAAGCCAATCAGAGACGAAAAAATTTGGTTCATTTTGGATGTCACCAGCCAAAATCAGCTCCGAATTTATTTTCAAACAGTTCATAGTAACGAACTGTAAGTAAGGACCGACCCAGGTCAATAGTAACCAAAACTGTTAAAAAAAATGGAATTTCGATACCAATAGATACATAAAAAGAATTCGATTTTAATACTGATTTTAAATTTAAAAGTTTCATCAAGTTCAGTCCTGCTCATCAAAAGTTACGAGCTGAAAAAAAATCACCTTATTTTCGAAAAATGGTGAAACACCCCCTAAGAGTCATAGAACACCATCAGGTTCAGCGTATCAGAGAACCCTCTGATACGGTGAGGGTTCAACCTCTCAGCTTATGTAGAGGTTTCAAGGTCCTATCTTTAAAATGTAGAATTTTGTATTTTTTGCCAGAAGAAAGACCACAGACACGTATTTATTTGTTTTTTCGTTGTTTTTTCTCTCGGGGTGATCGTATCGACCTAGTGGTCCTAGAATGTTGCGAACGGGCTCATTCGAACAAAAAATTAAAAGTTCTAGTGCCCTTTTTAAGTGACCAAGAAACTTTATTCGCAACTAGGCCCCCTCCCACGCTCATTTTTTCCCAAAGTCACATGATCAAATTTTGAGATAGCCATTTTGTTCTGCATAATCAAAAACTCTAATGACTATGTCTTTGAGGACTACTTAACCCTCCCCCAAGTCCCTGGGGGGAAGGGCTTCAAGTCCCGAGGGAAGGGCTGTATTGAAGAGGGGACGAACCCCCTCATATCAAATAGTTCGTGGTAACGAACTGTAAGGAGCGACCCGGCTCAATAGCAATCGAAACTCTACAAAACGGAGTTTTGATATTAGTAGATACATCAAAAGAGTTGGAACTTTATCTTGATTTTAAACATATAAGTTTCATTAAGTTTAGTATTACTCATCAAAAGTTACGAGCCTGAAAAAATTTACCTTATTTTCGAAATAGGAGAAATACCCCTTAAAATCATAGAACCTTAACGAATATTACACCACCAGATTCAGTGTATCCGAGAACCCTAGAGTAGAGGTTTCAAGCTCCTATCTGTAAAAATGTGGATTTTTGTGTTTTTTGCTTGAAGAAAGATCACGAATGTGTGTGTTTTTTTTCCAGGAGTGAATATCGACCTAGTGGTCCTAGAATGTTACAGGAGGAACAATTCGAAAGGAAATTAAAAGTTCTAGTTCCCTTTTCAAGTGACCAAAAAATTGGAGGTTAACTAGGCCCTCTCCCACGCTCATTTTTTTCCCAAAGTCACCTGATCAAAATTTTGAGATAGCAATTTTGTTCAGCATGGTTGAAAACTTTTATAACTATATCTTGAAGGACGACTAGATCCCTAACAGTCCCCAGGGAAGGGCTGCAATTTATGAACTTTGCCGATTGTTTACATATAGTATTGGTTATTGGGAAGTATGCAGACATTTTCGGGGGGGGGAGAGACTTTTCTGGTGGTGGTGGTGGTTATGGGGAGAGGGTTACATGGGAGGATCTTTCCGTGGAGCAATTTTTCATGGAGAACAGAAAGTATTACGTATATAAGGAGATTCGACCCCTCGTCAATACCTCGCTTTTTACGCGAAAGTTTTTTTTAGTACTTTCTAAACGGCCTCTGTGATTCAGGGGTCATTCTTCAAGAATTGAAAAAAAAAACTCTCACATTAAAGGTGTCTTATGGTCATTCAAAGCCTACTGCAACTCACTATTTATTTGAAAAAAAAATACTATTCTTTTAGCTTCATTCTATTTTTGCCCTTTTTCTATAATAAGATAGTTAGTGACTACGCACTATTATACATTAGAAAAAATACCCCACCACTTAGGGTTATTTTTTGCCGTTTCGGCCCAAATCTGTCCCTCTACAGTGTAAAATAGTAAATGGCAGCATGTTAAGGGGACACAATATTTTCGGCAACTACAGAACTGCACTTTATTTATACTTTATGTAAAAACACCTTCTCTATTTCTAAAACTTCTGGTTAAATACAATAGTCCCCTAAAAAAGAAATCTAAAAAGTGCATCCCAACCAAAATTTTTCCGGATGGATAAGATAAGACAAGATATGACGTTTCAATTTTTAAGGGGGCTGGGAATTATTGGGTCGTTTTATAGCCCTACTCTTCCTTTCCCAGTTCTGTACTGATAACTATATGGATGTAATTTTCCATTAAAAAGTATTTTATCTATAAGAGAGGAACTATTAAGTCATTCTGAATCCCTAACCTTGGTATATTTCTTGAAATGTAGAAAGCACCTTTACATATTTGCATTAGCCTAGGGGACCCACTGTGAAAATTTGGGCCTAAAATCCCACTTTTGAGGGGGCAGCAGCCCCCTGCTGAACGACGCTGCCTTATATTTTAATATTTTGTTTTGAGATTTCTATTATACAGCATTGGAAGTGCCGATTAGACAATGTAAGCCCCGCCCCCGAAAATTCAACTTATTGGTGCCCATGCTACTGACCTCCATCACAATAGCTTGCTTACAACTTCGCAGTGTGCACGGATGAAAAATAAATTAGTTTTCAAAATCCAGTTTTTGAAGTTTTGGTAACTAGTATCGAGGGTTAGTCTGATTAGCCGATCATTGCAACAAACACTTTGATTTAAAAGATTTTTTGAAAAAAAAATCCCAGCAAGCACTAGAATTTCAAGTGTCTGTATTGTAGGCTCTTCCCATTCAATTCCATAAGACAAAGTCTTGAAGACTTTTACTTTGCCTTCCTCCACCCTTCCTAATTAGAAGATATTCCTTCGTGCCTGTCTGAAATGCTTCTAAATTGAATTAACTAGCTTAGGCCGTATTTCTTTTTTTACCACCTAAAGTGTTTATTCTCAAAGAACGCCTATATGCTTTCATCGGGTTGGGTTTATTATAGATTCAGACGTGCCTCATTATGAAAACTCTCTGTTGGGGGGCACCATAAACTTAAGCTTGAAGAAGTTTGAAAAACATTGCTGTGAATCCTTTTGTTAGGTTGTGTCGCTAAGACACAAACAAGACATGCCTATCCAAGGGCTGCCAATAAAACCATTCAATAGACGTTTTTATTGCTCTTGATAATAATTTATTGCATCACTGCTGCGGAATGACCTGAAATCTTAGGACTGGCCAATGGTTACATCTTCATCTGATTAAATAGTGAACGACTCTGTTATGGAAAACGGTATCTTATCAGTTTTAGAATACAAGATGTTTAGCCTCCTGCAGAAATGGATGACATTGATGACTGAGCAACAATGTTGATAAAAGGCAGCATTTGAAAATATTTTTAAAGTTTTGGACTAGGTTGTTGAAAATTTCTTACTAATCTCTTATTTTGGTTGAAACTTATATTAGAGAGAATGTCTAAATAAAACACTTGAGCCGAATACTAGCATGTACATTTTGGTGTAACATGCAAGACCTTTGCCTTAAGCTTAAACCTTTACCTCAACTAGGTACCCTCTAAAAGAAAATTCTGAATACCCAGTCACAAGTTCATACGTTGAATTCGTCCCCAGACTGATCGATATTTTGATAGCCAGCTAGATCCGTGGGAGCCTCAGAAGAAGAAGAAAGGAATAAATGAACATCGTTGGTCCTTTGTTAATAATTCATTAAAAAAACAAGTCCTTTTCAACTGAAATTAAGGAGCAGCACTAAAACTTAAAGCGAACAAAATCATTCCTTATATAAAGGGGCTACCTCTTTCTTAGTTTTTGCTCTTTACGCTAAAGTATTGAAGTTTTCAAAAAATACATCTCATTCAGTTTCAATGATCCTTGGGATTGAGCAGTCTTTTTTAAGGAAGGGACAACCCTCTTCATATACTGAATAATTTATTTTTAGTTTTAATATTGCTCCTTATTTTGTACTTAATTTCTTACTGTTTTTCAAATCATGCCTGGAAATCAACTCATTCCTCGTGTAGAATTTCACCTGGAAATTTCTCCACAAAACACTCCTCTTCGCAGAAAATTCTCGCTGTGGAAAATTCCCCCACAGAAAGTACCCTCCAAAATTTCTCTATCGGTAACGAACAATATAAGTGAATAATGGGCAAATTGCGTAGCTTCCAGCCCTTTTCCTGGGAATATGGGGTGGTCACGTCATATCCAAAGGCTTAGTTATTACACTTTCAACTATACTGAGTCAAATGTCTTATCTCAAAATTTTGATCGGATGTCTTTGGGGGAAAGGGTGCTAGAGGGGGGGGTGCTAGCTGCTCCTACGATATTTTTGGTCACCAGAAAAGGAAACTAGAACTATTGGTTTCCGATTAAATGAGCTCTTTTCCGTTCTTCTAGGATCACATGTTCGTTACGGTCATCCGTGGAAAATAAAAAAAAAACGTATCCTTAATCTTTCTTTGCTAAAAATAGAAAATCCCACATTTTGTATATAGGAACTTGAAACCTCTACGGTACGGTTCTCTTATATGCTGAATCTGATGGTGCAATTTTCAGAAAGATCGCTTGACTCTGGGGAGGAGAGTGTTTCCTCCTTTTTCTGAGAAAATTTTCTCAGGCTCGTAGCACTAAACTTAATGAACATTATATGTTTGGAATCAGCATAAAAAGACATTTCTTTTGTTATTTCACCAGCAGAACTTGAAATTCATTTCTCAACAAATAGATCTACTCCACCAGAAATGCCATGCTACCGCTTTTGAGGTGTTGATTTTTTCGCGTCCTTCAATCCTTAAGTGCGTGTGTATATGTCGTGCATAAAAAAATACTTATTTCCTAAAAATCATAAAAAATTTTAGGATGTGAATTCATTTCGAAAATGAATTCACTTCTTTCTTTGTTGGAATCTAATGAATATTTCCACTCTTATGATCTTAATTTTTAAGATATCTAGTTTCAACTACTAGGCCAATATCTACAATTTATCTAACTTTTTATGGCAACCAACGTAGAGGAAAGAGTGGTATTACGGGGATTGAGCTACTCGGCTCGGATGTGAATGGTTATTATTCTTATTTTGTTAAAACTCCGACAAGGATTTGACAGACGGAATCAAATGGCTAATCCTTTTCTTGTCTAACTTTTGTTAGTAAAAAAAAAAAATGAAAAGAAAGAAAAAAGAAGGAAAAACCGATGACCATGCAGCAACCTCGATACATTCTCAACAATGGGAACTAATTTTTAGTAATTAAGCTCTTATGAAGAAACTATTTTAAGTATTGTTTTCTTGACGTTCAAATCATTTTCGCTTTTTGAAATTTAATTCAAAATCTGGGATCTGTTCTAGCTTGTGCAACTGATAACAAAGTCCCCCTCATGCGGCGATGCCTGTCAAAAATTGATCGCTTTTATGTTTACCAATCAAATTCAAGATTTCCCAGTCTTGATTCAAAAGATCCAAGAATTGTCTTAGATAATTTTTATCTTAGATGTTAGGCCGCTTACGTTAAACTTTATATAGCCCAAATTTATCCTTACTACTGTTCACAGAAGTGCGTCACCACTATGGTTTTAAAAGTTTGCTTACGTAATTCAAGGTGCGATCCCTTTGGAGTGTCAGCATAGTTCTCTTGCGTTGTCAATCTAAATTTTTCAGAAAATGCCACTAAAAAGGAATCGAATGAGGATGTTGGTAATGCAGGTATTCGACTTCAATGGTCTCGGTCTATGTTTGTTGTCTCTCCAATAAAGATATTTTTTACTGAAAATCTGGATTGTTGGTTTATCAATGAAAATGTAAGCTATTCTAATCAAGTTCAACGCATAAAAACTCTATTTGGGGAGGGTTCCGACGTCAATGATGTGAAAAAATGGGCTATTGTATTATTACTGTCTTTTTTCAAACAGTAAAACCTTCCGTGTTACATGTTTCATTACAAACTGTTTTAATGGTAATAATCTTAAAAGCTAACTTGCTCATTCTTTCCAAATTTGAACTTTTATACACACGATCTGAAAATCAAATCTGGTAATTTTACTCGAGATAGGGATTCAAAAATCCAAATAACAGTTCGATTATGGGGTTGGGAATGGTAATAAGATATTCAAAAACAAATTGTCAATAGAAAAAATGAAAATGTTGCAATCCCTTGTCAATTTTACAATTTGGACGCTGAAAAACAGCTTATTTGAGTATGAGTTGTATCATCTGTATTTAAGGCCGTATCCAGGATTTTATTTATTTTTATTTTTTTTGGATATGCATCCAAAATTTGTTTATATTCATTTTAATTATATTTTTACGAGTCGGACGAACATTTTGGGGGGGAGGTCAAACCACCTAATTACTTGACGACCCTTGGGGTAATTATGCTATTTGCTATTAATCATTGTAAACTTTGAAAGTAGGTAAGATACATAATAAAATTATCGAGTTCTGTCAAATGCCTATTTCCTAGATGATTACGCGACACGAAGTGATTCGGGGGGGGGGGAGGCAAGATGGAGTTCATGCCACCCCAAGATTTGGTCCAAATGCCGCCTCAGTATATAACCCAAAAGTGATCAAAATCTAAGTGAAAGATGACTGGCACCACAGATTCTGCCATAGCCTGCTTTGCAAACCCTTTTGACTTTTCACCAGTTTCACATGAGCCTGCGAATTCCTTTAATCAGGAACTAGTTTATGATATCTTTATTGCCATTGACTTTCAAAAGCTCATTTCCATTAATGAATTGGATCGCAAATTGATATTCGAATCTTGATTTTCAACATTTTAATTTCTTTGATTGTTTGGTTGTAGGTCTTCAATGGACTGTCGTGCTCGAAAAAAAAAATGTACGTCGAAGAGAAGTTGCCAAATCGACGAAGTTATCGATTCAAAATTTGGAATATTCAAATTTTGCTCAAATGGGAAATACACTTGAAGAATATTGTAACACTGTTATTCTGTGCTGACGGCCATGTAGATTATGATGACTTGCACTTTTATTGACGAAGCTAAATTAAAATAGCGGTTTGCTATTCAGCACCATTTTGGCAAAAGTTAATTACTGCTTAATCTGGCCTTTAACACCAGACATGAATACTCCGTCCTAGTCTGTACATTAAATAAAAAAAACGAGTTTTTTTAACTGAAAGTAAGGAGCGACATTAAAACTTAAAACGCACAGAAATTACTTCGTATATGAAAGAGGCTGCTTCCTCATCAACGCCCCGCTCTTTACGCTAAAGTTTGACTCTTTCTCTCAATTCTTCTTTTTAAAACAGTAAAAAACTTTAGCGTAAAGAGCGGGGCGTTGATGAGGAAGCAGCCTCTTTCATATACGAAGTAATTTCTGTGCGTTTTAAGTTTTAATGTCGCTCCTTACTTTCAGTTAAAAAAACTCGTTTTTTTTTATTTAATTTCCGAACGTTTTTGAATCAATGCATGTTTTGATTTTGGCTCTCCGCAGAGGAATAATCAAAACGGAATTTTGCATATTTTTTTGGGGGGGGGGGCTAAATGGCTTTCTCATAATTTTGATCGAATGATTTTGAGAAAAAAAGAGCGGGGGCGAAGCCTAGTTGCCCTCCGATTTTTTGGTTTAATTAAAAAGGCAACTAGAACTTTTAATTTTTTTACGAATCTTTTTATTGGTAAAAGATTTACGTAACTTATAAATTAGCTTACGTAAAGAAATTTTGTATTCTCATGTTTTTATTACATATATGAGGGGATTCGCCCCATCGTCAGTACCTCGCTCTTTACACTAAAGCTTAAATTTGTATCCCAATTCATTAAGAATGACCCCTGAATCACAAAAGCCGTAGAATAAATAGTTGAAATTACTAAAAATACTTTAGCGTAAAGAGCTAGGTATCATAAGGAGGTGAGCCCTTATATGGGTAATAATTTCTGTTTGTTTTAAGTTTTATTGCTGTTCCTTACTTCCAGGTGAAAAAGCTTTTTCACATTTATTTTTTTATTTTTTTTTTTAAATAATGCTAGTAAATCCTGCTCTCCCTTCATGGAAGTTTTCTTCTCCCATGACAAATTCTCGATGGAAAGTTCGCCCAGCATATCCTCCTCTTCTCAACCCCTCCCCCCAACCAAAAAAATCCTCCTGAAAACGCCTGTATACTTCCCAATAACCATTACTATATGTAAGCACAGGTCAAAGTTTGTAACTTGTTGCCCCTCCCACGGGGACTGTGGGGGAGTAAGTCGTCCCCAAAGACATAGTTATAAGGTTTTTTGACTACGTTGAATAAAATGGCTATCTCAGAATTTTGATCCGTTGACTTTGGTAAAATAATTAGCGTGGGAGGGGGCCTAGGTGCCCTCCAATTTTTTTGGTCACTTAAAAAGGGCACTAGAACTTTTCATTTCAGTTAGAATGAGCCCTCTTGAAACATTCTAGGACAACTGGGTCGATACGATCACCCCTGGGAAAAAAAAAAAAAAAAAAAAAAAAAAAAAAAAAACAAATAAACACGCATCCGTGATCTGCCTTCTGGCAAAACATGCAAAATTCCACATTTTTATAGATAGGAGTTCGAAACTTCTACAACAGGGTTCTCTGATACGCTGAATCTGATGGTGTGATTTTCGTTAAGATTCTATGACTTTTAGGGGGTGTTTCCCCCTATTTTCTAAAATAACGCAAATTTTCTCAGGCTCGTAACTTTTGATGGGTAAGACTAAACATGATGAAACTTATATATTTAAAACCAGCATTAAAATGCGATTCTTTTGATATAGCTATTGGTATCAACATTTCATTTTTTAGAGTTTTGGTTAATATTGAGCCGGGTCGCTCCTTACTACAGTTCGTTACCACGAACTGTTTGAAAATAATGGACTCAAGAATACAGGCCATGAAAACCTAGATAGCTATTTTCAGCTAGGATCTAAATTAAGCATAAGGTATATTTAATTTCAATATTGATAGTTTGATATATTGTAATAAACATAGTCATCAGATCGTATAATCGAAAAACAGTGTATGAACATTTTGATTAGTGTAAAAATTAAGAAACACGCTGAACTTAGAACAGAAATCAAGTCCTAAATATTCCATGCCCGTGCTCTTAGTCTTATACAGTATTCAGATTTACCCTCTCAACCTTAACATTTTTGGCTTCTGTAGGAGAGGAGGAGGGTTCACGTTTGACACTCTCACTCCTGGAAAACTTTGATGAAGTTCTTTAGCGACTTTCCAAAAGACACGTGTGGCGTACTGTCTTGTACACGAAGATACAGGATTTTTTACTGCCCCCACAGCGGCGACAAAAAAAAAATAAATAAAAAACGGGATACATCACTGCTTCCATATGGGGATTGCAGTGACGCATTATTCATTTCGATCCAAAGTCATTTTGGGGGGTTCCGGGCTATTTGTCAAGATTCCATGAGTTTATTTTCGCAGTAAATTGTTACCATTAAAATTCTTCAAAATAATAGTTACCATTCCAGAATCATTTATAAGCGACAATTCTTCCTCACTTGAATTTTTTTTTTTTTTTTTGAAGGACGTTTTCAAATTTTGGTTAATGCCGGCTAGAATTCGCTTCATACTAGGGTGCGATGGATGCCACCCTATGATTTCATGGCTACCCCCCCCTCACCAAGACCTTGGTTCCTCTCATCGAGTCCTAGGGTCAATGCCTAATCATATTTATGTCAGTTCTTTAGACTATGCCATTTTTGATAACATTGGAACACTTTTGATAACATTGGTACTTAATTCACAAGTGAAAATAGCGGTTTTATGCACTAAAAATCAAAATAAGAAAGTAAGACGAGTAACCTGGCAATGAGCTTTGGTGCACATATCAAAGTAACATGTAAGCATTCCTTTTTTCTAGCGAAAGCCCACTCCTGTACAAAAGCCGTTTTATTTTTAAACAAAGGTGTTTCAATTCAATTTGTTCCACTTGCCCCTAGGATACCTACTTTTACCAAGAGTTTGAATGTCGCCAGCCGGCATGACAAATTGTCGCCAACATTTTGATCCGCTGTTTTTGCCCACGCGTTGTAAAACTGTCCATTTTTTACAGGGTTGAGTGGACCGCTGTCATAATTTTTAGGATCTGAAAAGCATTAGGTATACGCAAAAAGACCTTTAGGCTATTATTCTTTAAAGGGCTTAGTTGTGCAGTTTAAAAGAACATATACCCATTTTTTTTTCTTTGGCAATTTGGGTCTATCTTGCATTTTCAATGTAAATTTTAAGTCCTGGTTTCCTTTGAAATATCTGCAACGGTGAAATATCTAATAACTTTGTTGAAGAATCTAGTTTAAGAACGTGGGCGAATAATAGTCCCTTGAGTATTTAATTCAAAAGCATACAATACTAAATGGTTTGACATTGAATTTTGGAATGTGAACAATATTTATTTTAAATGTATCTTATGTACCAAAAGCCAAAGACCTCACAGAAATAAAGAAGAAAATCCAGAGGCTTGACTTGAAATGACGTTAAAATTTTCTCTTTTTTTGTTGTTTATTTTATCGAGGAGTTTTTTTTATCTTGAAGTGATTTTTCCTTATTTCTTTTCTTATTTTATTTTTCTTCTGTTTGGCTGAGAACGAATATTAGTTATATAGTCAAAATATTCACTTGCATCGTATTTTAATTAATTAAAAGAAAAAAAAACTTTCTGCTGAAAATACAGAGCTAATATAGAAGCTCAAGATGAACAAAGATTATTACTTTGTAGTTTTTCCAACATATATCTGCAATTATGTTACAAATTAATTGACTCGTTATATTTTTCCTAAATTTGTAGAATTCTGAAAAACTAGTTCTTCACAGAAAACTGATCTTACTTGAAGTTTTGAGAGAATTAAAATTATATAAAGATTTACTGATTCCATGACTGTTGAGAAAATATTCAATGCCTTATAAATTAGTTATTTGTTTTATGCAGGGTCCTTATTTTCTTCTCCTAACCGGGTTTTGTTGTGTCGATTTTATGTTCTCAGAAAAGCTTTGTACCAATTATTTGTTTATTTGTACCAATATTGCAGATATATTTTGCAAAAACTGTGAAGCAATGATTAGTGTTCGTTTTAAGTTTATCTTCACTCTTTACTTTCGTCATTCTTGGGCTTCAACGTTTTAGGAGACATAAAATCATTTAAAAATGAAAAAAAAAGAAAACAGAACTGAATAAAAAATAATTACTACTACTACTACTTGGCTACTACTAACAACTCGCCGCAGCACCAAGCCACCTGAGGCCAACATAGCTGTGAACGCTCCTCCTCCGTCCCAATCTAATCAAAGCCTCTCTCATTACACCCTCCCAGTAAGCTCTCATTTCCTTTAAATCTTTCTTTATGACATCCTCCCACCCCAACCGCGGACAACCTGCTTTAAGTTGGACAAAAAGGACTTTCTTTGACAATCCTTCATCCGCAGAACTTGTCCTAACCATCTCAACCTTTCTCTCATTATAACTTTAGAAAGTGGGATTGAACCACACTTTTCGTACTGCCTACTGTTTGAAATGCAGTCAGTCGGCCGGGTCCCCAGAAGAATCCGTAGGCAACTTCTCTGGAAAACATCTAGCAAGTCTCCGTTCGCTTTTCGGAGTGCCCATGCTTCAGAGCCATATTTGACTACTGGCATCACTGTAGCTTCTAATATTCTAATCTTGGTTTGCAGATTCATCTTCCTATTCTTCCAAACTTTTATTAACAGTGAAAAAATGCCCTGAGCCTTGGCTATTCTACTCTTAACATCTTCACTACTCCAGCCGTCTTTTCTAATAATGCTAACCAAGGTAAGTGAAGCTGTCCAACTGATCAATCTTTTTTGTTACCCAGCGTTACCTTTTCATCTTCACATTTCCCTAGTCCTAGTCACTTAGAAAATAATTATGACTTGACAATTGTTAGGGCCTGAATTCACGACCAAGAAAGTGAAGTCTAAAGATAAAGAGTATGTAAAGCTTTCTTATATTTGCGCTATCGATACGATTCAAATGTTTACCCTTTCGGAGTTTATAGGTGGGTTGAACCAGAGATAAGGAAGAGGACACAGTTACGAAGACTTCTAGGTAAAGGCATTTTCAAGGGGTTCCATGCTCTTTTTTGAAATTCTTATAAATTCCCTTTCGTAATAATCTTTTACTATAAACTTTCAGCTATTGTGGACTATGGGTAGCTTTTTACTAGATTCCTAAAGGTACCGACAGGGGTAGGACTAAAAAGGAGGATTATAAACATATTGCAACTGGCTGTCGACCACATAGATTTGTACGGTACCTTTTTACGCTTCCAGGCATTTCTACTTTAGAAATTCCTTCACAAATGTCTTTTATGGTAATATATGACAATTTATCCGAACTGCGGTAAATGCGGTTCTTTCCCACTTTCTAAGGTTATAATGACAAAAGGGTTAAGGCGGCTAGGAAACGTCCTGTGATGAAAGATGACTTATTCCTTAAAATCGTCCTTTGGGGTGGGAGGTCGTCCCCAAATAGGGTGGGAGTGGGTCTTAAAGAAGAATTTAATTGAAATTGGAACTTCTTGGGAGGGTTAAAGACTGTGGCTTTGAATAGATTATGATGGATGAAGACCATGCATTGCTGTGTTGGCCTCGGGAAGCTTGGTGCTATAGTGAGTTGTTAGTAGCAGTTGTAGTAGTCTATGATAGAGTTGTCGAGACCAATTTACAAAAAAAAAACAAACATATAAACATGACCAAGAGCTTTAAAATGAGCTATTAAACATCGCTCTACGCTGCTATAGTCGACTGTTACTTCTGCTGGTTACCCCTCGACTTCTGAAGCTTACTGGGGGGATAGGAGGGAGAGTGTACAAGAGGCAGGATGTTAAAACTTAGGTTTAAGGTTTTTGACCGTAGAGATTATCTCTGTATCCCTTTCATGCCTACTGTCATTTCGACTCCAGAAAAAGAACAAAAAAAATGCCATTTTTGATGAAATTTGGCAATTAATGACAGTGTTATCAAAGCGAAATCGCAAAAATCGTGTAGATATACAAACTATCTTTTGAAGAGACCTTAAAGACCTCTCAAAGATCGCTGCAGTAGCCTGCTAGTTCTCTGAGTCAGGAGACGATTCGTGAAAAATACTAAGTGGGTGGGGAGAGGGAAACTTAAAGGAGGCATATTCAAAACCTCAGGTTAAGTGCTTTCAACCATGATGATTATAGTAGCAGGACTACCCATTTTGTTCTTACCAGATTTTCCGTTCAGGACATGGCACCAAAAACCCAATCTTTGGGTTCATATGGATCTTTGTGACGTCGTTATCAAGACAAATTTATAAATAGCAATTAGATATATAAAACTCCTTTTTAATGAGCCCTTAAACAGCTCCCTATGACGTTCCAGTGCCCCACTAGTAACGAAGAAATAAAACAGAAAAAAGGTTGCATGGTTGCACACGTCAGTGCCACCCATGAAATAAAGTGATTATCCTTGCTTTTCAAGGTGGTGGGCTCGAAGTTCCTTATGCAAGATTTTCGACAGTGAAGATCCTCACGATGTACTTTTCTTTTCGATTTGACGCTATTTACGAGGGATTTCAGGCCTTTTTTCAAAATTCTTGTAAATGTGTTTTCAAAATGGCATTTAACTATTAACGTTAATCGAAATAATAGTTATCATTCCTGGATCTTCTAAAAATGGCTATATGTTCTCAATGGACAGATTTCCTTAAAAGTGTATTTTAAACGTTTGATTACTGTGATCCGTGGTTCACTTTTTACTAGGGCCGTGGTTCACTCTTTACTAGGTTGTAGCTATCACTGCTACCATTATCACATTCTTCAGAGGGAGTCCTCATTCGGCATAGCCTCTTATTTTTTTTTGGTGATAGGAAGTCATTGCTATCTTCATCGTTAGTTGTATTAGAAAGGTTAAAGTGTAATTAATTAGAAAGTAATTTTTGCATTAAGTCAATTACTCCGTTGAACTTTATTACTGCGTAAATAATTGAGTAATTAGAAAGGTACCATATTTTAATTCGGGTCGCACACAAATTTTGCTCGAAAACATGTTTGCAAACGAACAACCTATACAAATGACATGCTTCAGACCCAGGGCTGATTGATAAATTTTAGGAGAAACGCTATCTTATGGTAAAATTTTGCGTTGAACGTTAGACCGGATCGACTCCTGTATGACTGAAGGATTCTATACCCTTATCTTTCCAATATTCTCCTAAAACTACGATCACAATGGCTCCTCAAATCAAACTGATGGTCGTAGAATGATTCTTTTGAACAGAAATTGTGACTTCTAGTCCCTTTTTATGAGTTAGAAGTGACTTGGAGGTAGAAAGACCCCTGCCTTGTTTTTCATTCGGGGTTCTTTCTTGCAAAAGCTCGATCTAAGACCGAAGGTTAAAATGGTTATGCCGATAGGAAAAAAGAAAGCATGCAGAACATCGTAATTTCGGAAGAAAGCTCCTTGAAACTCTGAATATCAGGGGCTTTCAGAATTTTACAGTGAGAGAAGGAGGCAAAACCCAAACTCTTGTTTGTAGGGATTTTCGTTCGTTTCAAGCTTGACTTGCTTGTTCAGTATACTTTTCAATCGTTTTCAGAGAATATTAAGTGTGAAAATTGAAATGAATCAAAACACACTGTGCGCATACAGGTTGTCAAAAGGGCGTATCAGCAATATCTTAGGAGTGGCTTGGAGTACAAAGTTGAAACTTACTGGGCTTGGTGTAGGGGATTTTTGGACAAACAAATAGGCAAATATTTGCATGCTACTACTAGTTTTATTACTTTAATAGGCCTACTGATATTGTTAGTATTCTACTTCTTCCGCTAATATTGCTACTAAAGCTACGAGTATTAAAGTGTAAACTTCAAGGAATGCTGAAACTATATGCCATTACTGAAGCTAAGGATGTTAAGGTGAAGCTTTCAAGGAATATTTAGGGGGATGTTTAACTAAATCAAAACACACTATGAGCATGCAGATTGCTAAGAGAATGTACCACTAATATCTCTGGAACAGCTTAGATTATTATGTTGAAACTTTCATGGCATATTGAAGTTGATTTCTAATTAATTAAAAGTTACTAAATGCATACTGCTACTACCACTACTACGATTCACTGCAAAAAGTGATGCTGATGACACGAAGGTGTAACTGCCAGGGAATGTGTAGGGATGGTTTCGACTAAATCAAAATAAACTATATTTATACAGGATTTCAAAGGGCATAAAATTATTATCTTATGAACAGCTTGAACTATTAAGTTGAAGCTTTCAGGGCATGTTTGGGGGGGGGGTGAACTAGCCGAAAGGCACTGCATGCAAATTACCACTACTGCTACTATTATGAATGCTATGACTAATACTTCTACTGAGGCTAAAGGTAACAAGGAGAAGGTTTCGATGAATATTTAGGGGGCAAATGGACTAAATCGAGTTCCTTTATTAACTAGATTGATCCGTTTTAGGAAGAAAAATGCGATGGGGAAGGTTTAAAATTTAGAAGAAGCGAGGGGTATGCTTCAACTTAGCCATGTTTAACAGCGGTTCTTATGATGTAATAGTCAAAGGGATTATGTATAAGAGCAACAAATTAAACCATAGTGAAATTCTGCTTGATCCCAAAGGCTTCAACTTGATTCCCAAGCAATTCCAGACATTTGTTTTTTTTTTACCTGGACACTTACCTATGAATAAATTTTATAAATCGCACAGAAGTTTAGTATAAAAACGTCTGGACAGATCAGAGACAAAAATTCTAATCCCTTCCTATTCCCCGCCGCTAAAGTAAAATTTTAAGTCCACTTTTCCAACCCTTTTCTCTTCCTTTCCCCAGCGGTACCCTCAAACAATTCCCAATTTTATTATAACATTTTCCAAATATTATTACAAGTATGCATAATAATTGCAGAACATAATTTACGCTTTACTGAAAAAAATACAAATGAATGTGCATTGTCAGTTTAATATACATATTCTGGTATTTATTCCTTAAAATGTTAACAATATTCTATTTATTAAAGCTGTAAAAGTCAAAATACTTTTTTTTTCCAGGAAAGTGCAAATTATGTTCTGGCCTTCTTAAGAAGGCATTATTTTGTGGAAAAAGTTTTTTTTAATTAATTTCTCTTAGTTTTATATTTACATAGTTTTTTCAGGTAAAAAGAAAATAACAGTTAAAATTTTTTCGGTTTTTCTTTACAAATTTACAGTTTAGCCGGCTATTTGTATTCTGGAGAAAATTTTTCTACAATTTTTAACAACAAACAACCTTTCAAAAATCTGGACACAAATAGTAGTGTTTAATTTAGTTTAATACCTTCTTTAGTTGACCTAAACTTAATACCATTCGCCATAAAGCTATCTATAGGCCTACTCTTTGACAGCCCAGACATACTTACACTCTTTTGATTTGGTTAAATTTTAAGAGCAGAAGTAGTAATAAAAAGTAGCCCCGAAAGTTTGAACATAATACCCTCAGTCGTTTTTGGGATATTGCTGAGATGTCTTATTGGCAATCAGCATAGACACAGTGCCTTTTAATCTTAAGGAAACATTTAGTTTTTAGACATAATGGGCAAATTGCATAACTTTGGGGGGGGGGGGTTGACCTACGCAATAGCCCTAGAGATACAGCTACAAGACCGGTTAGCTGAACAAAATGGCTATCTTAAATTTTGATTAGAAGTGTTTGGGAAATTATGAGCTAAAGAGGAAGGCTGATTGCCCTCCAACCACTTTTCACTCTTAAGAAGGGTACTAGAACTTTGGATTTCCAATCAAATTAGCTCCTTGAAAATATCATTAATATTACCAGCTATGATAGAACGGTGCTGCCCATGATATTGCTTATATCACTAATGGATCCATGAAGGACGGGGAGAACCCCCCCCTCCCAAATATTTTCTGGCACCCTCTTAAACCGTTTTTCTTTTAATTTTTTTTTTAACTTTTTTTATAATAGATTTGTCAATTCGGTCAATTATTGGCACCTTTGTCACATTGGGCCTCCCCACAGATTTCCCTCTAGATCCGTCCCAGGCTTATATGGCCTTTTAATACTTGCATGCGTACAGTTTTTCATTTACTTGAAACTTCCCTAAATGTTTCAGCTTAATGCCCTTAGTGTTATTAGTTACAGTGACCGTAGAAGTAGCATCAAAAGTAAACACTTAATGCCTTCTGGCTAGTTCAAAATCTGTCACAACTTACCCTGAAGGGTCTAACTTAATAATGTAAGCCACTATTGTGATATCGCTTTGTCATCCTATTATCATTTACAAGATCATAGTTCGTTTTGGTTTAGTTCAGGTTCCACCTAAATATTCCTTGAAAGCTTTACCTTAATACCCTTAGCTTTTGTAGTAGCAATAATTGTAGTAGCAGTATGCACATAGCATCTTCTTTTCAACATCTACTTAAACACACGATGGAATTTTTAAATTAATACCATTAACCGGTCCCAAAGTATTGCTGATACGTCCCCTTGACAACATATGTGGACATAGGGTGTTTCGATTTATTTCAGTACAGTTACAATATTTCCCAAAATTTTCACTTTGATGCTCATAGGTTTATTAGCAGTAGTAGTAGAACCAGTAGTTATGGCAGTAGCAATAGGAGTAAAGTTAATAGCAGGGACGAATCCCCAGCGTTTTTTATTCGAGGGATCTACTAATGCATAATATATTTTTTCCAAATTATTGGGGGTGGGAGGCGACTGCCTCCTTGCCCTCCCCAAACGGCATTCCCTGGTTAATAGTAGCAGTCTTAGCTCTAGTAGCAGTAATAATAATAGTAGCAGTGATAGTAGTTGTTGGAATAGAAGCATTAGTATTATGATGCAAATACTGTCTCTTGGTTAGTTCAACATCCCCCGAAACAAGTGTTATAAGTTGTAATTTCACATGTGAAACTGTTCCTAGGACATTGCTGATATGCCCTTTTGAAAACCTGCATACGCATGGCAGGTTGTCATCCTTACAGCAGAAACTTTCAGAACTATTTTCTAAAAATTTTACCTTCATATCTTTATAGTTGTAACAGTAGTCACAGCAGTAGTACAACTACTCAACTTAATTAAATTAGCCATTGCTATGACTTCGTCGATTTGCTCTTTTGACAACCTGCATATATATATCTTCCTTGAAAAATTTCATCTTAATGCTCTTAACCTTACAAGTAGTTGCAGTAGAAGTAGCAGTTTGAGCAATAGTAGTAGTAGAATTAGTAAATGTTGCAGTATTAGTAGTATTGGTAGCAGTGTTGATATATTACCTTATGGTCAGTTGATCTTCCCCTTTAAGTATCCTCTGAGAGTTTCAACTTAATACACAAATCAATTCGTATGATGCGGTATTTGGCAATCTAAATGCACATATAATCTTTTGTTAGTTGGAATTTACCATGAATATTCTCTGGAATTTCACCTTCACATACTTAGCCTTAATGCTACTATTATCACAGTAGTTGCGTTGGTAGTAGAAGTAGCAGCAGCATTAATAGCGGTGGTAGCATGTGCATATTACGTTCGCTTTATTGATGCCCCAAAAGTTTCACCTTGACACGGTAAGTCGTTCCAAAAATATTGTCTAACATCAAAATTTCCGGTTTCCCCCTTCAGCTCCCTCCAATGTCACCGTATCTGGTCGGGATTCAAAATAAGAGCTCTGAAGCACATGGTTCTTCTAAATATCAATTTTCGTTAAGATCTGATCACCCGTTCGTAAGTTACAAATATCAAATTTTTTCTAATTTTCCGAATTAGAAGACATATGTTCATTTTGAAATCCTTGTGACGCACTATTCACCTTAATACTCGAAGCCTTAGAATTTGTTGTAACTGAAGTAGCAGTTGGAATAGTTTAGTAGCAGTAGTAGCATTAGTAAAAGTAGAAGTGGTATTAGTGCTAGTAGTGACATGCATATAGTACTTTTTTGTCAATTGATATTCCCCTTTAAGTATTCTCCCAAAGTTTCATATTAATAATCAAGTCAATTCTTGAGGCACACCCTTTTAACAATTTGCATACGCATAGTGTGTCTTGCTTAGTTTAAATTCTCCTTCAATATTCTGTCAAATTTCAAACAGTTCGTGGTAACGAACTGTAGTAAGGAGCGACCCGGCACAATAGTAAACGAAACTCTAAAAATCAGAATTTTGATGCTAAAAGATGCATCAAAAGAATTTTATTTTCATGCTGATTTTAAATATATAAGTTTCATCAAATTTAGTCTTTGTCATCAAAAGTTACGAGCCTGAGAAAATTTAGCTTATTTTGGAAAATAGGGGGAACACCCCCTAAAAGTCATAGAATCATAACAAAAATTATGCTATCGCATTCAGCGTATCAAAGAACCCATAGCAAAAATTTCAAGCTCCTATCTACAAAAATGTGGAATTTCGTATTTTTTGCCAGAAGACAAATCACGGGTGCGTGTTTATTTGTTTGTTTTTTTTTTCTTTTCCCCAGGGGTCATCGTATCGACCAAGTGGTCCTAGAATGTCGCAAGAGGGCTCATTCTAATGAAAATGAAAAGTTCTAGTGCAATTTTTAAGTGACCGAAAAAATTGGAGGGCACCTAGGCCCCCTCCCACGCTCATTTTTTCCCCAAAGTCAACGGATCAAAATTTTGAGATAGCCATTTTGTTCCACATAGTCGAAGACCATAATAACTATGTCTTACTCCCCCACAGTCCCTGGGGGAGGGGCTGCAAGTTACAAACTTTGACCAGTGTTTACATACAGTAATGGTTATTGGGAAGTGTATAGACGTTTTCAGGGGGATTCTTTTGGTTTGGGGGGTTGGGTTTAGGGGAGGGGGTTATGTGGTAGGATCTTTCTTTGAAGGAATTTGGGGGAAGAGAAACTCAATGAAAAGGGCGCAGGATTTTTTAGCATTACTATTTAAAATAAAACAATGAAAATGTAAACATGAAAAAGTTGTTTTCAGTTGAAAGTAAGGAGTAGCATTAAAACTTAAAACAAACAGAGATTATTAAGCATATGAGGGGCTCTAAAAATACTCTACCATAAAGAGCGAGGTATTTAGGAGGAGTAATTTCAACTACTTATTCTACGGCCTTTCTGATTCTGATTTGATTTTAAGGAATTGGGACAAAACTTAAGCTTTAGTATAAAGAGCGAGGTATTAACGAGGGGACAAAGCCCCTCATATACATAATAAAAATATAAGAATATAAAAGTTTGTTACGTAAGTTAATTCTTAAGTTACGTATATTTTTTACTAATAAAAACATTCGTTAAAAATTAAAAGTTCTAGTTGCCTTTTTAAGTAACTGAAAAATTGAAGGGCAATTACACCTCCTTCCCCATCCCTTATTTCTCAAAATCGTCTGATCAAAATTAAGAGAAAGCCATTTAGCCAAAAAAAAGAATTAATATGCAAATTTCATTTTAATAATTTATATGCGGAGAGCCAAAATCAAACATGCATTAATTCAAAAACGTTCAGAAATTAAATAAAAAAACTAGTTTTTTTAACTGAAAGTAAGGAGCGACATTAAAACTTAAAACGAACAGAAATTACTCCATATATGAAATGAGTTTTCCCCTCTGCAATCCCTCGCTCTTTACGCTAAAGTTCAACTCCTTGCCACAATTCTAATTTTTAAAACAATTAAAAACTTTAGCGTAAAGAGCGGGGCGTTGAGGAGGGAAAAACCCATTTCATATACGGAGTAATTTCTGTTCGTTTTAAGTTTTAATGTCGCTCCTTACTTTCAGTTAAAAAAACTAGTTTTTTTTTATTTAATTCACCTTCATACGCGTAGTCTTAATTGTACTAGTATCATAGCAGTAATGGTTGTAATAGGAACTGTAGTAGCAGTAATACTGTATAATTATTAGTAGTAACAATAGTAGCAGCAGTATTAATAGCAGTAGTAGCAGGTACATTTTGCCTTTTGGTCAACTGAACATCCCACTCATGATGCCCTTGAATATTCCTTTCGATACGATAAGCCGTTCCAAAAATATTGCTGATACGCCCGCATCAGCCACATAGTAGGTTTTGATTTAGTTCAACTTTTCCCTCAACATTTCCTCAGAAATTATTTTCAATGTTATCAGCCTTACTAGTGCTCACTACAGAGGAAATATTTTTTAGTGATAATAGTGGTAGTCGTAATAGTACTTGTGGTAGCAGTAGAAGCACCAGTAATTGTTGTAATAGTAGCGTGCAAATATTGCCTTTTTGGTCAATTGATCATCTCCCTTGTCATTTCCTGAAAATTCAAAATTAATATATTCAGTCATTCCTGAGTTACACCCTTTTGACAACCCTTATACACATAACATGTTTCGGTTTAGTTCAACCCCCCCCTCAACATTCCCTGAAAGACTCATCTTATTGCTTTTCGTATTTTGGCCTTGGGGTGGGGGGGTTGACTTCCCCAAAGGCATAATTACTGAACGTTTTGACAATGCTGAATAAATTTATGTCTCAAAACTTTGGTCGAATGTTTGCTTTGGGAAATGATGGGCGTGGGGGCGGTTTCTTTCAAATCACGTTGACTCTTAAAAAGGGCACTATAGATTCCAATTTAAAATCAAATAAAACCCATTTGAAATATATGCGACCACCCATTCTGTAAAAACCCTATATGCCTCCTAGGCATAACTTAAAGCCCTTGCCGGGGGTTCTAGGGGGTTTTGTCGACCCTGGAGGCATTGTTTTAAGTTCTTTGGACTATATTAAACAAAATTGCCATTGAATAATTTTAATTTGACTCTTAAAGGGGAACTAAAACTTCTAATTTCAACCAAATGAGCAATCCCTGAAGTTTATGCAACCATTCCTTCTATAAGAGCCTTAATTGCCTTAGGGTTTAACTTATAACCCTCACCCTCAGGCTCTGGTGGTTTTATCAATCCCGAAGCCTTGTTATATGATCTTTGGGCTATTTTGAATAAAAGGACTGTCTCAAAGTTTCTATTGGATACATCTCGAGAAAAGACGACGAGTTTGTCTGTGTGTGTGTGTTGGGGGGGGGGGAGGTAGCTGCGCTCTGTTCACTTTGACTCTCAAAAAGGGCATCACAACTTCTGATTACCATTCTAATGGGTCTAAAGCATATACGACCACCATTTCTATAAGAACCTTATATTCCCCAAAGGTATAACTTACAACCCTTGCCTTGAGAGTTGTAGGGGATGGGGTGTTTTCCTCACAGACATAATTTCCAGACCCTTCGGCAACGATGATCAAAACTGCTATCTCCAAATTTTGATCGGGGGTGTTAAGGGAAATGATGAGCGTGGAGGGGGAGACTATCTATCCTTAAATCACTTTGACTCTTAAAAAGGACACTTTAACTTCCGATTTCAAATCAGCCCTAACTGAAGTTTAAACGAACGCCCATTCCTTAGAAAACTTATATACCCTCTGGCATAACTTACTACTTTATCCTCCGAGTACTGGGGGGTTGTGTCAATCCTAGAGGTACTATTATATATTCTTTGGAATATTTTGAACAAAATCGCTATCTCATAATTTCAATCAGATGCGTCTGGTAAAAGGAGGGGTGAGCTAAATGCTCTCCATCACTTTTTATTCTTAAAAAAGAACTACAACTTTTAATTTAACCAAAGGAGCCTCATAATTTCAATCAGATGCGTCTAGTAAAAGGAGGGGTGAGCTAAATGCTCTCTATCACTTTTTTATTCTTAAAAAGGAACTACAACTTGTCATTTAACCAAAGGAGCCTCATCTAAAGTTAAGCAGTCATCCCTTCCACAAACACTTTAAATGCCCCAGGTATTACTACAATCCTCATCCCCAGGCTCTTGTGGTTAGTATCAATCCCAAAAGCCTTGTTCTATAATCTTTGAACTATTTTGAATAAAATGACTGTCTCAAAATTTCTATTGGGTGTATTTCGGGAAAATACGACGTGTGTGTGTGTGACTCGTGAACTAAAATGAACAAAATTGCTATCTCAAAATTTTGATTGGATGTTTTTGGGGAAATGATGAGTGTGGGCGGGGGTGAGCTGTTTGCTCTAAAATCACTTTAGACTCTTAAAAGGGGAACTATAACTTCCAATTTCAAATAAAATGAGCCCAATCTGAAGTTTTATACAACCATCATTCCATAAAAACCTTATATGGCCCTAAGGGATGACTTTCAGCCCTATCCCCAGGGCACTGGCAGGTTGTGTCAACCCTAGAGGTATTGTTACATGTTCGTTGGACTATTTTGAGCAAAATCGCTATCTCACAATTTCAATCAGATTCGTTTGGTGAAAAGAGGGGTAGTCAGGGGGTAGCTGCCCTCCATCACTTTAGACTCTTAAAAGGGAACTAGAACTTCCAATTTTCGACCAAATGAGCCTCCACTAAAGTTTATACAACTATCCCTTCCACAAAAACCTTAAATGCCCCTGGGGCATAACTTAAAATCCTTGCTATACTGATACTTGACTATTTTGAATAAAATGGCTATTTCAAAATTTCTATTAGATGTATTTTGGACAATACGACGCGCGTGTGTGTGTGTGGGGGGTAGCTCACCCCCCGATCACTTTGACCTTTAGAAAGGGCACTAGAACTTTGGATTACCAATTCAATAAGCTCCCTTTATACGACCATTATATGAACTTTATTTGACCACGCTTTCTATAAGAAGTTTATATTCCCACAGGGCATAGCTTAGAACTGTTGCCCTGAGGGACCGGGGGAGGGGTGTCATCCTCAAATACATAATTTCCGGACTTTTTAACTTCGTAGAACAAAATGGCTCTATAAAACCTTATATGCCCCCAGAGCATAACTTACAACCCTTGCCCCGAGGGCAGTCAGTGTGTATGTCGGGGGGGGAGGGGTGTTATCGTCACAGACATAATTTCCAGACCTTTCAACTACATTGAACAAAATGGGAATATCAAATTTTGATCTGAAGTGTTTGGGGAAATGATGGGCGTGGGGGGGCACTTGCCTCCCGATAACTTTCGACTATTAAAAACAGCACTAGTCCTCTCAATTTTCAATCGAATGAGCCCCGTCTGAAGTTTCTAAGACAACTCCTTCTATACGAAGTGCCCTGGTCTAAAAAAAAAATTAATAATAATACATTGTGCCAACATCGCTCTTTACTTAGGCTGCGCTATTGCGATGTCTATGATACCTTTTTTTACTATCTTCATTTAAAAAGTAGAAGAGACCCTTCAACCCTGCCCTGATTAAAAATATGTTTGTGTTTCCAATAACGAAGACTGAAAAAATAAATCTTTACCCATCTCATATTTCTGTGAATCGACATCCTTGATAATCATAGCAAAAGACTTGGTGAATGTGATAAAGGTTAAGCATCTATGTATAGCTTATTTTTCCGGCGTTTAGGGTCCCAGCAAATCCTCAGCAATCAATTTCAGAGGGAGGTGGTGCAGAATGGGTGAAATGCTGAAAATAGGGGATCAACCAAAAATTATTAAAACCTTGAGATTCTGAAGGGGGGTCACGGGCACCAAAGCGCCTATCCGCATATGCCTGAGACTACACTATTTTTTTAATTCCACTTAGACGAGTGGAATAGTTCGTGTACAACAGATTTCAATCAATAGAGCAGCACCTGCTGAAAGCTGTAGACTTTTTGCCTTTGGATGGATTTTAACCTTTTCAGTAAAAATAAAAAACACGCTTGGGTGGAGTAGCCCTTAAATAGTAACTTATTGCTAATGAATAACTGAGATGTTTGACAGAATTAACAAGTCAGTATTTAGGAATAATAAATTCGCTGGCATACCAACGTACGAGATGCCGAAATGATTAGCGTCCTTATGCGACTTGCTGACCCTGGATCGGATCAGTTAAAGGATTTTCCACCATCGGCAGCCATCCGCCCTAGAGGAAACAGCAAATTACCTTTCGTACCTGCACCCCATGGAAGGATTGGTTATCACCTGCGGAAGAACTTGTGAAATTCCCTATGGTTTTCTAAATGCTTTCGGTAAATGACTAACAAAGTGTTTAACTTCATGTATATTATCTTTTAATCTGGTCGAAACAAGTGATCCGCTTTGCATAAAATACATCTCATTTCTATTGGTGACAACTCCCTACATATTTGTATTGTTTTTGCGCGGATAGATCTTTCCGTTCTGCCACGTACTTCCCCCTGAAAGAGTAAGATTTACATCCTAATAGTATGCAAATCACCTTGTTTTTGGCTACTGTTATCATTTTGATGTTCCAAACCTTGTCCCCGCCCCCTATCCTCAAGTAATTGAATCACCCACATGTTTCTAATTCTTCCAAGTTCCCTTTTCTGTAAATACTAATAATATTTTTGGAAAAGCATAATTTCCCACAGAAGTAAAGAGCGAATATGAAACTTAAAACGATCACAAGTTATCCTGTATAAAATATCCAACTTAAAACCTGCATGAATTTCTATGAATAAAGAAAGGAAACCTAAGACGAACGAAAATCACAACGAAGAATGACGGCAAGCTTGGAGTGAATAGAAATCATTTAAAATGACTGTGATGTTGTTGCCACTTCAAGCCCTCAAAAGGCTCGAGTGTCAATTGTACTTTACTGAAAACTAAGTAGATTATTCAAATTAACTTTACCCCAGATTTGAAACGAAGGTTTGGTGAGACAACGACAGGCGGGGCAACAAGCATCTTTTTGACATTCATAGAGACAAAGTGTGTCACTGAAACGGCAGAAAATCTTTGTCCTCTGGGGTTTGTATTTAGCACCCAAGCAGCAGTGAGGAATTTTTTGGATATATGATCCAAAGTTTTGGATCTTTTTCAATGTGTCCTAAGATTTTATTATTTTTCCATATAACGTGCCTTCATTTTACAAGCTTGCACCCCCCCCCCCCCAAAAAAAAAAATATATATATATATATTACCTTATCATTACTCGAAACAAAAATCCTGTAAATAGATCTGGCATGCACAGTCACCCGAACAGTAAAATTTCCAAACTATTTTGACTTCAAAAAAGTTCAATATGCTATCAATTTTGATTTTTTAAACTTCCATTTCATGTGTATCAGAATAACTATATATGAAAACTTCTAGTAACTGAGCATTTACGTTTAGAAGTAAAAAGGACTCTATTTTTGGGTTTATATCGGCTGGTAAAGGGGACCCTTTCCCCTGTGTATACGTGCGTACCAATAGGTGTGCGGGCTTTGAGCCTGCAAAGCAGCAGGCTATACGGTGTCCCTTTATAATATTCATTCATATTTTCTTTTGGTAGGACAGAGGATGAATCCATAGTATGTTCCACTTCAGACACAGACATGGGACACCCGAAATATTTTTCCGCGATTGTGAGTGAGACAAAAATGGGGTAAATTATATCAAAATCTTGGGACCACAAGGCTACAACAATAAAATGAAGCATTTTATGAGCGTATGGGGTTCAAAGATGGTCCCTGTGTATATGCACGCATACATTGTATGGTCTTTGTAAGATCTTTTCGTAAGTTTGAATCAGTATTGTCATACGATATATTTTGCAACAAAATTACTATACTTCTAAAACAACAGTTTAACAAACAGGCCACTTATTAAAGGAGACTTAGTACTTTGTTGTGCAATAAAATAGTTAATCTCTTTCTTGCTTTACTGATTTAATCTTACTTTATTTTTTCAGGTTTTCTTTTCACGTAGTTGTACTGTTTACCATGTAGCATGTTTAAAAAGAGCCAGAATCTTTGAAGGTGCCGCTCTCCTTCTATTTGTAGTTTGCCGACTTGTTCTTATCTTGTATGCTACAGCATATTTACCTGCATCAGGTAACGTCTACATGGTTTGTACTACTGCTAATTAACACCATAATCTTGTCAACTAGATTGTTTGACATAAGTGTGGCATTTAAAATTGTGTTCTTATCGTAAACTGCAGGAATTCGCAGGTCCAAAACACGTAGCTAAGTTGTAGATTGGTTTACTCGGGAGAAAGGGTAGTCTGCCTCACCATTCGGCTGGCTAGTATCTTCGAAACCGCTTTTTTTTTTATCGGACCCATCTTTTTTTAGCATTTTGTCATGTTATTTGTGCTTTTTAAGGTTATTAATGGAGGCTCAATTGATAATTTTGACTTACAAAGTAGTCTGATCTTGAAAATAGGCTAAGGCTTGCCATCTAGAAACTAATAATATTTTAAAAAATTCTTTAAATTATGTTTCGAATCAAAATGTAACAAATGGGTTAAACACAGAGCAAGTAAGATGCCTGCATTAAAAAGCGGTTATCATAAGTTGCAGCAAAAGGGATATTTCGTTCAAAATTTACTTTGAAGTCTTTGGATCGAGAGGTTTCACCCTCTTCAAAAGCTTCTCCCAGTAAATAGTATCCTTAAAATCTATCACAGGGTCCCTGACTTAAGGTTTTAGAAAGATCTGATGTTGGTAATATTTTTATGGCAATATCTGCCCCACTTACGATTTTTCCAACAGCCTCAATAAATATTGTAGTTTTACAACCAATTTTATGGCCCAACCCTTCCCCCCTACAAAATCTGGATATTTATGTGCTGATATCCAGCTATTGAACAAAAGCTAACATTATATTTTTTACATAATATTAAGCGGATATGACAATTATTTGGGTGGTGAAGTGGGACCTGTTTAGTGAGTCGTGTTCCCTATATAATGGAGTTAGGACTACCCCTCTACCCTCTCATTTATTGGTGTGTAATGTGGCATAGTTTGTAAACTCGAGATTAACACACACTACTTGCGAACTACATTATTGCAGTTCTTGATAAATGCAAGGTTTGGCAGCGTAATAGATAAATAATTATATTATTTTGCGAAAATAGAAATACAAACACATAAAAATAAATGCGGAAAATACCGTGATACCTTTACTATCACCATTCAGTCCTTCATTGTCTTTGAATAATTTTCAGAAAGTCACCTTAAGGGAGAAGTCGTAAGCCTGAAATAACTTTTGTGCAAGTAGACGTGCTCTAGCAGGTAAGGTCAGGTCTACCCAAGCATTTCGAAAACATGCATTAGAAACAAAATGTTTGTCTTCTATTTAAAATGAGATGGAAATTCTAAAGAAAGAAAAAATATCCGAAGCCTTTATACAAATATAGGCTTAATTCCATTAAAAATTAGCAACTTACGCGGGACAGAGAAAAACTCGAGCTTGAGCCCAAGAAATCCATAGCTTTCCCAAATTTCTAGGAATTTCTTATTCAATTTATGAAATGTGTTTTGGTGGATTTATTTAATATTTTTTAGTATTATTGCCCCCTCCCCCAAAAAGTATTATTATTTAGTATTGTTTGCCTTCTCCTGTCTAATGTCATCAGCTATACTTCCTTTTTTCAGTTTAAAAGCAAAAGGTATAACACAGATTTCGTTAAACGAATCTTAGCCTGTTTAAAAATCCGAATGATTAGCATTTAAAACATTCAGAGCCCGTAATTTGCATAATATCATTGACATTTGGTGTTAAAAAAAGTAAAACAAATGTTTACAATGGCTTTATTTTTCAAGAATCAGCAAATGTTGAATCCGTTAAATTCTACTAGTCCAATAGTTTTTGGAACTAAATACCCTTTTTGCGGTATTTTATTCGCACACAAACTAAATAAAAATCAGACTAAATCTCAAACATTTTCAATGCATAAAGAGTTTATTGATAGCCATTTTGGAGGGGACTACCCCGCGAATCTTTGATGTCATTTGTAGTAGATTTTGTTCGTTTTTAAGTGTTCATTGGTTATTTATATAATTTCTTTTTGTTTCAGGCTTCGTTTATTCATTCATAGTACTTTCTATTCGTTTTGGGTTTACTTAGAATTTGGCTTTATTTATGGTCGGTTTAGCTTTTAATATTAGTTTTACTTTCCTTTAAACGTTCTTTTTTGTATCTGTTTCTGTTGTTTTTTAATTTGCAGAGTTTTATGACGAGTTATAATTTTAGCAGAACTTATAAATTTATCTACAGTTTTTCTGCTTATGAACTATAATGTTGGATTGCAAATTAAATATTAATACTCAGTCTAAATTTTAAATCAGATTGTTTAATGCTGCAATTTCTTAGATAGCATTCTTATCAAAAATTGGGTGATGGATTTCCAACCATACACAACGTCATATTCAGGGGGTCACCGGGTCTGAACGCTTTCCCCTCGAAATTTTTGCGTGACTCATAAAAAAAAGAAAATGCATATAAAACAATTAATGTGTTTTCAAAGTTTTTTTAAGCCCTATGCCCCCCACCCGAACAAAAATCCTGGACTATACATTTAGATTTTTGGTATTCTATAGGGTTTAAGTCGTCCTGTCGGCACCTGAATATAGACGTGTCTCATTCCAGCTTTTTACTGATAGAATCTTTTAACCTTCTGTTTTTTCCTATGCATATTTATTTGTTTAAATAACTTGATCATTTATCTTTGTCTTTTGAAGAAATAAAGTTTTTTATTTGTTTTTTAAGGATACCTTCAACCTTATCAACGTGTTTTTATTTCAAGAGATACGATGGGGGATTTTTTTACTATTAGCTCCAAATAAAATTCTTACCCCTACCCTGAAGGGTAAGAAATTTGTGTTAACATAAAGTACGATTGTTGCAGAGACATCAATTGTGGATCGGTGTTGTTAGTGCAGGGAAGTTTGAGAGCTGTCTTCATGCCTCCCATCATACCGTACCGTCATCCAATTGCAAGGATAGACAACAGCTACGGTAGAATAGCTGTGGGTCGAGGTACGGGGCAGCAAAGTTATCGAGTCAACGAACAGGGACTACAGCGTTGCAGACTTTAAAGATTTTCTTGGGGTTGATTGCCTGAGATTGGTTTCCTCTTACTTTGCTTACTGAGAATTTGACAGCTTTGAAAGGGCTGAGATTCATTTGAAACTTGGCAGATAGATACCTAAACCCTACACCCAAAGCCTGCCCACCAAACTTCAAGTGGATCTAGATACTTTTGTAAGAACAGTGGGGCTCAAAAGTAGCGCCCTCTCTACCATCACGGTCTCATTGGCCCGAAGAGCTTACCTTTTTATATTCAAAGCTCAATATGGGTTTTAATTTCAAAACGAAAATATAAAAATAGACTTGGCAAAATTCTTTGTGGATTGACGCAAGTTCGGGCTCTTCAATTATACAAAATCTAAATACAGCGTGGTCTCCTGCCTTCTTAAATTTCCAACCCAAACCTCCATCAATTACCAATAAATTTAATGCGACTCTTCCTCTACTCACACCCCTTCAACTATCAAACGAAAATATAATTAATAATAGCAATATCATAAAAGCATATTAATAGAACAAAATAAATAAAAAATAAACATTTCATCTTAGTTGTTTTTTTTTTAACTTTCTTTGTCCATCTTTTTTCTACTAAAATGTATCTCTGAAGAAACGGCCAATTCTAAAATTTGAGGTAATTCTACTGTGGTTTCTTGGGTTATTTTCTTTGGATGCATATTTTTTTAGATCTTTTGACCCTTCTGAATATGCTTAATATTCTAAAATTCATATCCGATACCCTTGTGGACTTCTAGGTAACCTTGGGCCAAATAAGGAGGGTATATGTCCTTCAATAGCTTTCAGCACTTTCAATTTACGATCAAACTTACCCCCTCTTAACTTTCCATGACTCTCATAGTTTCAATAATCTGTACGAAATGATCAGGAAAAAAGCAAATAATATAAGTTAAACTCACCGCTCACTATTAATTTTCAGTAGTCTCTTATGATTGTCGAATAATTCTCCTTTTTTTTTCTATGTTAAGGAATAGGCCTATTTTTAATTCAAACTCCCCCATAATATACTCCTATCACAGGGACATAATCAAGTGGGACATGGGGCCCGAGGATCTCGACATTAAAATCCAATTTTTCCATAATTTCTGAGCCCTTCTCATAAAGATTATCCAATGAAATTTTCTTTTATCCATCTCGCCCCCCCAAAAAAAATATGCGTATATTCCTGTCCTGTCATATCGATTTTCTGTAGGGTGTTCAAGATTTTTCAGGAAGGGGCCTAGCTACTAGAAGTAATAACTATCTTGGGCGCGACTCTGACCTATACACTCCCGCATATTATACATTATATTGTTGCATGAATCACATAGCTGTTTTGTTGTTCATGTTCTACTCCTCCTTTTATATATACACCATCGTAAGTACGCAGCTTTTTCTATCATTTTATATTTCTTTTACTTATTTACAATGATCGGACAAGCGGAAACAGCTAGATTCAAAAAATTAGTAGTGTTTGTATCTCTCCTTATCCGCTCATTAACAAAGTGTCAAATGACCACAAAAATATTTTGTGTCAACACCTTGCTGCTAAATATGGGGTAAGAACCCTAAGCAATGATTGCTTTATTATTATTGTACATTTCACTATTTTGAACAGTTTGAAGCAGAGAATAATAAAGAAGGACGAGCCTAAAATAATAAAATGGACAGCACCTTGGAACCTGAGCCATTCTGTGATTGGCTGTTCCGCAATAGCCAATCATAAAATTTGTATTCATGCACCATTAGTGGGAGGGTCTAGCTGTCATTGAGGTAAGCTAATTTCCTAAATCAGTTTGTAAAGTGGTTTTTACCAAGAAAGTTGTGTGAAATGTCGATGTATGATGGGATGGGGATGTTTCCAGCACATACAAGTTCTAGTTTATCTCACCAGCATACCGCCGCTATGCTAGCAGCTAGACAAGGTGCTTCAAATATGACTCATCCGTATTTATATCCACGTGACTATGGATACCCACAACATTTTGTGAATGTAAATCCTGGAATGGAACATATAATTCCAGAGTATCAGCAGGGATTTGTCTTTCCTCCGAACCCAGAATGGCATCAAAACCACTTTCAGCCGTGTTATCGTCAACAGACCTATGAACAAGAGTGGAATGGTGACGGACATTCACAAGGGGCACCAACGCCAGATTCAAGCCCTGGTGGATTACAGATTGCCCATTCTAGTCCCCAAGAACATTACCAGTATGCTCAAAAGTTTTTACAGCAAATACCACATAATGACTCAGTGACAGTAACAGTTGTAAATAATCAGCCAGGACTTAATCATGGTACACCAGATTCGGGTGTAACAGCAAGTGATGGAATTAGTTCTATCGCTTCACCTAGCATGATGCAAAGACCCCTTTCCATCCGATCGCCTTATGAATGGATGAAAAAGCAGAGTTTTCACTGTAACATGCCGCCTGGAAGTAAGTAATTTCTTAAAAGTGTCAATATGCAAACTTAACACTTTCTCATTACAAATATATTAGGCGAAACTGACGTATAGATTTAATCTAATCATGGGCGGAAGAAAAGGTCGCAGCATAACATCTGTTAAAGCATAAGGAAGAAATTTAAAATTGCACCGCATTTTTTGCTACACCGGGTGTACGTAGATATTTATTTCCTTTGGCGGAATTCTTCCAAACAGCAAAAAAATCGAGTTATATTTTTTTTTTTTTTTTTGGGGGGGGGGGGGTAAAACATGTTTAAAGAAGAACCATAGTATTCAAACGTTGTAGACTATATTTAGCATCGTTAGCGCCATAGGAGGAAGATTTTTTATTCACCCCAACTTTGTTTCACTTACATCTAAACGGGTCTGTATGCGGAGAAAGTGCTTCTGGTCTACTCCTACTTCTTCTCATTGCCAATATCACGATTGTAAAAGTTTCTTCCTATAATCTTCAGTATTATTTTTATAAATCATCTGTTTATTACGTTTTAATTTTAATTAACTCCCCCCCCCCCGCGGAATAACCATGTTTATAAATAAGCTATTGCCGTCCTGCTTCTAAGCTCCCTAAGGCTGTTAGATGTTTGTCTTACCCAAGTAAACCTTTGAAACCAATCACATTTTAAATATTAGATTGCTATTTTTTATGTTGATGTTCTTTTCTATGCATTTGTAATTTTTGTGTATTTGGACAGGTTTTCCTCAATCCCCAGAATAATATATAAGTCACTTATAAATGCGGGATATCATAGATTGGCTTTGATTGGATCAAAAAGCCAAGTGCCCCCCCCTAGATTTAGAAAAATACTTTTCTGGGGGTATATTATTGAAAATTGCCTTATTCGGAGATAAAATAGAAAAAACAGATGCATCTCCTTTTGATGTTGGTGAATAAATATTGGCACTTGGATATTATACGCCACTCACTCGAGTTTAAGCCGGGTAAAACTCGAGAATAAATCGGTTTCTTTGTTAGTTTCTTTCAGCTTAGTGTGTATAAACAAAGCAAGTGACAGAATAGATGCGAAATATTTAATTTGGGCTATAGATTTGCATATTAAGGGAAGGGGTAAATTATTTAGACAGTGGGAAGTTAGAAAACAATTCTTGCTTCATAATATGCAGAATAATTGTACCTAACATATATTATACAATATATAATATATTATTATACAATATATATATATATATATAATATATATATATATATATATATACAATATATATATATATATATATATATATTTGGGAGAGAAATATATATATATATATATATATATATATATTATTGGGAGAGTTGCCCTCTCCCAATAATTTGGAGAGAAAAATTATTGCATATCCCGTTACCCTTGGCTATCCGGATATGGACCCTTCTTGCCCCCTCCCAATAAAAATTCTGGAGCTAGACCCCGCGCCTAAGCATAAAATTTGTCAAATGCCGACAAAGTTCAATTTTTCAGCCAGATTTTTGCAATATTCTAAATTATCCTAATAATAGGAGACTGCATTTTAAATCATTCTGCTTTGTAACTGTAGTGACAAGGAGACTGTTTAATTTGTATTTACTTCAAATTTAATGTGAATTAAAAGAGAACCTGAAAGGGTTTATTAACTAATACCTTAATAGACATTATAATAACTGTTAAATTATGAGTTATTTTAATGAGCTGGGGAAAAATATGGATTATATGACTGCTAATGCCCTAATACTTAGTAAATCTCATAGGACTGGTCATTTGCCTTCCTTTTCCTCAAGCTGATGATCATTTTACAGAAATTAATGCACTAAATTAAATACAAAATTTAATCCGAAGATAGTTTCATCGTTTATCGCTCCAGCTGTTAATTTGTTCTCATCTCGAAAGAACAATTAATTTCTTTTTAACGCTATCAAGTTTTTATCCTGCCGGGAACACGCTCAAGACGCTTACCACTTGCGTTGATTGAGGCTTTGAAAATCATCCTAATTCTAATGGCTAAAACAAATTATTGTAGCCTATACGATTTAAAGTTTTTTGGTTTTATCATCTGCAACTTAGAGCACCACTTGATAATTTTACGTTTCTTTAACATCCTTAGCAATAATGTGTGCAGCTAACATAGTTGTCAGATATTCATGTTTATACCAAAATTAATGTAAGCGTGTCTGGCACGTACGCAGGGGGGCCTTCGCCCCCCCCCCGAAATGTTGTGAAATGTTTAATTTCCCCATGGTTTCTTGGGATTTCTGGCAAAAGTAGGAGATTTATTAAGAATCTAGATACATGTGTGAAACCTTTTTTGGGGGTTTTACAGCATTCAATTATCCAGTCAAGTCGCTGCCCAATTATTAACCCATTTTCTGTCTAACTTTGCACCCTCTTTGAAGAAATTAGCAATTGTACTGTTATTTTTTTCCCGTAAAGAGAGTTTGCTTTCCACAGCAAAATAGAATTATCCTTGATTATTAGGGCGTTCGTCCCCCCTTTTCAGGATAAACTAAAGCTTTTAATGGATCAATTTTGGAAACTATCATTTTTCATTAAAATATACGTTTTTGAAATAGAAGAACAACCCCCCACAGCATCCATATTGCAAAGTTAACCCTAAAATTTCGCTTTCAGTGGAATATAATAGATTAATCACTGGTTCTAAATCGCTATGAACATAACCTGAGCCTAAAACGCACTTTTGAGGCTTCAGTCTTCTTCCCCCCATCCGCTACAATAATACAGATTAAAGTTAATCTGTATTTTCCCATATACGTGCTTTTTGCATTACTGAATAAAAAAATTGCTTCTCTATATCTGCTATTTCGAAGGTTTTGCCCCCCCCCCCCCCCCGAAAAAAATTCCTGCGTACGTGTCTGAAGTGTGTCGTATGTCTGGTAGTCGTGGAACCAAAATCATGTTTGGGCTCAAGCCTATAAATATGCTTGATGGTTGGTCTGCCTCCAAAGTTTCGTTTTCCAATTTCTTCCGTCGCGGTTTCATCATTCCTATGAAATATAGAGGGAGATTCAGAATGATCGCACGAATTTCGTGTAACCAAACTTCTTTCGTGTGCAAAGTGGTGGAACCTTTCTTGAAAACACCTGAATTGTGATGTCGATATTTGCATATAAACAGATGCGACTTTCTCTTTGCTTGATTTTTCAATCCAGATTATCTTGGACACTGAAAGTTGTCAGCCGACTGTTTCTAATATAGAAATATTCAATTGTAACTACTTTTTAACTTTACTTGCTCAAAGCAGCCTTCCTTGTCCATTTTGAGGAAGGAATGGACCGTTTTGGAGATATCTGTAAATATATCAAACGTAATTCGCAGTCATTGTCAGTGTAACGCTTCCCTAGCGGTTGATTAGGGGGAAATAAAACAGTGCCGTAGGGAATAGATGGGAAATTAAAATGGAAGCGAACAAGATAGCATCGACAGATCGCTATTAGGCAAAATATTGCATGACAATTAGTCAGCACAGGGGGTACAGCAGGGTCTCAGTTTTACTATTAGTTTCTTTCACAAATAAACGTAGGCTACATCATTATTGTTTTTGTCAGAAAAAACTAAAACTGAAAGAACAATTTATGGCAAATCTTAGTTCCATAAATCTGTTTACTTGTGGTATAGTTCCTTAAATATGAAACAGCATTCTACTATGATTACATATATTATCTAAATTGCACCAGCCGTTGGAAGAACTCATAATCCAAAGGTGTTCTTGAAATTCTGCTGGTGGTGTGAATCCCCATAACGAAAAAATGCTTAGGCTATTCATTCTGTAAAACTCACTTTGGTATACTGGAATATGTTGGAATTACCAAGGACAGTGAAGATGAAATTGATTATTTTAATTATGTATCTAAGAAAATTAGGAAAAATCAACAATTCAATTTTTATTGAAAACTACCTCTGTATGCGCTTATTTCTAGTTACACTTACCAAATTAAAAAAAAAGGAAACGTAGGTGAAAACCAGCAATATTGAGCTGATAAAGTGTGGCATTCAGGGCGTGGCTCCAGCATTTTTATTGGGGGCAAGAGGGGTCCATATCAGGATAGTCAAGAGGCATGGGCTATATAATAATTTTTCTGCAAATCAATAAGGGGTAACTACCCCTTCTTGCCCCCCCCCAACGACACCCCTGATGGTATTAATCAGCTTATAAAGGTGTAGCTTTCCTTTGGAGGTGTTGTAAATCTAAAGAATTTTAATCGTTGCTAAGATTTAACGCTTTTTTTCACAGTTTAACAATGGCGACACTCACAAAAATATGGAAATGTCTTAGCGACTTTATGATTCTGGAATGATCAAAAAAGAAAAATCCTAGATAATCATGGTTTTGGAGTGTGAATCCGATGCCGTTTTTCGGGGAAAGGGACCGTGGGACAAAAATGTCTTTAGTTTGATATCCTTGCCATTTAAAATGTTCAGCTCCAGTCTTCTTTAAACAGTAAAATGTTGCATTGAATATCAATCAACATACTATTGACTGATAGTTCAAATTACTTCTTATAATTTACGTAATGCTACGGTATTGGTAGTTCTACTGCCGAACAAGTAATTTCGGTAAGTTTTCTAAGTAATTCACAAATAAGATAGCTAAGAAATAGATTTGCCTTTAAAATCGGAATTCTGTCCTGGATTCAAATATGACAATCATTTACGTCGGAAAGGAACTTTACCCCTTTCTCCCCTAATGTTCAAATGTATGCCCTGGGTTGTAAATATGCACTGAGTTCTCCTTAAGTCATTGTTTTATCGAACTGATATTATAGTTCGTCAAAATAATGCAAAATGCATTGCATGTATACAAATTGAGAACATATTTGCACACTAGGGGGGAAAATTAAGCTCATTTCGCACTCAAATAAATTTTATATTCCGATTTAGGATAACATTCTGATTCTAAAGATATATGTATTTCTCAGCTGTGTTATTAGTCACTTAGTCGGAAAACTTACCGGGATTTCCCCCTTGATTAATACCTTTTTACCATTTTCGCTTAATACATTAAATTAATTTTGCAGCATTACATGTTACGGAAATATGATTTATATTTGTAGTAAATGCTTATATTTACTTCCTTTGGTTTATACAGTCTTAGAAATTTTGAATATAGGCCTAAGTTTTATAATGTGAAAAAAACTTCATTTTTAAGCAAAAGATGTGTAGCTTACGAAACATCACATTTGAAGGATCATAATATCTTCGGTTAAAAGACTGGAAACAAAACTGAAAGACGAAAAAAGAACGCATTCGGATATACAAAATCTAAAATTCTAACCAACCGCCAGAATCCCTCAGGTGTTAAATAGGGTAATATGCAAAAAAAAACTTAATTGAATTATTTATAGCAAAGTTTTCCTGCTCAGCACTTTTACAGACCATTTTCGGGCGCTTAATCTTTGGATATAAATCGTCTGGCCATCCTGCTAAAAATTAGGCAGTTTTATTTGTTTCTACTTGCGCTTAGCACGGGTAGCACCCACTTTGTCACCCTTCCGACAAGCCTGGTTGGATCCGCTGATGGCGGTGCTTCATTAATCTCGTTTAGGGATTGCAGCCCAACTACAGTTTAGCTTTGACAGAAAGTAACTCCCGAAAGGTTTGCCGACAGACCGAAAGAACAATCTTGATGTCTCGCTTGGGAGTGCGTCAAAAATTATCCACTCGGTAGATGCTTTGAGTTTCCCTGTGACGGATGTTCTAAGACTAGACATCCAATGCTCCATTAATACTTAGATAGAAATCTCCTAGTAGATAAAACAATTAAAGCTTGATGGTTAAGTTACTTTTGGATTTCAAACATCAAGAAGAATGCACCTTTTTATTCGTCAATTTGCTATAAAAACAATTTTAGATGGTAGCCAATAGGTTAACTCACGCAATAAAAATTCGCCTTTATTTAAGTACATGCAGTTTACAGCCACAAGCATTGCTAATAATATCTGACGAAGGTATAAAGCTTTTTAAAGGCGTTTTCGAGTCCAAATCGTGGCATTTAATAAATAACGAAAATTTAAGTTATTGAGCTATTAATGAGAAATATAAAAGCCATGGTCTGCAGCGAGCATGACAGGGAGCATTTGGGCCCGAATCAGGCACTTATACGGAAGTTTTTTCCGGGGGGATAAAAAAAAAATTCAGGGAGGGGGGGTCAAAATAAAAAATTTGGTAGTTTTAATAAGAAATGCCTATACATTTAATAAAATTTAGTATTTCAGGGTGCTAAGACTCCTCTGCTCACGTTCCTGGTCCGATTCCCTTAAATTACAGATATGTTTACAGTTTCTCCTATAATTTCATACATTTTCATCTTACATAGCTACTGTATGCGCCTTTTCGATTTGAACCCCCCCTCCCCCCAAAAAAATGTAACTTTCGGCTGCATTACCTTAAATTTGTAATGCTAAAAGCCGAGAAGGTTACGAGAGTTTAAAAAAGCACAAAAAAGGTTTTCTATCTAACTTATTAAAGTCATTGAAGCTGCAGCGGAACGATAGGGTTCAGTGGGGCTACAGCACTGCCTATTTTGCCCCCCCCCTAATATCCTGCCTAATTTCTAGGTCATGATGACAATAATTGGTGCTGTCATTATAATTGAAAATCATTTCGAACATGTGTATCCTTAAATGAGGACCTGGAAAAAACGTAAATCCATTCTTTGATTTTATTTATATTCTATTACTTTAGCACAGCTGGCCGGCGTACTGAACCATATTCTGAGAATTCTTTTTAGAAACAAAATAATTACACGTTTCCCAAGAAACTTTGTATATGAAAGAACAAATTATTAACTTTAAAATCAGTTGTACCTTTACACCCCTCGAAAATCTAAGAAGTTTTGCTCTATGGTAGAATCCGTGTTTTCATTCACAGTTCTAAATTCGGGGAATAAGCATCAAAAATTTTGGGAAGTTTGGGGGAATATATTAGATTTTTTAATGGCAGCTCGGCCATAGAATAAACTATTAATGTTATTGTTAAATAGGCTGCTGGAGGTTTCAAAAAGAGCTTCGACTTAGTTTATTTTTGGTGTTTCATACGAGGCTGTATTATGAGAATTTTTTTTAGAATTTTTTTTTATAACTTTTTTTTAGGTTGTTTCAATTTTTGTATTTTTTTTTCCTACTCTTGTCAATATTGTTCTTGTGCAATGCAGTTACGTTTCTAATTTTACTGGTAAATATCGGCAGTGGCCTCATTCCATGGATGCTATTAGTGTTAACTATTGGGGAGAAAAAGTTTATTAAAAAGTAATAAATTAAGTTTTTGGTTAATTTGAATCTCTTCACAATTATAAATCATTCGTGTTTTTACAGCTTTAGCATTATCACGGTATATCGGCTAACATATTCACCTTTAAAATGGCAAGGCAAATGGACACAGTTTTGCCCAAAAGTTTAGTAACTGTTATTTTTGAATGGCCGAAATTTTAAGGTATATATAAATAGATGTGGCATCGAATATCACCTTAATGTGATCAGCCCCGACTTCAAATAGCTCTAGCAAATCGAACCAAGATGCACTCTTGGATATTCTTCTACTCGTGTCCTCTTGGTCCGCCTTACTTTCAAACGAAGGAACATATCTCTGAAGCAGCGCCGTGAGTGCTCTTTGGGAAAGCATGGGAGATCTAGCATGGTTTTTCCAGGTTTTGTATAAATTTACTTGAAACTGTAATGCAATTGTAGGCTATCTATGTATGCTACCTTGCTGAGGTTATTGGTAAAAGCGCAAATCAGGCTGTCAAAATTATCTTCAGAGTTTGCCCCTTTTCAACTATATAGTTCAATATCCCAATCAAGCGTAGCTTAAGCAATGCACTATGATCATCAGTGGTTCAAATTTAGAAAGATCATAGGTTGGCCAAATTGTTCAAAATGTTGGCTACTCCTCGGTAAGAAATTTAGAACTAAGCAAGAAACACTCATTTTTTTCATTTAATACTTTGTTTTTAAATATTAATATAGCTTTTGATATTCTCGGGGAGGAGGTAATAAGATGATATTTTTATTGTATTTATGCAATATGCAGTTGATTCATGCAAAAATCATTCATGATCTTTATTTACTTTTTTACTTGAAATATATGAACGAGTATCAAAATTATATTGTATAATCTTCTGAATTACATTGGACACATTTCCATAGCTTTGCCACCGAAGATCGGAAGTGTGATAAACCGAGAATTTAAACTTAAAAATTCTATGACGAAAACTTCCTGTAAAAACTAGTCAGAACTACTCAATCGTTATTTAAAACAAAAGTTAAGAGCTCATATGGAACTTGTGACAAGGTCGGAAGAGCCAAGACCTCATATGGCATGAGCTCTTGCAAACTTCTAAGAATCAACAGATTGATTTAAAAGGAAAATCAGAGGCTTAATGCCGGTCGGGATTTAAAATACGAGCTCTGAGACACAGGGTCCTTTTAAATATCAAAATTCATTAAGATACAATGACCCACTCGTACGTTTAAAGTATCTCATTTTTTCTAATTTTTTCTCTCCTTTCAACCCCCCCCCCAGACGGTCGAATTGGGGAAAACAACTTTCTCAAGTCAATTTGTGCAGGTCCTTGACACGTCTACCAATTTTCATCGTCCTAGCACATCCAGAAGCACCAAACTCGCCAAAGCACTGAAACCCCCACCCAAACTCCCACAAAGAGAGCGGATCCAGTCTGGTTACGTCAATCACGTATCTACGACATTTGCTTATCCTATCCACCAAGTTTCATCCCGATCTCTCCACTCTAAGCGTTTTCCAACATTTCTGGTTTCCCGATCCAGCTCCCCCAATGTGAAAATATCTGGTCGGAATTTAAAATAAGAGCTCTGAAACATAAGTTCCTTCTATATATCACATTTGGTTAAGATCTAGTCACCCGTTCTTAAGTTAAAAATACCTAAATTTTTCTAATTTTTCCGAATTAACCGCCACCCAACTCCCCCAAAGAGAGCGAATCAGTCCCAATTATGTCAATCACGTATCTAGAACTTGTGCTTATTCTTCCCATCAAGTTTCATCCCGATCGCTCCACTCTAAGTATTTTCCAAGATTTCCGGTTTCCAAGATTTCTTCCCCCTTCCAACCTCCTATACCCCTGGATCCAATTCGAAATGAAAACAGAGCATCTGAGACATAAGACATTTCTACATATTAAGTTTCATTAAGATCGGATCACCCATTCGTAAGATAAAGAAATCTCAATTTTCACGTTTTCCAAGATTTCAAGTTTCCCCCTCCAACTCCCCTCAATGTCACTGGATCTGGCCGTCATTTAAAATAATAGCTCTGAAGCACAAAATCCTTCTAAATATCAAATTTCGTTAAGATCTGATCACCCGTTCGTAAGTTACAAATGCCTCATATTTTCTAATTTTACTCAATTACCCCCCCCCCACCCAACTCCCCCAAAGAGAGTGGATCCATTCCGGTTATTTCAATCACGTATTTAGGATTTGCTTTATGTTTCCCACCAAGTTTCATCCCGATCCCTCCACTCAAAGCCATTCCCAAGATTTCCGGTGCTCCCCCTCAACTCCCCCCAATGACACTGGATTCGGTGGGGATTTTAAATAAGAGATCTGAGTTACGAGGTCCTTCTAAATATGCAATTTCATTAAGATCCGATCACTCCTTCGTAAGTAAAAATATCTAATTTTTTTTCTAATTTTCAGAATTAACACTCCCCCCAACTCCCCCAAAGAGAGCGGATCCGTTCTAGTTATGTCAATCACGTATCTAGGACTTGTGCTTATTTTTCCCACCAAGTTTCATCCCGGTCCCTCCACTCTGAGCGTTTTCCAAGATTTTAGGCTCCCCCCAACTCCCGCCAATGTGACCAGATCCAGTTCGGGATTTAAAACAAGTGCTCTGAGACACGATATCCATCTAAATATCAAATTTCACTAAGGTCCGATCACCCGTTCGTAAGCTAAAAATATTTCATTTTTTCAAATTTTTCCGAATCAACCGTCCCCAACTCCCCCCCCCCCAGATGGTCGAATCGGGGGAACGACTATTATTAATTTAATCTGGTCTAGTTCCTGATACGCCTGCCAAATTTCGTCGTCCTAGCTTATCTGGAAGTGCCTAAACTAGCAAAACCAGGACAGACAGACAGACCGACCAACCGACAGAATTTGCAATCACTATATGTCACTTGGTTAATACAAAGTACCATAAAAATATCCTACGTGAACAGTAAAATCTGATCCCAAGCAATAACTTTAACCAATTTTAGATATTATCTTATGCGAGTTTTAATATCTTGCCGCTAGAAAAATTTCATTGTGAATGAGTGCCTTAAGCACACCGTTCTTTCATGGGCCGAACTTATAGTATATACATACACCTTCTGGGCGTTTCAGTCCTTTCTGAACGCCTGGACGTCATCAACTATGTCCAGGAGAAAAGTTTCAGATGTACAGTTTGCGAACGAAATTTATGGTCGGGGACGCAGTGATATGTTCCACAAATTATGTTTCATTACTGTTTACAAGAAGAAACATACCGAAATTAATTAGATTATTTATTTTCATCAAATTATTCTCGTTATTGATTATTTTGAAACAATGAATATTCTCTTAAGCATAAATTCTCTTATAGGAATAAAAACAAAATAAAACTACTTAACGAATATGTAAAAATCTAACTTTTCTTTTTTCTTGAAATCTTTGTATTGGGAAGTATTTTGATTAAAAGGAGCTTTATTTTTATCTGCCGATTCTCACTTTCACCACTCATCCTCAGTATTGCCGACTGAAAGCAAGATAGAAAAAACTCTGATTACATGATTCTAGAAAAAACTAGGAATTAAACCTTTTAGTCTCCCTCCAAACTTACAAATATAAAATCGAACCCGCTTTAGGCAACACCAGAAACATCAAAAGTTGCGGTAAATCCGATGTGGCTTTAAAACAAGCAGAAAAAGACTCGAATTGTTGTGACGCAGGACGATTTCTTTTCTTTTTTAACATGGCGTATGCTGGCAAAAAATTAAGCGTGAACAAGCCCATAAAAAATACAGTAAACAAGGTTGAATCTGCAACCATCGTCCTTGAGAAGTTGTTAAATCTTCGTTCTTAACCTACACACAGTCTCTATTATGTGGCCTCCTGAATAGTTTATACTTTAGATCTCTTTAGGCTCTTGCTGTTTTCGGTAGTCGTCTATTGTCAAAGCAAGCGCTAAAAATCCTTCCGAAATAATTAATTGTTGGCTGTTGTCAATATAGTTTTGATCCCCATAAACATATGGGGACAGTAATTGCCAAAGTGGGATTAGAGAGGTTTTTACAATAGTGACAGGAAAAATTGGAAATTCAGATTTTGTTTTTGATTTGTTAGCAAATAGGGTTTGTTAAATGATAGGAAGGGTTATCCCTCTATTGAGTTTACATATGCACTTCCCCATATAGAATATAAAATGCAAGCGTTATTTTGTAAAAACAAAATATTTTGTTTTTACAAAGTTCTTTATTTGTTCTTATTTGTTCAAAATAAGTTCAAAGTTCTTATTTTGCAAAGTTCTGACGATATATTACAAATTTAGATTGAATGCAAATATAAGTTGTTTTTTTAACATTTTAGAACATGATTTTGGTATATCTCGAAGAGTGGAAAAGGTTTAAATAATAAAAATGACAGAAAAGCAAGAAAAACTATCAAACAGTTCGTGGTAACGAACTGTAGTAAGGAGCGACCCGGCTCAATAGTAACCAAAACTCTAAAAAATGGAATTTTGATACCAATACATACATAAAAAGAATCGCATTTTAATGCTGATTTTAAATATATAAGTTTCATCAAGTTTAGTCTTACCCATCAAAAGTTACGAGCCTGAGAAAATTTGCGCTATTTTAGAATATAGGGGGAAACACCCCCTAGAAGTCATAGAATCTTGACGAAAATCACACCATCAGATTCAGCGTATCAGAGAACCCTACTGTAGAAGTTTCAAGCTCCTATCTACAAAAATGTGGAATTTTGTATTTTTTGCCAGAAGGCAGATCACGGATGCGTGTTTATTTGTTTTTTTGTTTTTTTTGTTTTCTTTTTCTTTTTCCCAGGGGTGATCGTATCGACCCAGTTGTCCTAGAATGTTGCAAGAGGGCTCATTCTAACGGAAATGAAAAGTTCTAGTGCCCTTTTTAAGTGACCAAAAAAATTGGAGGGCACCTAGGCCCCCTCCCACGCTAATTATTTTACCAAAGTCAACAGATCAAAATTCTGAGATAGCCATTTTATTCAGAGTAGTCGAAAAACCTTATAACTATGTCTTTGGGGACGACTTACTCCCCCACAGTCCCCGTGGGAGGGGCAACAAGTTACAAACTTTGACCAGTGCTTACATGTAGTAATGGTTATTGGGAAGTGTACAGGCATTTTCAGGAGGATTTTTTTGGTTGGGGGAGGGGTTGGGAAGAGGGGGATATGCTGGGGGAACTTTCCATCGATAGTTTGTCATGGGGGAAGAAAATATCCATGAAGGGAGCGCAGGATTTACTAGCATTATTAAAAAAAAAAATGAAAAAATAAATATGAAAAAGTTCTTTCAGCTGGAAGTAAGGAGCAGCATTAAAACTTAAAACAAACAGAAATTATTACCCATTTGAGGGGCTCACCTCCTCCTAATACCTCGCTCTTTACGCTAAAGTATTTAGTAATTTCAACTATTTATTCTACGGCTTTTGTGATTCTGGGGTCATTCTTTATGAATTGGGACAAAATTTTAGCTTTAGTGTAAAGAGCGAGGATCTGACAAGGGGGCGAACCCCCTCATATATGTAATAAAAATATGAGAATACAAAAGTTCTTTACGTAAGCTAATTTATAAGTTACGTAAACCTTTTACTAATAAAAATATTCGTAAAAAATTAAAAATTCTAGTTGCCTTTTTAATTAACCAAAAAATCGGAGGGCAACTAGGCTTCCTCTCCCGCTCTTTTTTTCTCAAAATCATTCAATCAAAATTATGATAAATGCCATTTAGCCAAAAAAAAATGCAAATTTTGTTTTAATTATTCCTCTGCGGAGAGCCAAAATCAAAACATGCATTGATTCAAAAACGTCCAGAAAGTTTTTTACTGTTTTAAAAAGAAGAATTGAGAGAGAGTCAAACTTTAGCGTAAAGAGCGGGGCGTTGATGAGGAAGCAGCCTCTTTCATATACGAAGTAATTTCTGGTCGTTTTAAGTTTTAATGTCGCTCCTTACTTTCAGTTAAAAAAACTTGTTTTTTTTATTTAATTGCGTAATAAGCCAAAAACAAATCGGTTTTTCATAGTTCAACGTTATGCTTATTATTTGAATTTAAATCTGGACCTTTCCAGGCAAATTATTTTATTTGTGCTTCTTAGTTATATAAGAAGGAAAAAAAGACATAATTATTGAATATCTGGAGGTGTAAGGGTCTTAATGTTCATATTTCAGATAATTTGGCAAATGCTATGCAGATATATTTTTGAACATATATTGGAAAGTTTAAGTTTTCACTAAATGAGATGGATCTACCTGAAATTCAATAAAAAAAACGTAAGTTTTCAAACCGAAAATAAGGAGCAACATTAAAACTCAGAACAAACAGAGATTATTCCGTAAATGAAGGGATTGCCCCCCCTAAATATCTTGCTCTTTATGCAAAGGTTTATAAAACTTTTAAAATAGCTTCCTATTCCAATTAAACGACTCTTGTGTTTCAGGAGCCGTTCTTAAAAAAAAATTGGGGCAAAAAATCAAATTACAGCGTAAAGAGCAAGATATTCATAGTGGGAAACCCCTTCATATACAGAACAATTTCTGTTCGTTTTTGAGTTTTGCTGTTGCTCATTACTTTCAGTTGAAAATTCTTGTTTATTTATTTAATTTATGATTCTTTTTAAATAATGCCGGTAAATCTGGCTCACCCTTCGTGAAAAATTCCCTTCCCTAACTGAAAACTCCTCAGTGGAAAGTTCATCCCAAGTAAAATACACCCCCCCCCCAGACAGAAGTCCCTCCGGGCAGTTCCATCCTAGTTGAAAATCCCCCTCTTCATAAAATTTCCTGCGGACGATTCAGCCTGAAAAATTCTCCTTAGCATAATTTTATTTGGAAAAGACTTTAATTTCTATTAACTTTCTCAATTACTCCGGAAACCTCCCTTCCCTGGAATTTTTCCGCGGAAATCCAAACATGCTGAAAATTGTCCCCATATAATTCCCCCAGAACATCTCCACGTGCAAAATTGAGTTGGCAAATACAAAGTAAGACAAATAAAAAGAATTTCGTATAGGAATTCTGTCAAATCCCCTTGTGTAAGATTTCCCCTCGAAAATTCACCCCAGAAATTTTCCTTCCCATGGAAAATTCTCCCTATGGAAACCTACGTGAGACACAGCCCTTGCCCCCCCCTCCGAAACCGTTTGTATGCTTACCAATAACAAATACTATGCGAAAACAATGGATAAATGTCATAACTTACAGTTCTCTCACCATAGACTGGGGGGGGGGGTCATGTTAACCCTAATGACATAGTTATTGGATCTTTTAACTATGCTAAAACAAATAACTATCAAAATTTTGATCGGTTAACTTTGCGGAAAAGGGACGAGAAAGGGGACTAGTTGTTCCAATATTTTTGGTCACGTCAAAAGGGCACTACAACTTTTAATTTCCGTTTCAATCACCGCTCCCGATCTTGTAGGACTATGATTTCGATATGATCACCCTGGGGAAAAACATAACAAAAAAAAACAATTAAACTCGTATTCGTGATCTTGCATCTGGCAGAAATGGAAATTTCCAAATTTTTGTATATGGAAGCTTTAAGCTTCTACAGTAGGGTCCTCTGATATGCTGAATCTTATGGTGATATTTTCATTAGGATTCCTTGACTTTTGGTGGTGCTTCCCCCTTTTTGGCAATTTTTCTCAGGCCCGTAGTTTTTGGTGGGGAATACTAAACTCGACGAATTATATATATTTGTATTTGGCATAATAAGCTGATTCTTTCGATCTATCTTTTGATTTAAAAATTCTATTTTTTTTAGAGTTTCTCTTATTATTGAGCCTAGTCGCTCCTTAATTAGAGTTCCTTGTCATGAACAGTTTGATAATCTTAACCTGATCTAACTGCGGCAGTACATTGGAAGCTTGACTGTATTATTAACACGAGTCTAGGCGCAGTACTGGCCTTCATCCTATAGAATTCTTCGCAAATTTAGCAAATGCAAAGATTGTTATGAATCTTCTCTCTCCCTAAGAAATATTGCTATAAAGATTTTAAAGGAATTGAAATACAAGTGAAAATGTTTTATTACCTGTCATCGGATTCTGTTAAGAATCTTGGGCTAATTTTACATGAGGCGTTTCTCAACCAATGAACACAAACACCAAAAACAAGAAGAACAACAGGGAATTTTTTAAGACAGTGGAAACAAATTAGAATGAATATTGTTCATTTTAGTTTTATTGGTTTTATCCTCTCGTAAATTAGTTTTTTCTTATTTGTATTGCTGAGGACGGCCCTTGGACATAGGGCCCAAACATTCATTCTAATTTGTTTCCCACTGTCTTAAAAATTACCTATTGTTCTTCTTGTTTTTGGTGTTTGTGATGGAAAGGCAGTGTGGTCTTCGTCGTTATTCACGTCTAACCAATGAACAATGTAAATAAAATCCTCGATTACTTTCATATACCTAAAAACTATCAAGAAATGAATGCACAGGAGCTTTATTCTTGCTATTTTATGTCACAACTTGTGTGCTCATCATTTAATGGTTTAGTCGATGATTGTCCCACCTCTTGGATCTTGACTGTTTCTTTTTTAGCTTGTGTGCCTTCTGGGTTTTCTAAAAAGGACCAAATGAATAAATTAATTCTGATGACACAAGTTTAGATTTGCTCGGCAAGAACAACTAACAAAATACTTTAGATAATCATAATGAGTGACTGAGTTCAAACAGTGTATAAAAAGAGGTTCTATTTCTAATAATGTACGCATATATATATATATATATATATATATATATATATATATATATATATATATATATATATATATATATATATATATATATATATATATATATATATATATACCATAGCATATATAGATTTATGTATATAAAATCTTTTAATAGATGTCTAGCGTGTTTTAAATTCAGGTTAAATTACGAGCCATAAAAGGTCAGATAAGTCTTTTACAACTAACACAGCAGAGAACAACTAACACAGCACAGCTTGAAGTCAAACAGTTCTTTTATAACTAACACAGCACAACTTGAAGTCAAACAGTTCGTGGTAATGAACTGTAGTAAGGAGCGACCCAGCTCAATAGTAACCAAAACTCTAAAAAATTTAATTTTGATATCAATAGCTACATCAAAAGAATCGCATTTTAATGCTGATTTTATATATATAAGTTTCATCAAGTTTAGTCTTACCCATCAAAAGTTACGAGCCTGAGAAAATTTGCCTTATTTAAGAAAATAGGGGAAAACACCCCTAAAAGTCGTGGGATCTTAACGAAAATAACACCATCAGATTTAGCGTATCAAGGAACCCTACAGTAGAAGTTTCAAGCTCTTATCTACAAAAATGTGGGATTTTGTATTTTTTTCTAGAAGACAAATCACGGGTGCGTGTTTATTTGTTTGTTTTTTCTTTTTCCCAGGGGACATCGTATCGACCAAGTGGTCCTAGAATGTCGCAAGAGGGCTCATTCTAACGGAAATGAAAAGTTCTAGTGCCCTTTTTAAGAAACCAAAAAATTGGAGGGCATCTAGGCCCCCTCCCACGCTCATTTTTTCCCAAAGTCAACGGATCAAAATTTTGAGATAGCCATTTTGTTCAGCATAGTCGAAAACCATAATAACTATGTCTTTGGGGATGACTTGCTCCCCCACAATCTCTGGGAGAGGGGCTGCAAGTTGCAAACTTGACCAGTGTTTACATATAGTAATGGTTATTGGGAAGTGTACAGACGTTTTCTGGGGGATTTTATTTTGTTTGGGGGTGGGGCTGAGGAGAGGGGGCTATGTTGGAGGATCTTCCCTTGGAGGAATCTGTCATGGGGGAAGAAAAATTCAATGAAAAGGGCGCAGGATTTTCTAGCATTACTATAAGAAAACAATGAAAAATAAACATGAAAACTTTCTTCAAATGAAAGGAAGGAGTAGCATTGAAACTTAAAACGAACAGATATTATTACGAATATGAGGGGTTCTAATAATACTTTAGCATATAGAGCTAGGTATTTAGGAGGAGATAAATACCTCGCTCTTTATGCTAAAGTATTTTTAGTAATTTCAACTATTTATTCTACGGCCTTTCTGATTCAGGGGTCATTCTTAAAGAATTGGGACAAAACTTACGATTTAGTGTAAAGAGCGAGGTATTAACGAGGGTACAAACCCCCTCGTATACATAATAAAAATATAAGGTTATGAAAGTTTGTTGCGTAAGTTAATTCTTAAGTTACGTATATTTTTTACTAATAAAAACGTTCGTTAAAAATTAAAAGTTATAGTTGCCTTTTTGAGTAACCGAAAAATTGGAGGGCAATTAGACCTCCTTCTCGACCCCTTATTTCTCAAAATCGTCTGATCAAAACTAAGAGAAAGCCATTTAGCCAAAAAAAAATTAATATACAAATTTCATTTTAATAATTTATGTGCGGAGAGCCAAAACCAAACTTGCATTAATTCAAAAACGTTCAGAAATTAAATAAAAAAAACTAATTTTTTTAGCTGAAAGTAAGGAGCGACATTAAAACTTAAAACGAACAGAAATTACTCCGTATATGAAATGGGTTGTCCCCTCCGCAATCCCTCGCTCTTTACGCTAAAGTTTGACTCTTTACCACAGTTCTACTTTTTAAAACAATTAAAAGCTTTAGCGTAAAGAGCGAGGGATTGCGGAGGGGAACCCAATTCATATACGGAGTAATTTCTGTTCGTTTTAAGTTTTAATGTCGCTCCTTACTTTCAGCTAAAAAAAAATATTTTTTTTTTATTTAATTTCATAAGAAAATGACAAGACAATTTAAGATGGACCACTTGATACTCTGGCAAACATGTGAGAATTTCCATTAACAAGGAGTTTATTATGACTGTACGAGTAGCATTAGTAGATCCAGCTCTATCCTATGGGACATTGAAATGATTATTTGGTATCTGGTCATTTGTCATACACATGTTTGCTCAATAACTTATGTTCCCTTATTGTGAATGTTTATATTGACCAAATTACAAGTGTTATCCTCACATTACTCAAATAAAGGGTTACCCTGATTCCAAATTTGAGAAGGGCCATTTGTTTACTTGGTCTGCAAATAAAGATTAAGATGATTGAACGAATTGGATATATGGAGCCTCTTCATCATGTCTAATGTTTTTAAAGTGACGTTGACCTTGGTAAGCCGAATGGCAACGAATGATTAGCCAACATTTTTAGGGAATCCTAAAAATCTCTTTAATCTTTTTTTTTCTTAATTAAATATTCACAAACCCAGCTTGTTTACTCTTCTGATTTTCTTCTGATTGAAGGTCTTGAGAATTCCGTTCCGAAGTGCTTGATCAACTTAACTTTGCGTGTTCACAGCAATATCTATGACAAGTTTCAATCCCTCCGGATGAGAAAAACAATTAGGGTATCAGATTGGAGCTTATTGATTTTAGAAATCAGTTAAAAAAAAAAAAAAAAAAAAAAACTCCCTGACCAGGTGACTTGCACGACAATATCGAGAGTTCACTCTTTGTTACTTTCGCTTGAATAGTTCAGAACCTTAGACCCTTTAATGGTATTTTTAGACAAATTCTTCAATCTTACGTAAAGAATTTGAGCGATTTAGGTGATAATCTAAAAAAAATTGCCATTTAAAGCCTAGAGAGACGTAACGCCTTCTTCCAGCGTTTTAAGAGCGTGCAAAATGCAAATAATACACTGGCTTAATCACCAGGAATCACGTCCTAGCCGAGTGGATTGTGCACTGAATTCAGGATCCTTTCTCTGAGAGGGCGCGGGTTCGAATCCCAGTGCACCCAATTGTTTAGTTTGGGACGGGGGTCAGTGGCGTTACTCTGTAAGCTTAGCCAAAGTCGACCCAGCTCTAAATGGGTACCTGGAGAAATCTGGGGAAGATGAACAGGAAGGGTGTGCGAAAGCACAGGATGGATGGCCCCCAACCTCTCATTGCACTTCCTGGCTGAAGGGCCAAGAAACGGAGACCAGCACCACCGGTAGGGACTGTAAAGTCTAATGCCGTATCCTTTACCTATCCTTTACCTTTTAATCACAGAAATGTTAGTATTTTCTCGGTATTTCTAAGAAATGTATACTTAGCGAAGATCTGGTGTGTCATCCCATCAAATAGCATTTTAAGGGAGCTTGGGAGCAACTCTACAAATTTTGTATAAGAGATGTTCAAATACATTCAGAAAATCCCCCGAACTTAAAAGTTAGCCTAAAACCACTCGAAATATAAGTTTCAATCTAGCAAAAGAACTGTAATTTGAAAGAGACCATAAACATACCCCTATTTAATAAATACGAGTTTTTTTGTCTAAGAAACACTAGACTGTCCTGTCCATTATATGTAGTTTTGACACTAGAGTGATTTATACAAACAGTAACATCAGAAAATTTTATTATCTTGTGGAGAACAATTCTGGGCTTGAGTGAATATGAACATAGCATAAAACAAACAGAATTAGAAACAAAAGAATTATGTACCCAGAACGCAGATATATAATTGTCTCTTTTTCAGTCTTTGGCAAATCCCAAATCTTCATTTCAAAATCCTTGTTCAGACACTATCTTATATCGCTATGCGTAGCAAACTAAATTGAGTTTTGTCTTTGTGTCTATGAAACCGGATTTTCCCATAGAATGTATCTGCATCGTAATTTGTTTCACGAAAGAACCTAACTTTACTTATTGAGTGTGTTCTAAATAATACACAACTACCGCGTAAAATACTCTCTTTATTCTGGCTAGAGTAGATATACGGCCTGCAGCTTCCGGGACTGGGTGGAGGGGATTTAATGTTATGAACAGCAAGTGATACTATCAGAACAAGCTCTACCGCTGAACTTGACAAAATATAATATTTATTCGTACATTACGCTGTCGATTAGATTTTTCTTTCTTTTTGGTCTTAGAAGTGCATTGCAAACATGCATCAAACCGAAATAAGAAAATGATATTTTTCGTATCAAACAGTTCGTATTAACGAACTGTAGTAAGGAGCGACCCGCCTCAATAGTAAACAAGACTCTAAAAAAACAGAATTTTAATACCAATAGTTACAATAGTTACGTATATATTTGTTTTTTTAAGTTGTTTTTGTTTATCCAGGGGTGATCGTATCGACTCAGTGGTGGTAGAATGTCGTGAGAGGGCTCACTCTAACGGAAATTAAAAGTTCTAGTGCCCTTTTTAAGTGACCAAAAAACTGGAGGGCACCTAGGGCCCCTCCCACGCTCATTTTTTTCCAAAGTCAGCGAATCAAAATTTTGACATAGCCATTTTGTTTGGCATAGTCCAAAAACCTAATAACAATGTCTTTGGGGATGACTTACTCCCCCACAGTCAAAGGAGAAGGGCTGCAAGTTATAAATTTGACCAGTGTTTAAATATAGTAATGGTTATTGGGAAGTGCACAGACCTTTTCAGGGGGACTTTTTTGGAAGGAAGGGGGGTTGAGGGGGGGGTCACATGGGAGGATCTTTACATGGAGGAATTTGTCATGGGGGATGATAATTTCTATGAAGGGGGCGCAGAAAATTCTAGCATTATTTAAAAAAAAACAATGAAAAAATAAATATGGAAAAGTTTTTTCAACTGAAAGTAAGGAGCAGCATTAAAACTTAAAACGGAAAGAAATTATTCGCATTGTTAGGGTTCATATCTCTAGTTGCCTTTTTAGGTAACCAAAAAATTGGAGGGCAACTATGCTTCCTCCCCCGTTCCTTTTTTCTCAAAATAATTCGATAAAAACTATGAAAAAGCCATTTTAGCAAAAAAAAATATGCAAATTTCGTTTTAATTATTCATCTGCGGAGAGGCAAGATCAAAACATACATTGATTCAAAAACGTTCAGAAATTAAATAAAAAAACAAGTTTTTTTTTTAACTGAAAGTAAGGAGCAACATTAAAACTTAAACGAACAGAAACCACTTCGTATATGAAAGGGACTGCTCCCTCATCAACGCCCCGCTCTTTACGCTAAAGGTTTTTAACTGTTTTAAAAAGTAGAGTTGAGAGAACGAGTCAAACTTTAGCGTAAAGAGCGGGACGTTGAGGAGGGAATAGTCCCTTTAATATACGGAGTGATTTCTGTTCGTTTTAAGTTTTAATGTCGCTCCTTACTTTCAGTTAAAAAACTTGTTTTTTTCATTTAATTAAAAAAAGAGCAAGAAAAATTTAACGGATAACACAGACATAACGCTTTTAAGCAGCGTTTTAGAAGAGAAACTTTTTCAAAGGATAGTCCTACCATGTTGGTAATGGTGCCTAAGGAAAGATTCTGATTCACCCTTAAAGGACAAGTAAAAACACTGTTTATGTGTTGACCTTGATCTTAGAATCATCATAGGAAATTGAGTTCTACATCTATCAGTAGTTTGGGTATTAAAGGCAATAGCCATTCTATAAAAATGTGTTTTTTCAAGTTTTTCTAGCAATAATTCAGTTTCTACCGTCTAACAGCATTTCTCTAGTTACATTTTCGTGGCAAGGAGTGGGTAAACATACGAAGGCAATGGCGTTCCAATTAAGTATTAATTATTATCATACGACCACATATGGAGATATGGTGTGGCTAGCACACCCACTCCACGTAGTTGGATGCCAAAGTGGTCTATTATAAATATTAGTGCTGGTAAATTTCTATAAAATTTTTTAATTTTCTTCATCTGGGCTTCGAAAATACAACATTTAATTATAATTTAGTTACGATTTAATCAAATCAGAAAAATTAATCTAATCGGGATTTTGCAAGCAAAGCTATGAATATCAAGTAAATCTGGCATTGACGATCCAAGCAAATTTGGTTGAAGGACCGTCATGAAATCACAGAGTAATTTCGACCAAACTAGCAATTAGTTAACGCAAGATCAACTTGTGTAGTTTTACAAAAGTGAAAGTTTTGTTAGTACAACTGTAAAACTGTAGTTTCGACTGTTTCTTTAAACAGAATGAACGGGAAGATTTGGAGTGCACCATTTCGTGCCGTGAGTATTTAGACAGAAGTATTCAGTTTCCTTCTCATTGTGATAGCTAAAATCAATATCTTACACCAGACAAACTTCCCCTTTCAGAATAAGGGTACTGGAGGTTTCAAAAAATGATAGGGAAATTGTAGATAAACAAACGAGTTACATGAAATAAAATAAATTTATTCAACATGTTTTGTTTTATGCTATTGATTTAGAGAAATCAGGAGGAGATTTTGTTTCTGCCACAAAACTTTAACTTGACAGTTCACTTAACCAACTGAACTTTTCTCATAGATATTAGTGTAAATGTATTCAATCAGTTCTTAAATGCTTAAGTTCATAACAATATTTAGAAGGTGTGTAAGGAAATGTGCGCCTGGTATAGACAAGGCTTCTTCCTATCAACAATATAGCACCCAAAGGTTCTAAGCTGGAAACTTAATATTTTTCAGTCACATTGCTTAACTTCCAAAAGTGTCAGCTCAAAACTCTAAGCTCTAGAATAGTATCAGTATTTGGATTTGTGATTATTTTCATTTTAGTCTTTTTTTTCAGATTTCAATTATTCTAAACTATCTCCTTAAGTCTGTCATTTACATAATCAAATATTGTTCACTTTCAAGTAATGTAAATATAGATATGCAAACACTAACCTTGCTTTTTGTTGTTGTTTTTTAACATGGAGATGGAGATACATCCCGGGCTCCCTAAATTCTTGAGATTTTTATTTTAACAGTTATTCAAATTTTGGGATAATTCGATTATTCTTGCAATTTTTTCTATTATTTTCATCTCTACACCATAAACGTTCTACCTCTGCGGTCTGGTGGGAGGATCTAAGTAACAACAGATCTAGTGAAAACTACCTCAAATGTGGAACAATCTGCATATCTGTACATAGAAGCTATACTTTTCAACGACCTGGGGATAAATATTGCCCCCCAAAATTGTAGATGTTCTCCACCTATCAAATTAACAAAGTATATGCCATTATAAAAACAAATCTTTACCCTACAAATCTCGAGTCACTCGGATTAGCTGGAAGGTGTAATTAAAAATGTTTATGTACAGCTCGATCAAAATATCGGGACCGAAAATGCAGCACTAAAAGCATAAATTTCTTATTGGATATTGGCCAAAGCTTAATGGTATACTAAAAGGATGAGTGCGCCAGGTTGCCATAAATGTTAGTAAATGTCATGGTTTAAGCGATATTCTAGTTATCATAATACTGTGATTGATTTGACAGTTCATAGGGGGTCAAAAGCAGTAGAATTAAGATGTCAGTCAGATACAATAATAGAAAAACGTGCTAAAATTGGTTAGCTATATAAAGGCTATGACCCCAATGTCTCCCCCCACTATGATAATGATTGTCCCGGGTGTCATTTGGGGATTGTGCTCCAACAAAGGCTAAGAAATGTGCAAGGTCTAAATCAAAATAAAAGAAAGAAAATTCTCGAAACTGGGTAACAAAAAAAGGTTTTTCTGTGCCTAGCTTTACACAAGAATTTTTTTTTTATCACAGCTCTCCCAAAAAGACCAATTACAATGGGGTCATCTTATATCGGGATTTAGTTAGTGCTAATTTGAGCCAATCAGAATGTTTCATGGAATTTTTGATTAGCATCAGCTAAATTCTCATTGAGTATAATCCCATGTAGAATGGACCTAAAGGAAAATTACCATGGCATCTCCTGCTGCAACCTCAAAAAGGGGAAATAAGGCCAATAGGGATGGGATTTTTTAATTAGAGTTGAAGAAAGTATATAATGAGGACAATTGACAGTTCAGTTCTAATTGAGAACGTTTAAATATAAAAGAAAACGGTTTGTATTCGCTAAAACGAACAGAAACAAACTGCGACAAATATAGCCAGTTAATAATTGCATGCGTATTATTTACTGATTGCTTTCAGTATATTTGAATTGAATATCTAAACCAAACGTAAAACAAAAATAATCCTTTTCTTTGTAAATTCATTCTGGGAGAAATTTACTCTGTCTCTCACGTTGCTTTATTGTTAGACCTTTCATTGTTCAAGAATTAAACAAAATAGTGTAAGCAGTGAATTTTTTAAGGAGGCACCAGCCTCCTCTCATAATAAGTTTTTTTCCTCTTTAAGTTTTAATATTGTTCTTTACTTTCAGTAGAAGAGACTTGTTTTTGTGTTTAATTTCTATTTCGGAAGTTTTCAAAAACCTAATGGCTCTTGCTAAGCTATTTAAAACCATGTGAAATTAGCAGTCTCTTAATGGTCTTTGTAAATTGTTTCGAAGTCTTTCTATATTGTTTGTATGTTGTTTTTTATTATTTTATTATTTAAATGCTCCTAGTTATATTTAATAAGACAAAAGGATACAAACAGACATTCAAGGTAAGGAATAGGCTGCTATACCTCGAAATTCTTTTTGGTAATGGATACCCCATTCATTTTGTCAATAAAATAATTAACCGTAGAATAAAAAGACATTCTTGTAAAATCGAAGAAGATATTTCACAATGTGAGGCTACTAATAAGCCCTTAAATATTGTCTATCTTCCGTATATCCCAAAGATCACAACAAATTTAAAAAATATTTGCACAAAAAATAATCTGTAAGTAGTTTTTTCTAATAATTTTAAAATCATCAATTTCTTAAACTCGGGTAAAGATAAGACCCCAGTTACTCGCCAAAGAGGGGTCTATCAAATAACATGTGATTGCGGAAAATACTATGTCGGCAGGACCCATCAGAATCTAGACAAACGGTTACAACAGCATAAAAATGACATAGACAAGGCCTTAATTTCAAATAGTTCCAACAACTCCTTTGATTCTGCTTTAGGTTGGCATATATTTAATAATCCGTCCCACATGATATTTTTTGAAAACTCTTCACTCATTAGTAATGATTTGGGAATAAAACAGGTGGTCCGAGAATCAATCGAAATTAATCTCAAAATAAATAATAATATTTCTTTGAACAGGGACTTGGGGGAATGCTCACTAAATTCTTTATACTCAAATTTATTTAAAAATGATCTAACAAAATATTTTACTAAACCGATTTTATAGTAGTACTGAACCAACTACGAAAAGGCCTTTGAGACAGGCTGCTAAACAAGCAAGATTAGCTTTAAGAAATTGCATCTAATCATTTTATTCTCTTCAGTTTGAATGAGCTTATATTCTCATTTCATTCTTTTCGCAGTCCTGGTTGAACTTCGTTGAAGTAAGGATGCTAGGGCTATTTTTAAAAAAAGTTTTAAAATGTGTTTTTAATTATTCAGTTTTAATCCTCACAATTTGATGTAAGTTCTTTTATATATATATATATATATATATATATATATATATATATATATATATATATATATATATATATATATATATATATATATATATAGTTTCTCTCTTATTCTCGTATTGTGCTGAAGACGGCCCTTGGACATAGGGCCGAAATATCTACAGAAATAATTTCCACTGTCTTGAAATTTTCCCTATTGTCTCTACGTTGTATTTGTTTGTTATGGAAAGGCAGTGTGGTCTTCGTCGCTATTTTATTTTGAAATGGTGGTGGAAAGTGGAAACTTCCAAAAATGGCGACAACTCTTAGCGAAGAGAAAAAGTGTTTTTTTATTGCACCCGTTGTGTTTAGCTTAGTACTGCCGACTCTTGATCTTGGGAGGAAGCTGATTCACATCTTAATTTGAAGCAGCCATTTTCCAACTGTTAGTCGTACCATATAAACTATTAGCCGTCTGAACTATTCAGAAGCCATTTTGACTGAGTCCAATTTAGATGTTTTAGGCCTTTGGGCTTTTACGCATTCCCATATTAGCGTTGATGTAAAATCTTCAAAGGGTTTAAACAACTACCCCCACTCCTTCTCCCTCTAGAGGGCCCTGACTTTTGATGACCTTTAAAAATATATACGTTATAAAAGTGAAACCTTGCAAAATAGATCTTCTGCTTAATTGTAGTACAACAAAATTGTTTTCAGCTTCATAACTTTGCTCAATTCCATTTTATAAGGTTTTAAAGATATGCAAATACATTTCCTAAATTTTGAAAAAAAAGACATTGATATGGCTCCAAATTCTACTCAAATAACAGGAATTGCATTTTCAAAACTAAAGGCAGATAAAAAGCAACTAGTAACTGAAAATTAAGGTAAAATGTTGTTTTATCAAAATTTCAATAGGTATAGGACCTGTCATGTAGGCAAATTTCAGGGTCCGCTAGAGGGAGAAGGAATGGAGGTGGGTATTTCAAAATACCTTCCCGGGACATACTTTAGCCTGTAGACCCATTCCTGAAAGTTTCATTTTCCTAACCTAAACCCTTTCATAGATAGCAAGAAGTCAATTAACTAGAATTTTACCTGACTATGATATAAATAATTATGTTTTAATATTAAACGAAACTATTAAATTCTCATCCATTTTGCTGAAGTTCAAGATCATTCTTCCCTAAGCTGGATATACATATAAGAAGATTAAACAAAAGCTGCTGTAAATTTCAACTGTGGCATCGCTGGGGGAGAGGCAGCTGCCCCCTAATAATTTGGCAGAACCATAACTTCTAATGTAGCTTTAAAACTTTTGCTCATATTAGTGTCAAATTTGCTCTTTACTTTGAGCAGAGAATTTTTTTTTAAATAATCAATGCTCGTTTTTATCATAGAGAGGCAAGAAAAATAGGGGTCCATTACACTTCAAAATATATCATATTTTTCCAAATATACTGTCTTTGAAACCTTATAATCAAGTAAAATTGTGAAATAATCAATGACAAAACTAAAAAAATGTTCTATGCTTCCTGTTTTGCCACATTTGCTCAGGTCAATTTTTTCCCTAATATCAAAGGTGTTTTTCCTTCCTGAAATCTATCAAATCAAGATTAGATTCTCTTGTTTTAAAGCTTTAAAAAGTGAAAACGAATACATCCTCTACATCTACCTGTTCTACAGAAATGGCATCATTAAAGAATAAGAAGATATACAGTGGATAGAATTTTCTGAACGAAAAAAAAATCATTGAAAAAAAAATAAGTTTAGCGATTTTTATATTAATGTTCACACTATAACTAGATTTTCGAATCTAGTGGTTTTTTGACGTGGAATTCGGTAAAGGGGGATTCGCTCCAGGAATCACCTAATTGTTTAATTTTTATTTTCAGTATTTAATTGAAGTTCTGATTCTTATTTGTCATTGAGATGCTTAAGAAGCGCTGATTACGTCCTATTCCTTGCGTTTTGGATTCACATAGTGACCCATAAATGTACAATGCCTCCATTGCCTCCTTTCCATCACCTAAATGCCTCTATAATACCATGCTTTATTTTTGCTAAAAAATTTTTCTAAATATTTCTTTTAACCAGCTCCAATAAAAGAATTGACATATGTGCTAAGAAATATGACTGAAATTAGTTGCATTTCACGCAAGGCCAGCACTACTTACGGGACACTTATCTCTGTATCAGCATGTTGTATGAAATATCAGCTTTGAATAAAATAGTGCGAATTTAAACAAAATATGTATGTTTTTCTCACAATTTAGAAATTTTTGTGCACGTGTAAGCGGTACCAACACATTCTCTTTTTCTATTGTTATCAGTTTCATCATGCAGCACTAAGAGACCGAGTGTTTTTTGTGAAGCGAATTATAGGCATAAAAACGATATTCAGTGTACACCCCCCCCCCGGAAATATATATATATATATATATATATATATATATATATATATATATATATATATATATATATATATATATATATATATATATATATATATATATATATATATATATATATATATATATATACCCAGCCCCAATACCCTGATTTAGACAAGAAAAACTTTTGTGTAATGTTTATAGAATTCTTTTTTTTTCTTGCAAAGATATAAAGGGGAAGGAAATTTTCAAACTCTAGGAGTAAATTTTCCTTTCTAATTGGCATCCCATCCAATTTTTAATTAGTTTAAGGTTTCTGTCGCAATGATGCTAAGATTTGTTTAAATTTTCTAGATAGTCTTTGTCAAACAATGCCTAAAGGATAATTTAATAGTTCTAACTTTATTTTTCGAATGCTTTCAAATTTGAAATACCGTCGCTATTTAAATGTGGGGAATATGTCACAATATAATGTTACCGAATCTTCGGCAGTGCTTTTACTTATCCTGTATCTTTACTTAGACAGCGCTATTGCGCTGCCTATGATTTTTGTTTTGGCGTTACGTGGCCTGATGATTTCAATGCTATTTATTTATTAATAAAAATCGTTGAACCCACAAACATATTAATTTAATAAAAATCATAAATAATATTTCAATAAATCACGTACATTAAAAGTTTATTACAACAAATTAAATCTTACAGGGTAAAAATCCATTCAAAATTACGAGCACATGAATAGCGATACCCGGGGCTATTAGAATAGAGTTGGTTCAATTATGAGATTGAGCATCTTGGTCTGGGCACAGGAGTTGGGGGATATTGAGGGGAGGTATTTACTGCAGCATTAGCGGTAAATCTGGCTAAAAAAAAGCCGAGTGTGTACTACATTCACCATTGCCCACCCTAAAGCTTGTTTACGCTATACTACTGTCGTCTGCAGCAGCTTATTGCTGACAATTGTAACAAAAATAAAGCACCAGCCCTTAATATATGTGATTGTTTAATGTGTGTTTATAATGTATTGCGAAATGTTTTTAAATTCACCGAGTAGCATGTTTGTTAAATAGCTACTTTTCTTCACTACTGCTTGAATAACACCTACTTCAATAGCACCCCCTCTTGTCCCCCCCCCCCAATAAAAATAACGTAGCTACGCCCCTGGATTTCAAGGAATATGTATTAGCGTTCAACTATATTTGCTGATGACAAAACATAGTGCATAGAAGAAGTGTTGAAAGTACCAGAGAATTACCCTGGCCCTGATCAATAACCATTTAGGTTGGCTACATGTATTTATGTTTGAATTACAGGAAATTACCTCTATATAAGGATGTCCAATAAACTTCGTTTCCAACTGAGAGGGTATTTTCCACGGCTTTTTGCCTTATTTGAAAGACGTAATTTGTGTGTCTTGCAATAACGATAAGGTTTTGAGACTTATTGAAATTTTGACGGTAGAATTAAACCCTAGCAGAGTGAAGTTGCTGTCATTTGAAACAATAAGTAACACACCCCTGATTATAAGCATCATTCTAGGGGCAATCATCGGAGAGGGTAGATGGGCTTCAGTTCCCTTTTGACAAAAGACCGGATATATTCCAAAACCGCAAAATTGTTCAATATTCGGAAAATCACGATGCTCTAGGGTTCTAGGCGTTTATTCCCCCTGGAAAATACACCCTCCTCATGGAAAACATCCTCCCCCCGTGGAAAATAAGGCTTTCGAAGTTTGAGAATTCTATCTCTCAATAAAAATCGGCTTCTTCGTTAATATCTATCAGCTTAGCATGAGACAAGACAAATACAAGTGACAGAATAGATGGGAAATGTATAATTTGGGTTATATATTTACACATAAGGGGGGGGGGTAAAGTGTTTGGACAGTTTGTAGTCAGAAAACAATCATTAGTTCATAATTTGAAGAATAATTTTAACTAACACATTTTGCATGCAGACCCGCTACACTCTCCCCCTCCCCCTTTAATGTACAAATATATGGGACAAATTTGTTTCTAAAGTAACGAAGAAAATAACGAAGGAACCGATTTGTTCTTGAGCTTTACATATCGTAAACTTGAGAGTGACGTATAATACACAAGTAGCGGAATTTTTCATTGAGAGCCGGATTTCTGGTATTGTTGAAAAAACTCAAATAGAATTCTCACATATTTCACATATTTTCCACGTGGGGGGGGGGGTAAACACCAGCCACCATGCTTAGGGACCTAGTATTATGAATAACATGGTCACTTTGTCTAGAACATGCATGCATTAGGTCCGACGATTGTGTAATTGTCTATTCCTCTATTAAGAAATATTGCCGATATCGTATGTTTGGCATATTTATAAGCAAGTAATCAAAACTGTTCTTTTCACTACTGATAAGTAATCTTTTGTGTCCAAGTCGGTCAATTTACACTTTGCGAAATGTAACAGGAAATGAGATTTATGTTAGCTGTTTTATCTAAGAAGTCGAGGAGCCCATTTTGACATTGAAAAAATCCACGAATATAAACTTAAATTGAATTTGTCTCCTAGTCCTTTCCAGCTTGAATTTCATTCCATTGAATAGCCCAATCAGGCATTTACAGATGAGTTTATTTTAGGAGAGCTATTTTTTTAAGGGGGAGGAGTCGGACAGCTAAAACAGGCTAAGTATTGTCTTGGAGAAGTACCAACGATTGCTCACTTTATGCCACTTGGCTTAGATCTTGGAGCACCAAGTACGCCACACAGTTCCGCCACATATCCCAGGAAACGCCAAGCCAGTTCCGCCACGCTTGGCACTTACCACCTGGTGTTTGTGATTTCAGACAATTGGCAATCCCTCGAAAAGTATTCCCGCAAACATAAACAGTAATCAACTTGATTACTTGTTTAATATATATATATATATATATATATATATATATATATATATATATATATATATATATATATATATATATATATATATGTGTGTGTATTAATTCAAATAAAAGAAATTCCAGAGTAAGGTGTTTTTGTTTATTTTGCTTTAAAATTCGAAATCAGGAGGGTCTATTTGCAACTCATTCCATCTGTTATATTTATTCCAAGGCAACAATTTGGCAAGTCAAAGGAATGAAGTGGCCCAACTGGAATGCAATTGCTTTGTTGTATACCGCTTACCTATCAAAATGCATGAGAACTCAGCAACTCCTACCGCAGGTATAGGAGAAAAAACGGCTAAGGGCTATAAATTTTTATTGTCCCCTGTCATAAATACAGTCAAGCATAACAAGGATGCAACCAATGGGAGTTAGTGGTAAATTCGTGTCTTCGACAGGGAATTAGCGTACTTCGGTCGAAATTTTTCATGTTAAAGTAATTGGTACGCAGCGGATATCTACCTAATTTGGAATTAGCTGGAAATGTGTGAAATAGAATGAAAGAGGATATCGCGTGTTTCATCCCTTCGAAAAAAATAAAATAAAAAGAGTTGGTTTCTGAATATGGAACTTTGTTTGATAGAAGTTTACAAATAATTATAAGCTTTAAAGACTTTAAAGTTTGATGTAAATGCCCTCAGGAATACAAAAATAAAATCCAAAAAAGAACTAATAATAACCTTTAACTAAGGGGGAAGTGCCAATTTCGAATTTGTTCACCTTATACTTCCACAATTTTTAGGGTGCTTCTTTCACAGTAAATATCAACCAATTTTATGGGGTATTACGCTGTTGTCAAGGACATATCCAAGATTTTTGTTTAAAGCGGAGAAAAACTTTAAAAATGCATCAAAAATTGGTTTATATGTAATTTCATTACATGATTACGATTCGAAAAAAAAATTTCAGAAGGGGGGTTCAAACCCGGTAGCCCCCTCCCCCTGTATATGTTTTTAGCTGTTGCTATTTAAAACTTAGCATACTACAGAGTGGAACACAAATCTTTTAATTTATGCAACAGCCGAGAATGATTTCTGTTTTATGATGGTTTTATGATATTTTATGAGATTTTTGAGGGTTGTGGCTTGCTTGGAAAAAAGCTGACTTCTAATGGTGTTTCTAATGGTCTCTAAACTTTTAATGTATAACAAAACTCCTAAAACTTGTGTTATCCTTTTTGTCATACAGGATTGCAAAACTGCGCCTTGTAATCGGTCAACGCGACATTGACAACGCGTAATTACTCTGCACTTTTCAAACAGTTCGTGGTAACGAACTGTAGTAAGGAGCGACCCGGCTCAATAGTAACCAAAACTCTAAAAAATTGAATTTTGATATCAATAGCTACATCAAAAGAATCGCATTTTAATGCTGATTTTAAATATATAAGTTTCATCAAGTTTAGTCTTACCCATCAAAAGTTACGAGCCTGAGAAAATTTGCCTTATTTAGGAAAATAGGAGGAAACACCCCCTAAAAGTCGTAGGATCTTAGTGAAAATGACACCATCAGATTCAGCGTATCAGAGAACCCTTCAGTAGAAGTTTCAAGCTCCTATCTACAAAAATGTGGAATTTTGTATTTTTTGCCAGAAGACAAATCACGGGTGCGTGTTAATTTGTTTTTTTTTTTTTTTTGTTTTTTTTTTCCAGGGGTCATCGTATCGACCAAGTGGTCCTAGAATGTCGCAAGAGGGCTCATTCTAACGGAAATGAAAAGTTCTAGTGCCCTTTTTAAGTGACCAAAAAAATTGGAGGGCATCTAGGCCCCCTCCCACGCTCATTTTTTCCCAAAGTCAACGGATCAAAATTTTGAGATAGCCATTTTGTTCAGCATAGTCGAAAACCATAATAACTATGTCTTTGGGGATGACTTACTCCCCCAGAATCCCTGGGGGAGGGGCTGCAAGTTACAAACTTTGACCAGTGTTTACATATAGTAATGGTTATTGGGAAGTGTACAGACGTTTTCAGGGGGATTTTATTTTGTTTGGGGGTGGGGCTGAGGAGAGGGGGCTATGTTGGAGGATCTTTCCTTGGAGGAATCTGTCATGGGGGAAGAAAAATTCAATGAAAAGGGCGCAGGATTCTCTAGCATTACTATAAGAAAACAATGAAAAATAAACATGAAAACGTTTTTTCAAATGAAAGGAAGAAGTAGCATTGAAACTTAAAACGAACAGAGATTATTACGCATATGAGGGGTTCTAAAAATACTTTAGCATAAAGAGCGAGGTATTTAGGAGGAGATAAATACCTCGCTCTTTATGCTCAAGTATTTTTAGTAATTTCAATTATTTATTCTACGGCCTTTCTGATTCAGGGGTCATTCTTAAAGAATTGGGACAAAACTTACGATTTAGTGTAAAGAACGAGGTATTAACGAGGGTACAAACCCCCTCATATACATAATAATAATTAAAGAATACAAAAGTTTGTTACGTAAGTTAATTCTAAAGTTACGTATATTTTTTGCTAATAAAAAAATTCGTTAAAATTAAAATTAATAGTTGCCTTTTTATGTAACCGAAAAATTGCATGGCAACTAGGCCTCCTTCCCCATCCCATATTTCTCAAAATCGTATGATCAAAACTAAGAGAAAGCCATTTAGCCAAAAAAGGAATTAATATGCAAATTTCGTTTGAATAGTTTACGTGTGGAGAGTCAAAATCAAACATGCATTAAATCAAAAACGTTCAGAAATTACATAAAAAAAACTAGGTTTTTTTTAACTGAAAGTAAGGAGCGACATTAAAACTTAAAACGAACAGAAATTACTCCATATATGAAGTGGATTGTTCCCTCCGCAATCCCTCGCTCTTTACGCTAAAGTTTGACTCTTTGCCACAATTCTGCTTTTTAAAACAATTAAAAGCTTTAGCGTAAAGAGCGAGGGATTGCGGAGGGAACAATCCATTTCATATACGGAGTAATTTCTTTCGTTTTAAGTTTTAATGTCGCTCCTTACTTTCAGTTAAAAAAACCTAGTTTTTTTTATGTAATTATATACCGTAGAAGCACATAGATTCTTAGTTCACATTACCTTCCGAAAGAAAATGAAATTGCAGAAGTATGTAAAAATAGGCATAACCTTTAATAAGCAAATTCAATTTAAAAATGTTTAAAATCATTCCCGTCGTTATTTTAAAAATTCAATGCGTTTTAACGCCGACTTAGAGCTAAGCAAATCGCTCAGTAGCAATAAGTAGGTTATAATACAAAAAAAAGTACTTGTGCATTATTCAGAACACACTCAATAAGTGAAGTTAGGTTCTCTCGTTAAACAAACTACGATGCAGCTACATTTTATGAGAAAATCCAGTTTCATAGCCACAAAGACAAAACTCAATTTAGTTTGCTACGCATAGTGATAGAAGATAGTGTCTGAACATGGATCTAGAAATGAAGATTTGGGATTTCCAAAGACTGAAAAAGAGGCAATTATATTTTTTCAGGATAAGGAGTTGTCGCCCACAATAAAACAGTGCGTCAATGGACACAACATGACTTTATACTCTTGCGAGAAGGAACATTTAGGTTAGGTTTACCTAATTAAAATGTAACTGCACCGTAGTTTGTTTCACGAAAGAACCTAACTTCACTTATTGAGTGTGTTCTGAATAATACACAAGTACCAAAAAAGTAGCAACTTCATTGAAAGTATTAATTTTAAATCTATATGAAAAAATAATTAGACGACCTGAATATCTAAAAAAGAAAGGGACTAAATGGATACAACTATAATTATGCTCCTATTATGTGCCACAACTTGCTAACATGTTTAGTAAATAAATTGCTATCTTTCAAACTAGGCGTTGAAATCAGCTTGTATATTTCTTATCATAGTAGTTAAACATGACTTCAAATGCGCGTCCGGGGACTTGTGAGATTAGCTTCGTTGTTTGACTGAAATGCCGCTATTTGTTCTAGATTAGGAAAATGGCATTTTCTGTTGGAACTAATCCTAGAAAATCGGAATAATTCTTAGTTTACTGACTCAAAAATATTTATACGTCAAGAGGATTTTTCCTAGTCGTTCGTGTATTTAAAATGAATCCATTGGTTTTTCGTATCAGTTGTTTAATTTTTTTCAAATTTTAATCAGTTGGAATTGTCCACACTTTATCAATGCGATAAAGGAAAGTTAAGCAAATCTGAAATGCAAACATACCTTCAATATACTATTACTAATAAAAAAGAGAATATTTTACCAGTGTTTTATGTATATGCTTTAAGAATATAGGACAAACGTTTGCTGATCTAATATCAGCAGCGATTATATACACTTTTCACTGCCTGTATTTAAAGGCAAGTTTAAACGAAAACTGAAAAAAAATGTTTTAATAAATTTATGTTCTTACAGCAAAGCATTTAGAGAAGATTCTATACACGCTTAGAATTTAGTTTTAGGCACAATTGTTTGACTCAGGATCAGACTCATACTTCGTTCTTCAAAACTTATTGTTCATCAGTTTTCAATGAAAATCTCAGATTATCTCTGAAAATCTCCAAAAACTGTAATCACCATTCAGTGAAAATCGCCATTTTCACAACAGACTCGGTTGTTATGTCAGCTACAGCAAAACCACAACAATATTCACATAAACCATCCGCACTAAAGTTTAAAAAATAAATGTTGTTCATTTCATAGATTTAGGGTGCATTTTGTCGAATGGGATGTAATATTTTAGTGCATGCTACGGTCCGCCATAATGCAAATATGTGATACCTGTGAATGATTGTGACTGATGTCATAACAGATGATAGTTATATTTTCATGATTAGTCCTTTAATTTTGTATATTTTCAGTTAATTCAATAGCCTATAATTGACATGTTTTAGAATTTTTGAAGAAGCCCCCCCTCAAACATAATTTTTTTTTTTGAAAGAAATATGTATGTCCTTCCACAATCGTGAGTTTTGTAATCTAATACCTCTAGACCTGCCCTCGATATAACATTCACTGAAAAATCTTAAGAATAATTATGGCGAAAAGGACCAAGTGTTTTCATTTCTTTTTTTTTTCAGGTAAAACGAGGACAAAAGACAAGTATCGGGTTGTATATACAGATCACCAAAGGTTAGAACTCGAAAAAGAGTTTCATTATAACAAATATATCACAATCAGAAGGAAGTCTGAACTGGCTACTGTGTTAGGATTGTCGGAACGACAGGTACGATGAATTTTGAAACTTTGTTTTCGGATTTAATGACATAAATAGTCACAATGGAAACGATTTTCAACGTAAATTATAAATCATAACATCAGAAATTTTAAATGCCTTTATTTAACTTTCTTTGTCTGGGTTGAATTTTTGTGCTCAATATTTTCCTAGTTTTCCTGGTCTGATTGAGCTTAAATTGTTTAAGGTGTTGATTTCCAATGGCGATTCATCAGCCTGTCATCCCTCAAAAATTTCTATCCCCCTCTCAGTCACTACCACCAACTTGTAGCAGATTTGTTGGCATATCCTACCTTCTTTCCCCTGGAATCAGATAATGGCTTTCATTGTGTTTTTGGTTGGAGGATCTAAGCGGGCTTGTTTTCCAACCAAAACACAGCTCCCTCTCCCACATACGCCCAAATTCATAGCATGAAGCGGGGAATGTTGTATTTTGTCGGACCGGAAGCATAGAATGATTCTACTCTGCATAATTGGAGGACCTAAGTGGACTCAGGGCACTACCGACAGCTACTCCCTCGCCAACGTTTCAGAGGAAAGGTAGACAAATTGTAACTTGTTTGAACCAGGATCATACAAGGATTTTCAAACTGTACGATTGGATGTAAAAGTGGAGCAATGGCCTCAATAGGCTCTGCATTGAGTGTGTAATAACGTGGTGCCTGAAGCCGCACCTGACCTTATATGCCAGATTTCACTTAAAAAATTTTAAATTAGAAATAATGACTAAAGATGACTAAGATGTCTAAGGACTAAAAAATGGAAATAAAATTATTTTAAGTTTCTATCTCCAAATGCTCAAAAGCGTAAAAAGAAAAAAGGAAAATTTGCTATCCGGAGAACTTGAGAATCTTGAAGACTAGAAATGAAGACACGAGGCACTTATGCGCTTAAGCTGCGACTTAGCGGCGAAAAAGCGCCAGTTGTGGGAAACCAATGGAAGACGAAGTTATCTTTATAAGACAGGCTAGTGGAAAATGCACCGGCTAGTCGCGAATAACAAGTGACAAAGCAATTTATTTAAAAATTGACCATGCTTCCATTATCATTATTATTTTTTTTTTAATAAACCAGTGTTAATAATTGTTCTCGGCCATTGTCTCGCAAGATTTCCAAAATGGTAATTTTTTTAGTAATTATCAATAACATGAAGAAAAAAGGCAGAATCGGAAGCTATATTAGAGTTATGATCTTGGTAATTTGAATTTAGCGCCAAAACCCACTGGCCAGAAACACTTCCCCTTGCGGGTTGATTTTTTTCATCTGATTCTATCCAACTCTTGTCTTCTCTAGAATAAAGGTCTGGTCGCTTTCCGTAAGTCGCAAATAAACAATAGAAAGCAAAGCAGGCTTCGCTTTCCAGCTAGCGTAAAAAGGCCTTACACGTCTTGAAAATATTTCGTTTCTGGTTATGTTTGAATTTCTGTTTCATTGATCCAGTTTCCATTAGGCCTGCGTTTTCTTTTCCTTCATTTTTAGAAGTAACACTCAAGACGCATGTATTTGAAAGGTCCTTGCGACTTAAGAGAAGCTATCAAGATGTTCCAGGGCTCTATTTTTTTACTGTTCTACTTTTGTATATGCACAGATCTCCAAAGTCACTAGTTTCTAGCGTAATAAATCTACTGGTTGAGTGGCCTAGTAATGAATGCATGGTTTTTGCCTGGATTCACGAGCCTATAACTCAACACTAGTGTTGGTCTCTATTTACTGATGGCTCGTATTACGCGATGGTTTGAATTGTATTTCAATATTTATTTTTTCACTCTTTTCTACCCAGGACATAAAACTAAGGCAAAAAGATGAAGACTAAGCACCTACTGAAAAAAAACGAACCTTGTCAATCCATCTGGATTTGCGTATTTCAGCTATTTAAATGCGAAAAGGTTGCGGTCTAGCGGTAAGGGGAGTAAGGAACTGAGTGTCTAGGGTACAGAATTTGAAGAAGTAACATTTTCAAAACCAAATCAGTAACACAAATACTGAACTTTGCCCCAAAGATAAATTCCCCAGATTTTTCCTATTGTTTAAGCTAGGATAAATCAAAGCCTCTTCAAAAAGTTAATTTAAAAGCATGCGGCAATTGAACTGACTGACAACAAATGTCATTTAATGACAGTCTCAGTAGCGTAATTTTGGTCAGGTTCAAATAACTGACGATGTGAAAGTGAATCCTTGGTTAGAAAAACTCAAAAAGTGATTATGATTTAACAATCTTTCCGAAATCGTTTGTTTTTCCTCTCTAAAGCAGTAAACTGTAATTGATTCGTCAAATGGAACTCATACCTACCGAACGAAGCCACATTCAGGGAGAGGGGCATACAGGGTTTGAACCCCTCCCCCAAAATTTTTGTCCAACTCATAGGACAAACTCATGGCTCCAGGTCAGATTTTAAAAACTATCGGCCAATTTCAATTACGTCTATTTTTTGCCGAGTGATGGAAAAGTTGATTGTTTCACGCGTTCAAAAGTATTTTGACGGAAATCGTCTTTGGAATCCTGCTCAGCATGGTTTTCGAAAAAATAGGTCTTGTAATACTCAGCTTCTTGAGGTTATTTTGGACTTTCAACGTTTTGCCGATTTAGCTATACCCTTTGACTGCATTTACATCGATTATTAATGATTATTAATAAAAATAATTAAAAAAGATAATTAATAATTATTAATGATCTGCCTTCCTCTGTTCAGCATTCTACTGTCAAGATGTTCGCGGGTGATGTAAAACTTTATCTACCAGTACGAGACCAAAACGATGTGCAACTTTTACAGGAGGATCTTGACTCTAACTAATTGGTGCAAATCTAATTCCATGTTCATAAACCCTTCTAAGTTCTAAGTGTGTTGTTCTACACTATGCTCGTAAACTCTCCCCTGTGCATACTTACCAGCTGTCTGGCATACGAATCCCTTCTAAGGAAATAGTGCGTGACCTTGGCGTTTACTTTGATACCCAATTGAAATTTGATAAGCATGTTTCGGAAATTGTAAAGAATGCAAATTATCGTTTATCGTCTATAAGGAGAAGCTTTAGTAGGTTTAACCTTCGTAATTTCTTACTATTATACAAATCAATGATCCGCCCTCTTCTTGAGTATAATACTTCTGTTTGGTTTCCATTAAGTCTAACGGATGAGCATAGGATAGAAAAGGTTCAGAGAAGGGCCACTAGATTGGTCCCATACCTTCAGCGCCTTTCCTATCCGCAGAGACTTTCTAGGCTTCAACTCCCGTCGTTGAAGTTTCGTAGACGTCGCAATGACCTTGTAAATGTGTTTCGTATAATTAAAGGAGTGCATGATGTTGATCCAAATTTATTTTTTAAATTTAGCCATTATCACTCTACTCGTCAGCATGATTATAAATTATATCCCCAAAAACCACTGAAAAAAATTGGTCAATTATCTTTCGTTAGTAGAGTTACCGGACCATGGAATGGTTTGCCTTTGGAGGTTGTCGAGGCAGCGAGTATTCGAATTTTTAAGAGTGCATTAGTAAATACGCCTTTTTATTTAGACGCTTTTGTTGTGTAGTTTCGTGCTATTTAGAAGTTTTTGCTGTTTAGTTTGTCGTTGCCAATTTACTTTAGATTAGTATTATGATTTTGTGTTTTTGCGACAAGCATTGATGCTTACCGCTATTCATAATAATAAATAAATAAATAAATACAAACGTAACAAAAATGCATATAAACAAACTGTATTTTGTACCCCCCCCCCCCCTCCCAGACAAAAATTCTGGATACGCCCTTGCTGTTGAATCTTTAATAGAACTGTTCAAAAAAAAAATCTAGTCAAAACTGAGTGGATTGCTGAGTGATATTAAGTTTTGCAAATAATAAAAAAGTAAGCAATTCTCTGCCAATTTATCGCAGAAATTACTCTTTCCAGGTCAAAATTTGGTTTCAAAACAGACGTGCTAAAGACAGAAAACAGATGAAGAAACGAGAAGAAGTGACAGTAAAAGAAAAAATAGATCCCATGTCCTACCATCCAATTCAAAGTATGCCAGTGATGCCTATGGGCTTAGGTATGGTAGAAAAACAAGAACTTCCTGAGCCTGTATTACAGCAGCAAGATCAGTGATACCTGCTGTGTCAGCGTGTTGCGCTACTAAAGTCGCAAGACGAAAGCTACAGTATGATGATTATTCATCCAGGGTATTCGACTGGAACAGCTGGTTCTCCAAAATAAAATTACGTTTTACGAGACAAATACAGAAGGACATTGATTTGTCGTTATAAAGACGAGCGTTTTGAAGTCTTATGATTAATACAGGCTTGAGAGAACGTTTTAAAAAGACTGATATAGTAAATAGCGAAGTACTTGCGGTAATTTAAAGTGTATTTGAAGTGTATGATTAAAATTTCCAGTTCGTGATTTTGGCCTTTTTCAAATAAACTGTTTATGTTTTCTACATTGCTTATGGATTTATGTTTTTGGACATGTACACGGGATATTTTTGCAAGAGATTGCATATTTTATTGAGAATTAGCTCTGTCCCAAGTTGATCTTAGTATCACGTAGAATTCACGTAGCAAGAACTGCTGCCTGAGTTTACAGGCTGCCTGATTTCCCAGACCCAAAATTAAAAGTAAAATTGTGTTGCCGCTTATTAGTATCGAATTGGATTGCCGCTTACTAGCTATAGAAATTTCTTCATCCTTTCAAATCTTTTCGCTCAGGTGCAACATTAGCTGAGACTTAAAAACCATTAGATAATAAGATTTTTTTGAACCAAAATTACTTCTAGTCATTCTGTATGCAAGGGTCTGTTAGTCTGTTATACAATTCTTGAATTACGCGCAACAGCTAAACTATTTGATATTAAAGCTGTTGGTAGAAAAGATAAGCTATTCAAGAAAATAAATAATCATCTTAATAAAAAAAAATATTACTTGAAGATAATTTGGTTGAGGTAGGGCGTAATCCAAAGTGCCGAGATGATAAGAAACCCTACAAATTTAATATCAGCCAAGAGTTGAAAAAGGGTTAGAAAATGAAATAATAGAAAAGAATAAAACCATTTCAAATTTGCGAAATAAATTTAACACTATGAGAAATAAAGATATTATTGAACTTTAGAAATACTTAAAATCAAAACAGATTTAACTGCTGGAAATTTATAATTATATGAAAGATAAAGTAAACAATTATTCCGATTAACAAGTCGAGAGTAATAAAAAAGTAAATGAGGAAACTCAACAACTCAATCGATATTTAAGTGGTAGAGGCATGGTTAAAAAGGAAAGAAATATTGACATTTGGAAAGAAAAAACAAGAGAAGTTCCAGATATCCTAAAGTGTATGTTTAAAGAAGAAGAACGCGATAATAATTTAAGTATTCAATAGATTAGAGAAAATTTCCTTACAGTTGATACTTCAATGAATGCAAAAGGAGCCAAATTTGGACCACTTTTTGACTCTGTTGTTAAAGATCAAACAGTTCGTGGTAACACATCAAACAGTTCGTGGTAACGAACTATAGTAAGGAGCGATCCGGCTCAATAGTAACCGAAACTCAAAAAAATGGAATATCGATACCAATAGTTACATCAACAGAATTCCATTTTAATGCTGATTTTAAATAGCTAAGTTTCATCAAGTTTAGTTTTACCTATCAAAAGTTACGAGCCTGTGAAAATTTGCCTTTTATAAGAAAGGGGAAACGCCCCTTAAGTGTGGTAGAATCTTAGCAAAAATCACACCATCAGATTCAGCGTATCAGAGAACCCTACAATAAAAGTTTCAAGCTCCTATCTACAACAAGAGCTAAGAGCTCATATGGCGCTTGTGACGAGGTCGGAACAGCCAAAAGATCATATGGTATGAACTCTAGCAAAATTCTAAGAATCAATTGATTGCTTTATAAGGAAAATCAGAGGCTTAATGCCGTTCGGGATTTGAAATAAGAGCTCTGAGTCACGAGGTCCTCCTAAATATCAAAATTCATTAAGATCCGATCACCCACTCGTAAGTTAAAAATACCTCAATTTTTCTAATTTTTACTCTTCCTCCATTTTCCCACCAAGTTTCATCCCAATCCCTCCACTCTAAGTGTTTTCCAAGATTTTAGGTCCCCCCCCAAAAAAAACCCAGTGTCACCAGATCCGGTCAGGATTTAAAATAAGAGCTCTGAGACTCGATATACTTCCAAACATCAAATTATCATTAAGATCCGATCACCTGTTCATAAGTTAAACTTACCTCATTTGTTCTAATTTTTCCGATTTAACCGTCCCCCACTCCCCCCCCCAGATGGTCGAATCGGGGAAACGACAATTTGTAATTTAATCTCGTCTGGTTCCTGATACGCCTGCCAAATTTCACCGTCCTAGCTTACCTGGAAGTGTCTAAAGTAGCAAAACCAGGACAGACAGACCGACAGAATTTGCGATCGCTATATGTCACTTGGTATATACCATGTGCCATAAAAATGCGGAATTTTGCATTTTATGCCACAAGGCAAATCACGGATGCGTGTTTATTTGATTTTTTTCCCCAGGGGTCATCGTATCGACCCAGTGGTCCTAGAGTGTCGTAAGAGGGCTCGTTCTGACATTAATTAAAAGCTCTAGTGCCCTTTTTAAGTGACAAAAAAATTTGAGGGCACCTAGGGCCACTCACACGCTCATTTTTTCCTAAAGTTACCGGATCAAAGTTCTGAGATAGCCATTTTATTCAGCATAGTCGAAAAACCTAATAACTATATCTTTGGGGACGACTTACTTCCCCAGAGTGCTCGTGGGAGGGGCTGCAAGTTACAAACTTTGACCAGTGTTAACATATAGTAATGGTTATTGGAAAATGTACAGACGTTTTCAGGGGGATTTTTTTGGTTCGGGGGAGGGGTCATAGGGAGGAGGTTATGTGGGAGGAACTTTCCATGGAAGAATTTGTCACGGGGGAAAAGAATTTCCATGAAGGGGGTGCAGAATTTTCTACTATTTAAAAAAATGAAAAATAAATATGAAACAGTTTTTTCAACTGAAAGTAAGGAGCAGCATTAAAACTTAAAAGGAACAAAAATTATTACGCATATGAGGGGTTCACCTCCTCCCAATACCTCAGTATTTACGTTAAAGTAATTGTAGCAATTTCAAATATTTATTCTACGGCCTTTGTGATTCAAGGGTCATTCTTAAGGAATTGGGACAAAATTTAAGCTTTACTGTAAAGAGCGAGGTATTGACGAGGGGGACGTCTGAACCCCCTCATATATGTAGTAAAAACATTCAGATATAGAAGTTCTTTACGCAAGATAATTTGTAAGTTACGTATCTTTTTAAAAGTTCTAGTTGCCTTTTTAAGTAACAAAAAAATTAGAGGGTAACTAGGCTTCCTCCCCACTCTTTTTTTCAAAATCGTCCGATCAAAACTATGAGAAAGCCATTTAGAAAAAAAAATAAATTAATATGCAAAGTTTTGTTTTAATTATTCATGTGCGGAGAGCCAAAATCAAAACATGCATCAATTCAAAAACGTTCAGACGTTAAATTAAAAAAAAACAAGTTTTTTAAACTGAAAGTAAGGAGCGATATTAAAACTTACAACGAACATAAATTATTCCATAGATGAAAGGGGCTTTTCCCTCCTCAGTGCCCCGCTTTTTAACTGTTTTAAAAAGTAGAGTTGAGAGAAAGAGTCAAACTTCGTTTTAAGTTTTAACTTTGCTCCTTACTTTCAGTTTAAAAAACTTATTTTTTATTTAATTGGTAGTAAAGAGCGACTCGGCTCAATAGTAACCGAAACTCTAAAAAAAAGGAATTTTGATAGGAATTTTGATTTTGATAGGAATTGAACATTAAAAGAATCGCATTTTAATGCTTATGTTAAATATATATATTTCATCAAGTTTATTTATGCCCATCAAAAGTTACGAGGCTGAGAAAACTGACTTTTTTAGAAAATAGGGGGAAACACCCCCCAAAAGTCAAAGCATTAACGAAAATCACACCATCAGATTCAGCGTATCAGACAACCCAATAATAGAAGTTTCAAGCTTCTGTCTACAGAAATGTGGAATTTTATATTTTTTGCCACAAGACAGATCATGGATGCGTGTTTATTTGTTGTTTTTTTTTTTTTTTGTTGTTTCTTCCCCATTGATGATCATATCGACCCAATGGTCCTAGAATCTTGCGAGAGGGCTCATTCTAACGAAATTTAAAAGTTATAGTGTCCTTTTTAAGTGACCAAAAAAATTGGAGGGTACCCAGGCCCACTCCCATGCTCATTTTTCCCATAGTCGCCGGATAAAAATTCTGAGATAGCCATTTTATTTAGCAAAGTCGAAAAACCTAATAACTATGTCTTTAGGGACGACTTACTCCCCCACAGTCCCCGTGGAAGGGGCTGCAAGTTACAAACTGTGACCAGTGTTTACATATAGTAATTGTTATTGGGAAGTGTACAGACGTTTTCAGGGGGATTTTCTTGGTTGGAGGAGGAGGTTATGTGGGAGGTACTTTACATGGAAGAATTTCTCAAGGGAGAAGAGAATTTTCATGAAGGGGGTGCAGGATTTCCTGGTATTTTTAAAAAAGAACAATGAAATGATTTATTATGAAAAAGTTATTCCAAATGAAAGTAAGGAGCAGCATTAAAACTGAAAACGAACAGAAATTTTTACGTATATGATAGGTTCATCTCCTCCTAATACCTCAATCTTTACGCTAAAGCATTTTTTAGTAATTTTAACTATTTATTTTACGGCCTTTGTGATTCAGGGGTCATTTTTAAGGAATTGGGACAAAATTTAAGCTTTAGAGTTTTTTATTAGTAAAAAATATACGTAATGTAAGAATTAACTTACGTAACATACTGTTATATTCTTATATTTTTATTATGTATATGAGGGGGTTTGTCCCCTCGTTAATGCCTCCCTCTTTACACTAAATCTTAAGTTTTGTCCCAATTCTTTAAGGATGACCCCTGAATCAGAAAGGCCGTAGAATAAATAGTTGAAATTACTAAAAATACTTTAGCATAAAGAGCGAAGTATTTATCTACTCCTAAATACCTCGCTCTTTATGCTAAAGTATTTTTAGAACCCATCATATGCAGAGGCGCCATTTGGGCCAAATCTTGGGGTGGGCATGAACTCCATCTGCCCCCCCCCCGATTCACTTTGTGTCGCGTAAGAAAAATCCGGGTTTTGGCAGCACATTGATCGAATATTCTAAGTAAAAATGCATTTTCAGCACCCCGTGTGTTGCTTGGAAATGTACTGTAACCAAATGTGGAACTCAGGCACACCGACCTCTAAGATTAATTATAACAACGAAGAATACAATCAACGAGGTTAAGTGATTAAACTGAAAGTGGAAAATTCAACCAGACTACAGGCTGGCATTCCTCAGCGAGAAACTTTCTTATTTAAGTAAACAATACGTCGGTGAAAGTAACCTTCATTGTTATGCTGAGGGTTGTAACCAAAATCTCAGTGTCCCTTCAGCAGAAATCTTCCAGATCAAATGTATTTACAAAAAGGAAAAACATAACAAGAAAAAAAAATAACAACATTCAAGGTAACAAGGGGAACCGCCGAGCTTTCATCTTTGCAAAACAGTCAACAAGCTGATTATAGTCCAAATTTTTTACCAAACCCTTCTCTGCAAATATCAAAAGGAGGTGACTGAGACGATCATCTCCTGTTGTAGACCGCAGGTAGTTTTTCACTATTTCTAGGTCAAAAAACAAACGCTCATTGCTCGCTGTTGTCTGAGGAAGTGTGGCAGCAATACGAAGTACTTTAATTACTTCTGAGTAAGCCACTGGTAATGCCTGAAGATGGTCGACAGTGTCTAGAAAGTTTTCCGGCTTTTTCTCCTCATTGAGCAAGAAACGCTTGGCAATGCCAGCTTGAGATTCGAGAAGAATACTGTCCATATCCAGCTTGCCGTAAAGAGAAGATAAAAGCTTGAGCAGCTCTGTGTCCATAAGCTTGGTTGAGCTTGGATCCAAGGCTTCGAGCGTACTCAGCACTGGCAAGTTATCTGTGAACCTTCTGTCGTATTCGGCTAGTAGACGGTCAAAAGTTTTGAAGTATTCTTGCTTCATTTCATCCGCCAAAGTAGCAGTCCAATTTCCAGATTCGATTAAATTCTTTCCAAGCGTCAAAGTTGTCACAAATTGTTTCCGATGCTTTGTGATCTTTTGAATTCTTCAAGGTCGTCCTTTCTGACCAACAGAGGAGGGTCTAGTCGCAGGTCCATTCACAGCAGATACTTCAATTTTGAGTTCTGTTGCAAACTCTTTAGCCTTCTTGAAAAGCGATACAAATGAAGCATCTGAACGCAGGTCGGTGAGTTTGCTTCTTGTGGCCTGAATCAGGGTGCGCAATCGAGAAATAACCAAGTCGATGGTGACGGCATGGAGTTGTTGAGACAGCGATTTCGTCGCTCGCGTAATTGCTTCTATGTAGTGCAATTGGAAGATAACAAGGAAAGATTCCATCAAGAAATGACAGGCCAGGAACCGACCTATTTTAGTCTATCAACTTAGAGGAATTACTGCAAATATTCAGAATTTATAATATTAATATAATCATCTAGGAAACGGGCATTTGACAGAACTTGAGAATTAGATTATGTATCTAACCTGCTTTCAAAGTTTACAATGGTTAATAGCAAATAGTGTTATTATTATGGCCGGCAAAGGACCCTTTTTGGTGGAAGTTTGGGCCACCTGGAAAATCTGGGGTGGGCATTTGCCCACTCCTGCCCCCCCCCCAAATGGTACCTCTGCTCATATGCGTAATAATCTCTGTTCCTTTTAAGTTTTAATGCTACACCTTACTTCCAATTGAAAAAACTTTCATGTTTATTTTTTCATTGTTTTTTTATAGTAATGCTAGAAAATCCTGCGCCCTTTTCATTGAATTTGTCTTCCCCGTGAAATATTCTTCCAAGGAAAGATCTTTCTGCATAGCCCCTCCCCTCAACCCCACCCCCCAAACCAAAAAAATCCCCATGAAAACGTCTGTACACTTCCCAATAACCATTACTATATGTAAAGACTGGTCAAAGCTTGTAACTTTCAGCCCCTCCCCCAGGGACTGTGGGGGAGTAAGTTATCCCCAAAGACACAGTTATTATGGTTTTCGACTATGTGGAACAAAATGACTATCTCAAAATTTTGATCCGTTGACTTTCGGGAAAAAATGAGCGTGGGAGAGGGCCTAGGTGCCCTCCAATTTTTTTGGTCACTTAAAAAGGGCACTAGAACTTTTCATTTCCGTTAGAATGAGCCCTCTTGCGACATTCTAGGACCACTTGGTCGATATGATGACCCCTGGGGAAAAGAAAAAATAGAAAAAAAAAACAAATAAACATGCACCCGTGACTTGTCTTCTGGCAAAAAATACGAAATTCCACATTGTTGTAGATTGGAGCTTGAAATTTTTGCTACAGGGTTCTCTGATACGCTGAATGCGATGGTGTGATTTTCGTTAAGATGTTTCCCCCTATTTTCCGAAATATGGCAAATTTTCTCAGGCTCGTAACTTTTGATGACAAAGATTAAATTTGATGAAACTTATATATGTAAAATCAGCATGAAAATCCGATTCTTTTATGTATCTTTTAGTATTAAAATTCCGTTTTTTAGAGTCTCATTTGCTATTGAGCCGGGTCGCTCCTTACTACAGTTCGTTACTACGAACTGTTTGATCAAAGAATTGGAGGGTATCTATGCCTCCTCCTCCATTCCTGTTTTTCCTCATAAAAGACCGATCAAAACTATGAGAAAGCCATTTAGTCAAAAAAATAATTAATATGCAAATTTCGTTTTAATTATTCATGTGCGGAGAGCCAAAATCAAAACACGCATTAGATCAAAAACGTTCAGAAATTAAATATACAAAAACAAGTTTTTTTAACTGAAAGTAAGGAGCGACATTAAAACTTAGAACGGACAGAAATTACTCCGCATATAAAAGGGGCTGTTCCCTCCTCAACGCCCCGCTCTTCACGCTAATTTTTCTTTTTGCTCTTTTAATAAATAGAGTTGAGAGAACGAGTCAAACTTTAGCTTAAAAAGCGGGGCGTTGAAGAGGGAACAGCCCCTTTCACATACGGAGTAATTTCTGTTCGTTTTTCAATGTCGTTCCTTACTTTCAGTTAAAAAACTTAAATTTACAAAATATAATGAATGGTAGGGATAGTTATAGAATTCAATTTTCAACGCGTGTAATATTTTATTCTCAGAAGGATAATGAAGAACTCGCGCCTATTCATTATCAAAACTATTCCTGAATCTGTAATATTAATCAACGCCATCTAAATAGTAATCGCAGGAATGTATATTCATGAGTAATAGAGAATACACCCAGATCAGGGTTACAATATGTGAGAGTAGATGGGACAGATTATCGAACGACCAGAATACCAAATTTTATGGGAATTACTTATAAAGACTTACAAGAATCTGTAAAAAATAAAAGCGCTTGCGTTAGTATAAAAAATAATAATAATAATAAATGCTTTCTTTGGTCAATACTCGCTTATCTTTATCCAGCTAAAAATCATGTAGACAGACCATTAAACTATGAAGAAATTAACTTTAAAGAGATTAATATATTTTCAATGGATATTCAAATATTTATATATTTGAAAACAAAACAGAATATTAAAATTTAATTATTTGAAATAAGTAAAAAAAAGTAGTTAGAGTTCATATTCCTTGAACTAATATCAATGGAAAAACTATAAGATGAGGTGAAGTCACACATACCAAGTTGTCTTAGGATTTTAATTTCGTCTATCAAACCACCTGATGTATTGCTGTTATAGGAATAAATCAAATAGGTTCAAGCACAAGAAGCTTTGTCGATCTAGATCTTGATTTTTTTGCTGGAAAAAGGAAATTTGCTCGAAATGGAGGAAAAAGACGGTAAGAGAAATCTGAAAAACTGTCAGTGACACTTTAAAGAAAGTGTATCTTAGATATTTTGATACCTTTGTGATCAGGATAAGATGGGGCACTTTATTTTGTCTTGGTGGTTAGGATAAAAGTACGGGGACTGCATTTGATCACTAAAGCTTGTACTTATAATTTGCGAGAGGGGACTTTCGGTAAATGGGATAGGGATCACTCTGCTAAAAGTTAGAAGCATTAATCAAAAGAATCATAACAAGTGAAATTATCCTGATTTAGTCTTTGCAAAATGCCCTGTGCCTCAATCAGAAGAAGTTCTTATTCCAATTGTTCCTCTGACCAGCAATCTGATGCAACTGAAGGTTGCTTTGATTACGAGAAGATATAATCATTTTCTTAATAATTTAGTTAAGATCAGTTTAATGACCTCACTAGAGATCTTATCATGTCGATAGAAACTTCTGAATTACTGGCTTCCAGGTCGAGAAACATAAAATTTAGTTGGTCCAGAACAAAAATAATATTTAATTGTGCAAGAGAACATCTTTCGTCGTACTCTCAGCTGACTCCTGAGAAAAAAGGATCTTCCTGAGTATTTTCCAGATGATTGGCACCTTTTTATTGACTACTGTAAGTGAAGCTTAAAATGCGCTCTTTTGCTTAATGAGAATAATTATGGTTCAATATTAATCGCTCACTCAACAGAAATAAAAAAATAATACAATGCTATTACTTTGAGTCTGGGAAAAATATAACACCCTGAACAGCAATAGATGGTTTCTATTGACTCGAAAAGGATAAACTTTCTCCTTGGAAAAGAAATTGGCCTTGCCAAATATCCTTGCTTCTTGTACTTCGGGAAGGCAGAGACAAAACACATCACAAGGTTTGGAAAGGTGGTATAAAAGAGAAGACATGGACACTGCGGGAAAGAATATCACAAATTTCCCCCGCAGTTTCATGAGAGAAAATGATGAGTCCTCTGTTGCGTACCAAGATGGATTTGATGAAGCAGTTTGATGAAGTTTTATGAAGATGTGTTTGATGAAGCAGTTGATAAAAATGAAACATGAAAAAAATGGCATATAGAAGAAAAAAATGCTTTAGTTAAGCATGAAAAAATTAAGCCATGAATATTTAATGACCCACAAATAAAACAGCTGATTAAAGACCCTGACTTTGTAAATTCAATGAAGGACGTTGAGCGAAAATCCCAGATATTGTTTGTTTCAGCTACACAGAATTTTCTGGGCAACTGCAAAGCCAAAAATAGCACATAGATTGTAAATAAGATTTCTAACAGTTTGGGATCCTACGGTATAGTTATTAAGGTCCAACATTTATAGAGCCATTTAAACAGTAATCTTATAAATTAGGAGATATTAGAGAGAAACATGGTAAAATATTTCACCACGATATTAAAAGTATTGACGGCCACTACCAAGGGAAATGGGACACCTAAATGACGACTGGCTATTACTGAAATTGAAGAGAGGATGGTTCCTAAACACATCCAAGAATGCCATGGGAAAAAAGCGTCAGAGGTGTCTACTTAATATTTTCTTTTTAATTGACAACTTTTTCTGTTTTTTGTATATAATCGTTCTTAGCCATGTAATATATGAAAAGATTCATGTTTAATTCTTTTAATTCAAGGTTTCCACTTAAAACTGTGTGATCTAGTAAAGTGCAACATCTTAAAAATTTAAGCTGCAATGCCAACACTGATGACATATTTGATTTCAGGACATGAAATTCATGAGAAAGTTATTCACAAACCTTTGTGTCAAAACTACTGCTGAATCATATTCGTGTACTACCAAGTTATTGCTTGACCTTGTTCAAACTGCCCTCACCACTATTGAAAATTTTCGTGTACGAGCACGCAGAGAAGATAATGAAAAAAAAACTTGACTGAGCTTTTTTACTTTGCATTTCGTTTATTCTATTTAATTTAGTATGTTCTTTTGCTGAGTCAATTAACTACATAAAAATCTTCACTAAGGATTATATAGCAATATTAAAATTTTAAATGACCAGAAACAAACTCATAAAAAGATGTCAAAATGGACCTAAATTTTTATGAATTAAGAAACCGAATAAAAATAAAACATAAATTACAAGCAGGAGGAAATTGAACCTTAGAACAAGCAGAAACTACTACACATTTCATTTGGAAGACTCAGCAGCTAAAACTCCCAGAAAGCCAAAATTTACTTGGTTCTGAGTAAAAATGAAGTATATTTCATATGGTATGTGTTTACTAACGACATTTTAAATACTAATGACATTTTAGAGGAAGTTTATTTTTCTTCATAAACATAAAAAACATGAATTTGATACCATTAATCTAGTTATAATGATTCGATAAAGTGAATTATTTGGTAACTGTCATTTTCAAAACGTTAATTGGCAGTATTTAGAGTAAACTAATTAGATTGTTTTTAGTAATTGTTAAAAAAAAAAATTTTGAGGTTAATTTAAGAGTGTCGTCATCCCAACTATGTCATTTTACATAATTACCAAGGCAAATACGGTATTTATCCACCATGGAATAAAGAGATGGACAACAAAAGGCTTCTCTGCTCTTGTCAGTCCATTTGTCCTAGACAAGTGGACTATTGTAGATTTTACTCTCAAACACTGTTTATTTTTATAGTTCATTTTCCAGTCATCCCTGAAAACTTTGTATTTAAAGCTATCAGCAAAAACTAGCTAAATCATCTTTCATATATAGTTTCTATAAGATAAGTCGAACTTTCAGAATTGGTCCAAGATTACGTTCGTCTTCCAAACCATAAAAATAGAAAAGATAGAAATGCAAGCTACATCTCCGCTAGTTTCTCTATTTGTTCTCTTCTATTTTAATAAGCCCACTCCAGACATACAAGGCTTAGAGACATATAATGGGGGGAGGAGCAAGGGCTTATTGCCTCCTAGAGTTTTAAAAATACATTTTGTGGTATTTTCTTGAAAAAAAATCGAAAAAAAGAACTGACGTATTTAGAAAAGAACATCTTTTGTGTGTTAAAAACTATACAAAATAATTACACCCTGATGCTGTGATCCAGATTGACGGCTAATTTTGACAGCAAATTTTACAGAATCGGACCTTAATTTAATTTTTTATCTGTATAGTTTCGAGCGCCATTTCGCTGTATCTGTGCTTTTGAGCGTTGGGCACCATCTTTAAATTTTTCTATAGGTTGCATCGGATTTATCATTTTGTGTGTTCACAATCATCGTAAAATTAAAAAAATATGAAGTGAGTGAATTCCTTTATCCCATTCAATCTTGATATACTGTAAAAATTTTACGTATTATGTTATAGCCTGCAGGTATTATCGACATTGTCGAACATTTTAGTATATATTCCCAATCTGTTTTTTTTGTTTGGGTGGTAACAGCTAAACTTCAGAGTAGTTTGACAAAATTGAATTTCAGTGCACCTATTAGGCTTAGCTCTAGGGATCGGCTAAACTGACACAATTGAAATGAAATACCTCATAGGAACGAAACAAAGTAGATATTGCACAAGCCTAGAGTGACTAGTAAGTCAAGTGATGCATATAGAAAGTTTGGGGGCCAAGTGAATAATCTGCCTCTTAAGATATTTGTTAAAGTTAAAGTGCATGGCCATTAAAAGGAAACATAGTATCAAAATAAAAACAATAGTCTTACATGACTTTTATTTCATGCTCTTTCCCTACTTCATTATTGCTTTTCTGACAAAGCATCTCCTCTCCCTAGTGGTCCTAGATAGACATATCCCCCCTATTAACATATTTGTTTATTGTTTTTCATCTTGAAATGTGTCATGTCTTTGTTTCTGAGTGTCTTACATTTTGGTTCTAAACATTCATTCAAACTCAATATGTAAAAAGCTGTTAAAATTCTACTTTAGGTAAGCCTGCTTTTGGCTATCTTAAAGGGGTTAGGTTTCGAAAATGAAACTTTCAAGGATGGGTCTACAGACTGAAGTGTGTCCCATAAAGGTATTTTGAAGTAGGCTACTTATCTCCACCCTTTCTCTCTCTGGATGGTTCTGACCTTATGATGACCTTCTAAAATCTGTGTTATTTAAGTGAAACCTTGCAAATTAGATCTTTTGCTTAAACCAAGGGTAAAATTCTACCTAAGCTGCTTTAGGCTATTTTGGAAAGGGATTAGGCTATGTTATGAAAATGAAACTTTCAGAGATGGGTCTGCATGTTAAAGTATATCTTGGGAAGGTATTTTGAAGTATCTACCTCCACTCCTCTCTGTAGAGGGTTGTGAAATTTATCTTTACATAAAATGTTGGTCAATGTTGGTATTACCTGAACAATTGTTTTGGGTCATGAAACTATTGTTAATAGATGCAAACCACAGTAATATACAGCAAAATACAGCAATGGTTAGTTTATGTATTTAATATATGCTATGCTTTATCCCCACCCTCCTAATGTGCAAATATATAGCCCAAATTTGTTTCTAAACTATTACAGATTTGTGATTTCAAATATCCAATCAACAAAAATGGAAATGATTACAATTCTATCTGTGTGAATACAAGAATATTTGGGCTAGAATAGCTCCATAATGGCAAGTTTGCAGTAGTTTTGCAAGAGAGGAAAGATGTTCATAAAGTCAAAATACATCTATTAACAATAGTTTCATGACCCAAAACAATTGTTCAGGTAATACCAACATTGACCAAAATGTCTATTACCTATTGAAATTTAATACCTTCCTAGGACATGCTTTAGCCTGTAGACCTATCCCTGAAAGTTTCATTTTCCTAACCTAGCCCCTTTTCAGGATATTCAAAAGTAACTAATGTAGAATTTGCCAATAAGCTTATAGTAGTTAATCACTTCTAGGAGACAATTGTAATTATTGAACTGTCAACAGCAATGTTAGCCTGCTTTATGAAGGCTATCAAATTTGATTTCTTATTTTATGCATCCAATAGGCATCAATTCATTCTTTCCTGAAGTAGGCCTAAACTCTTTGGGTATTTATCTATTGAGGTAAATTAAAGACCTTCCTGGTAGAACCTTTCTTTAAAGGTGCTATGGAGCTGCAAGATCTTGCAGTGTTTGCAATGTTTTTATGGCACTTGGTATTAACTAAGTGACATATAGCAATCACCAATTCTGTTGGTCCTGGTCTTGCTATTTTAGGCACTTCCAGGTAAGCTAGGACAATGAAATTTGGCAAGTGTATCAGGGACCAGACCAGATTAAATTAGAAATAGTCGCTTTCTCGATTTGACCATTTGGTCAAATCGATTTGACCATTTTTGACCAACTTATGAGCAGGTGATTGGATCTTAATGAAATTTGATGTTTAGAATGATATTGTGTCTCAGAGCTCTTATTTTAAATCCCGACTGGATCTGATGATGTTGGAGGAGGGGGAACCTAAAATCTTGGAAAACACTTAGAGTGGAGGGATTGGGATGAAACTTGATGGGAAAAATAAGTGCAAGTCCCAGATACATGATTGACATAATTGGAACTGATTTGCTCTCTTTGGGGTAGTTGGGGGGGGGGAGTAATTCTTAAAAATTAGAAAAAATGAGGTATTTTCAACTTATGAACATTTGATTGGATCTCAATGAAATTTGATGTTTAGAAGGATATTGTGTCTTAGAGCTCTTATTTTAAATCCTGACAGGATCTGGTGACATGGGTGGGGAGTTGGGAGAGGGAAACCTAAATCTTGGAAAATACTTAAAATGGAGGGATTGGGATGAAACATGGTGGGAAAAATAAACACAAGTCCTAGATAGATGATTGACATAAACAGAACGGATCCGCTCTCTTTGGGGTAGTTGGGGGGGGGGGTATTTCTGAAAAATTAAAAAAATGAGGTATTTTTAACTTACAAATGGGTGATCAGATCTCAATTAAATTTGATATTTAGAAGGATATTGTGGCTTAGAGCTCTTATTTTAAACCTGACCAGATCTGTTGACATTGGGGGGGAGTTGGGAGGGGGAAACCTAAAACTTGGAAAACACTTAGAGTGGAGGGATTGTGATGAAACTTGGTGGGAAAAAACAAGAGTCCTAGATACATGATTGACATAACCAGAACAGATCCACTCTCTTTGGGGTAGTTGGGGGGGGGTTAATTCTGAAAAATTAGAAAAAAATGAGGTGTTTTTAACTTACAAACGGGTGATTGGATCTCCATGAAATTTGATATTTAGAAGGATATCATGTCTCCAAGCTCTTATTTTAAATCCTGACCAGATCTGGTGACATTGGGGGAAGTTTGGTGTGGGGAAACCTAAAATGATGGAAAATGCTTAGATTGGAGGGATTGGGATGAAACTTGGTGGGAAAAAACAAGAGTCCTAGATACATGATTGACATAACCAGAAGAGATCTGCTCTCTTTGGGGTAGTTGGGGGGGGGGGGGGGGGTTAATTCTGAAAAATTAGAAAAAAATGAGGTGTTTTTAACTTACAAATGGGTGATTGGATCTCCATGAAATTTGATATTTAGAAGTATATCGTGTCTCCAAGCTTTTATTTTAAATCCTGACCAGATCTGGTGACATTGGGGGAAGTTTGGGATGGGGAAACCTAAAATGATGGAAAATGCTTAGATTGGAGGGATTGCAATGAAACTTGGTTGGAAAAATAAGCAGAAGTCTTCCCTACATGATTTAAATAATTGGAATGGATCCACTAAATTGGGGGGGGGGAATTCTGAAAAATAAGAAAAAATGATGTATTTTTAATTGGATCTTCATGAAACTTCATATTTAGAAGGACCTTGTAACTAGAAACCTGTCTAAGATACGTGACTGACATAACTGGACTGGATCTGCTCTCTTTGGTGAAATTGGGGGGAGGGGGGAATTTTGAAAATGAAGGTATTTGTAACTTACAAAAGGGTGACCAGATCTTAATGAAATTTGATATTTAGAAGGATCTTGTGCTTTAAAGTTCTAATTTCAAATTCCGACCAGATCTGGCGACATTTGGGGGAGTTGGAGGGGGAAATCGGAATTCTTGGAAAACATGAAAATTGGGGTATTTTTATCTTACAAATAGATGATCAGATCATAATGAAATTTGATTTTTAGAAGGAGTTCATGTCTCAGAGCTCTTATTTCAAATCCTGACCAGATCTTTTGACATTGGGGGGAGTTTGAGGGGGAAATCTTGGAAAAACACTTGGAGTAGAGGAATCAGGATGAAGCTTGGTGGATAGAATAAACAAATGTCCTTGATACGTGATTGATAGAATCGTACTGGATTCGCTCTCTTTGGGGGAGTCGGGGGGAGGGGTTCAGTGATTTGGCGAGATTGGTGTTTCTGGACATGCTAGGGTGATGAAAATTGGTAGGCATGTCAGGGAGCTGCACAATTTGACTTGATAAAGTCGTTTTCCCAGATTCGACCATCTGGGGGGCAAAAGGGAGTGGAAAAATTAGAAAAAAATTAGGTATTTATAACTTACAAGTGGGTGATCAGATCTTAATGGGATTTTGATATTTAGAAGGACTTTGTGACTCAGAGCTCTTATTTTAAATCTTGACCAGCATTAAGCCTCTTATTTTCCTTTTTAAATCAATCTATTGATTCATAGAATTTTGTTAGAGCTCATACCATATGATCTCTTGGCTCTTAGCTCTTCTTGTCTCATCACAAGTGCCATACAAGCTCTTAGCTCTTGCTTTTTATTTCAACTAATTTGGGCTCAATACAAACAACCAGTTATAAAAGATCTAAAGCTGAACTGGCCAGCCATGACAAAAACACAGATTATAAAGACAAAAAATGGCTATGGCCAGTAAATGAAAAAAAAAAAAAAAAAAAACTACAAATCAAATAAATATTCTTCAGTATCTAACAAGGTGTCTTCAGCATTAAAAAAAAATTAAAACTAAAATATATATGTATATAAGACTAAAACAGAATAACCTAAAATGTGTAATATACAATTACTTAACATTTACAATTTGTAGCTACCTTTATCAAACCAGATAAGTAACTGGGAGTTATTTTTGTGAGTTGATGAAGGTAGCTACAAATTATAAATGTTAAATAATTTTATATTATATATTTTGCAATAGTCTATTTTAGTTTTATATATAATTTTTAGTTTTCTGTTTTGTCTTTTTTTTCTATGCTGAAGACACCTTGTCAGATATGGGTGAAATATTCATTTGATTTTTGTTGTTTTCATTTACTGGTCATAGACCCATTATTTTTGTCTTTATATTCATTCTTTGTGTTTTTAAACACCAGTTTATATAGAGAAGGAGATCTACACCACCAGACTAAGCAATTATCCAAATTTTCACGTTACTCCTCAAATTACACCTTTGTTAATCAGTCAGACACACATAGACCATGTTATATCTAATAATTATTGAAGGCATTTTCTTTTCAAATGAGTAGGCTATTTAAGGAATTTATGCTTCATTTTGTCCCTAAATATGCAAAATAGCAAAAATAGTATGTTCACAATTGTTGTGTAAAGGAGTAAGAGTAGGATACCTTGATAACTTAATATAGATTTATGTCTCCATGTTTGTATTCTGGAAGTTGTTTCATAAAAGTATATTTATTCTAGTAAATAGGACACAGCCTGATCTAGGTCGTGAAGCATAATGTTTGTATTTTTGTACATTTATAATATAAGTAGGGGTTAAACAGCATAGTTGATGTGAAATAGATTTGAAATATTTGTTGTGCTATATAAAACTAAAAGTAGTGTAAGGAACTAACTTTGCAACATCAAAGCCCTTGATATTAGTCAACTGTTAATGCAATGACTTTGTGCCATCTTTGAAAATTGGTGGGCCATGCAAAAAAAAAGGGAATTATTTACAGCCCATAGAAGTTCTTTCCATCAAAATTAAAGTCCAGATATGGGTCTCAAATTTTCTTTGGTTTCTGAGTTCACTAAATTCCATAAATCCTTTTAAGCTATTTGAAGGAGGTAATTTACCCTACAACATCTTCACGCCCTTATATCTATGGAAATTTTACTTTTCATGGATTTAGGAAAATATTGTTCGAGGTGAATAAGATTTTCCAGAATTGATCTACAACCTTAGTAGAGACCTGAAAAGATATGTTCAGCCTCTACTCCTTTGTAGCTTGTTATGTTTATATAATTCTAGGAAAACTAACCCTGACTAAAATTTGGCTTCAAATTTAGCTAAATTTGTGAACTGTTCTCAAGGCCTATACAGTTGAACTAAAACACACTAAGCTGAAGTTGATTTTCTTTTTTTGGCCAAAGTAACTTTTTTGTTAGAATACCCATAACCTCTTGAAATTTCTCGTTATTATTCAATGTGATATCATCAATAGTATATAATTTTCTCTTATAAACCAAATGACTTTTTAAATTCACTTTTAACAGTTCTATAGTTTGTATCATTGGTGCTTCTCTGAAAATAGGTCTATTTTTTGAAGTCTCATTTCACCTCAGTATTAGGGTCACTAAACAACAGTGCTGTCAACTTTAGTTTAAGTCAATTTCTCTGACTAAACTAAATGAACAGACTAACACTGAATAGTGTCCCTTCATTACTTTGATGATGACTCAGGGAAGAAAAACACACCCCTTACCATATACCATTATGATGGGTCCCACAAAGCTATTTTTAGTAACCATGCTGAGATCTTGGTGTCCTGATTGATGATTAATTGCAATTGCACTTCTATGCATAAGCAACTATTGCAAAGACTGTTCAAAAATTTGGGATAAGCAGAGAAGATTTTCTAGTAAATCTCCAGCTGTCATGACTTAGCTACACAAGAGTATTTTGACCAAGACTAGGGTTTGGGATGGTTATTCTGTACTCAATTAATAAAACACAGCAAACTAGTCTAGAATCAGTCCAGAGGATGGCCATGAAAGATCTCCATAATGTCTTGAAAAGATTAACATGCCATCCCTGGTATTGTAATTGTAAGCAAGCAAGGTGAAGTGATAAAATACAAGCTTGTAAATGATGAAGATACAATTCTTGGGCTTTTTCAATCCGACGATTCAAAGACAACTCCCTCAGAAGCTTACCCAGAACTGAATAAATGCCAGATTGAGAAACAAGCTCTTCTGTAGTAGATTAGTCAGCTTGTAGAATTCCCTTAGTAAAAAAAAAAAAACAAAACAAAACAACAAAAGAACAACCACAAGCCCTTACCAGTATGTGTGTGTTTGTCATCAATTGATAGCAAGTGGCTCAACAAATCATGGCACTCCTTACAACATTCCATGGATGATAAGTCATTTATCATTGTTGAATGAAGATTTCCATTGGTTTTAGATTTCCAATGGCTTCTCAATTTAGAGTTATTGGGTAAAATCAATTATTTTGTCCAAGTTAAAGTTTAATCTTGGTCTTTTCATTGTTGCAGCATCAGATACAACCTAGTAAAGAATAAACTCTAGCCTCTTGTAACAAAAATTTTGTAAATATGTTACAAAAGAACATAACTGAGGAAGAATCACTGTTTGAAACTGATTAGGAAATGGTAATTCTTATTTCCTTAAATCCTAATGGTAAAAGTTTGTCATGGAAATGAAGGAAATTCCAAAAAATAGCCTCAAGCCCCTCAGAAATAAGGCTGGATTTAAGGGAAAACTGCACCATTGGAAGCACCATAGCCAAAAACTCTATGTAAGACCCTTACATTCCTTAATCTTGAGCAGCAAGGAGATTTACTCCACCTGGAAAGCAGCGAATTGTCTCTGTTTTTTTTTTTTTTTTTTTTTTTTTTTTTTTTTTTTTTTTTTTTTTTTTTTTTTTTTTTTTTTTTTTTTTTTTTTTTTTGCAATTCAAAATGACTTTGGTTTATTTAATTATTTGATTACATAAAAATAGTCTTTCATGGAACCAGGGGATATATATATATATATATATATATATATATATATATATATATATATATATATATGTAAAGCAAATTCTTCTGATTTGTCAAGTTGTGAAGAATCCTAGCCATTAGGTCTGGGGACATACTTATTGTGTAGAAAGACAGAAAAACTACTGGCCTTTGTTGCACATTTGGGACTTTATGCTATTTAATTTTTTGACAAAAGATTCTGGTTGAGGAGATATTACAGTTTAAGTAGGACAATTTTGATTTTCTGTAAAATATTTACAAGAAGTAAACTAAAATTGTTTAGGAAAAAATTTTCCATTTCAGGTAGCCCATAATGTATTGGTATGAAGTGTAGCCATTTTTCTTTTTATTGAATTTTAATGTAAGAATGGGTGCTAAAGATGAATAAATATGTGTGTTATATTATTCATTGTTGGTTATAGAGGCTTCTAGTCTGTATAACTAAATACAAACTATATTTAGCATGTAATGTGGGTGCCCCTGTTACTCATGAGAAAAATATCCAATGAAAACGATTCTCTTCTTGGCTTAGATGCTTATGAACTATTTGAAAGATTCTTTTTGAGACACAAAATTGCAAGTTTCAGCTGATTAACGTATTTCTATCAACAAAATTCAACTCATGAAAAGATTAAGACTCCCATTTCATGCAATGGGGATCCTTCTTTCATATCTTTGGGCAAAGGAGCTTAACTAAAGATTATTAGGCCTTTACAAAATTTGTGTATATCTGCTGTTATATAGAGAAGTATGTGTGTTTAGTAAATCAAATTAAAGGTAACCAAAAAGCTTGTCATTGCACAGCCTATAAATAGAAATTAAATGCTAGTGATGTTAGTTTATATGAAGGCTTTTTGTTTGTGCTTCTATAACAAGGCTCACAATTTTGAAGCATACAGCAATTTTTTTAGTTTGAAGAAAAAAAACTGAGAAATTGTATTTCAAAATTGTTGATTGTATCTTAAGAAAAAAAAGAATAACACTGGAAAAAAATGCACCATAAGCATATTTTTATTTGTTACCACATTTCCAATAAGATTTTGAGAAGGACAGAATCCTTCATTCCTTGATCTCATTTTAATAAATTATCTTAAGTTACTCATTAACATAGAATTGCAACCCCTATTGTCAAGTAGCAACCACATTGCAGCAAAATTCTAATTTTGACTATAGCCATAGACATTGAACCTAACTAAACATGTATGTATGAATTACAGTCAAATCAGGTGTGAACTCAGTTAGTGTATTTGGTCATTTGTTGAATTTATGGATGTAGAAGACACATGGGAGATAATGAAAAATGTGTTGTTTGACACTTCCAATAAAGAAAACTATCATATGGAGACGCAAACTAAGAACTCTCCCCTTTATGGCCAGAGAAATGAAAATTGCCAGGAACAAGACAAAGAAAATGTCAAAGTTCATAAACCAGAACTACATAGGACTGACTTCCTAATTAAGTTAAAATCTGCAAGGAACAAAGTTCAAGTACTGTCCAGAAAATTAATAGATGATTATGATGGGGCCATTGCAGCAACCTCAAAAACCAACCCCAAGAAGTTCTGGAAATATGCCTCTGCATATGTGCCTAGAAGGTGCATGGTTACTGAGCTGAGTTGTAATGGAATTCAGTCAAATAACCCCCCAAAAATCGCTGATGCCTTGAATCACCAGTTTATGTCAGTATTCACATCTGCAGACCCTGCTCCCCTCCCAACCCCACAACACTGTGTAATTAACACTCAGGTGTCTCTAATAATAATGGATAAGGCTGAGCTTGAATTGCAGCTTAAAAAGTTAATCTAAATAAGTTTGTTGGGCCAGATGGCATTCATCCACAGCTCTTAAAAGAAGCTCATGCCCAATTAGTACTGTTACTCTCCAGACTCTTCCAAAAGTCTATTGACACCAAAGTCATACCATTGGACTGGAAAGTTGCCTATAGTTTGCCAATACATAAAGGAGGTGACTGGACCAAAGCTCCCAACCATCAGCCAATCAGTATTGCCTCCGCTATTGGGGAAATCCTAGAAGGCATTGTAAATGCAACTGTTCTCAAACATTTGTCCACAATTAACCTTCTATCAAAATTCTCACATGGATTCTGACTAGATAATTCAAACAAATCTGATTGACTCATATAATACATAACTGAGCTCCTCAACCAAAGTCTCCCAGTTGATAGGGTCCTGCTAGAATTTGCTAAAGCTATCAATAAAGTCTGTCATCAAAGGCTCCAGTTCTAAAGGTAAAAGGTATTGAGAAGGGTGTGGTGGACTGGACTATGTATTTCTTGAAGGGAAGAAAGCAGCTGGTTAAGAGTTTTTGGCGAAGGTAGTGCAGCTTTTTATTCCGAAATAGCAAAGGTGTTTTGTGGGGTAAGGATCTGTTTTGGAGCCTACACTTTTCAATATCTACATTAATGATGCTCCAAAAAACGTGACTAATAAACAAAGCCTATATGCTGATGACTCAAAACTTATTGGTCCCATTGAGACACACCAATATATGGAGACTTGAGTCTAATGTTGAGAAGTGCAAAGTTCTCCATTTTGGAAGAAATAACCGATAATGGCAATATTTAATTTTATCAAATTCTGATGAGAGATGACCAATTTCCAAGAGTACCTCAGAAAGAGATTTTGGGGTTGTTGTGGATGAAGACCTCAAATTTGTACATGCACACCCATGCTGAAGTAGCAGCGGCTAACCAGACTCTTGGTATCATCAAGTAAACAACTACTTGTAGATCCCTAGCAGTAGTGATTAAACTCTATAAAAGCCTGATTAGACATGGATTTGAGTTTAGGATGTGCATTGCCGTGGTAATTAATAAAACAGACCAGCTGGCTCTTGAAACTGTTCAAAAGACAGGCAGCAAAATGTGTAAAGGGTCTAAAAGATACACAGTATGGATGTCAACTGCAGAGTTTGAAGCTACCAACTCTAACATACAATTGCACCAGAGGCAATATTGTAATTACCAATGGTTGCCAAGTACCAAAGGGAATTCAGCAAAGCTGTTCTGCAAGTGTGCCGAAACAAGAGAAAGAAACAATTTCTTCTGATATCAAATTGTAGGTCTGTGGAAATGCCTAAGTGAGAGGATGGTGGGATCTGCAAAAAGTGATAGCTTCAAATCAAATCTCAACAAGGACTGGGTGACAAAACCATGGCTCACTTAATGGGATGCAGCAGACGTCCCGCAGGCACATCATCACTAACTTGCATACACTGGATTAGTCCACATCGCTAGCAAGTGCAATTTAAGGTAATTTGTTGAGAATTGTTATGTTTCCTAATTAGAGTTAGTTTTGCTTTGTGTGTTTCTTATGTTTTAGTGAAAAATTGGTAACACTTTTGTTAAACTAACCCATATGGATTGATTTTGAATTTGATACATGCTTGGTATTTTTTTTTCTGTGAAATAAAAAATAAAATAGATACAAAAAATTAGTGTAATTGGTTATGTCTACCAAATGAATATAGCTAAGGTCGTCAAAATCTGAGATCATTGGTTTCATGACTGGTTTTAATATGGTGTTTTTGACTAGATAGTTCAAAGGATGTAAACAGAGATTTGTTATGGGAAATTTTTTTAAAGAGTTCTCCTATTTGATGATAGTTTCATTTCAGGATCCAGTTGTGTCAGTTTAGTGGGTATAAAATCTACCCTGGCCATGGAAAGACCATGGTCAAAAGTGATGGGAAAGTATTCATGTTCTTAAATTCCAAATGTGAGAGTGCCCACAAACTTAAGAGAAATCCTCGTAAGATTACATGGACTGTGCTTTACAGGTAAACTATTTTGATTTTTTCTGTAATTAAGAAATTATTTTTTCTATCGCTGCCATGATTTATAAATTTCTTGAATCCAGTTTTTCAACAGAAAGAAGATGTAAAACCACACATATTGATGTTTCTTTAAAGCCATTGATACCAAAGTTGTGGGATTGAATTTTTGAAAGCTCTCAAACCTTGGTGTTATGAAAGTTGATTAACATTCAAGGACGTCTTTCTAATGGAGGAATCAAAAATTTGAGTTGTACTGGAAGAATATTGTATTTTTTCTGAATCCTAGAAAATGTTACAGTTTTTATATCCCTCCTCCTTGTTTGCAGCTGATATTGTCATATGTGTTAGATTTAAAATAGTTACTTTTTTATTGTGGCCTAAAACAGGTTCATAAAATCATAACCTGTAGGAATTGGTAGATCTTTTATTTCTCTGTGAGGTATTTGTGTCCTCTCTTACATTTCACGGCTTAATAGGATTGGACTGATGTTAATCAGTTTTTACCTTTTAATTTAGTTTCTATTAGTACAGACAAAACAGATTTTTTTTTAAATCCTTACTTTTGGAATGGAACAACATTCTCAATCAGTTTCAAAAGACATATACTTAATTTGATGAATTAAATTTAATAATCTGTCAGATAACAAAACAGGGACAATATTTCTATGTTCAGGGACATGGTATTTAATTCTAAAGTTAAAAAATTTAGTGCTCTATGATACAGATTTTCTTTAACTATCCTAAGAACTCGTTATAGGTGTATTTTTACATTTGTAAAAAATGATAAAAACAACAAATACTGTTTTTAACACCTGTGTGAAAATTATTTGCCCTTCCCCCAAAATTCTATCAACAAAAAATCGATTTATCTTTTATAGAAGTTTGTGCTCTTCTCCGAAAATTCTAATTCTCCTTACCCCCCCACCTACCTAAAAAAAACTTCCTGAAAATTTTGGGTCAATCCCTGAGTTGTAAGGCAAAATAGGGTATACTTACGAAACTACATGTGAGAATCATCACATTTTAACAAAATCGGCTGACAGCGTGCAATCATTATAATGAGAGAGGTCACATGCATATTTGAGCAAAAAAGAGAAATAAAGATAAATTCACAACCCCGCGTTGGTGCAGCGGGCTTGATCTCTGTTTGGTAATATGGCATCTAGAGTTCAACCTCAGCTGCCGCAGAATCTGGAATAATATAGAGATTATGCAGTAATTTTTAAAATAATCAATCAAGGAGACGAAGAAAAAGTCACTGCAGATTAACAAATTAACGACTATACACATTTAAATAGTGTGAAGCAGCTGGATACACTTTATGTCATTATGTATGCTATTAATCATATTACTTCATTGTAAATCATTATGTATACCATTTAATAGCATGACATAAAAGTTATCAGGCTAAATCTTACCAACATTTCTTTTACACAAGTTTGCCATATTTTCCCATAATTATGTTGCCTTACAAACCTACACCCCTTCAAAAAACTCACTGGAAAGAAACATACCCCCTTGGCCGCGAGAAAACACGGTGTGTGCTTACCAAAGTACGAATAAAAGTTGTTACCTGTTAATGAAATCTATTAGCATCATGAAAACTCTACAGTATAATGAGGTACAGTTGCTTGTCTTTAGGCAAAAAAAAAGAAAATGACTCATGCTCTCTAGTTGGTATAGCATCTAAAAACCAACTGTCACGTCTGATCCATGCTAAACCAGGGTTGGTAAATTTTTTTTGACCAAGTGTCATCTTCTTGGCCAAAAGACTTCTTTTGTACTAGTTTAAAACTCAAAGTGATACATTTGAGATGCTTTTAACCATGAAAGTACAAAGGGGTGCTGGCTAAATAGTAATAATAATTTATTATCCAAAAAAGAGACAAAATCAATTGGTAGGTCACCAAAATGTTGCTTACGAGGGTGTGCTACTAATAAAAAGAACAAAAATTAGAAGAAAAAAAAAAAACAAGTTAATCTATAATAAGCCGAAGGGTGAAACCAAGCAAACCCACACGCAGCTCAGATTTAAATTGACTAATGGGTAATTCCATGGTACTTAGGACAATCTTATTCCACTGCTTAGCCCCTCTATAAATAACTAAAAAAGTATTCCTACTGGAAACTAGGCGGGGAACCTCAATATCTCCACTTGTCCAAGTTCCATGACAATGAACATTGGGCCTTTCCCGAAATATTCCTGTAAAAGTCTGGAACACACCCATAATAATACTTGTACGTAAAAACCAGTGTATATAAATTACGCAATCCAGCTGCAGGCATTATATCAATTATACTGTACATTGACCTGGCCGAATCCCGGTTCCTTGTTTCACAAAATGAGCTAGTGTCATTATTCTGCAGTTCGCGGATTGGGCGAAGTATTGAGGAGAGTACCATACCATACAGACGAGCTATACAAACTATTCGGATGTATCAGAGAAAAATGTTATAACTGTAAAACAAATGATGGAAAAAAGTATTTTAATTTACGGATAACCCCTAAATTCCACGATAGTATTTTACTTATAGCTTTTACATGGTACTTAAATGATAAATTTTCATCAATAATAATCCCAAGGTACTTAACGGAATTTGACCGCTTAACAATTCCCTTCTCGGAAGCTATTTCCTTAATACAAGAATAAAAATTTGGAGGCCATGAAAAGTTACCAAAATTTGACTTACTTATATTTAGGTCAAGTCGGTTTACCTTCCACCAAAGACATGTCTTAGTCATTGCTGCATTAATTATACAGGTAAGTTGTTGTTCAGTTGAAGCAACACACATCAATGTCGTATCATCAGCAAATAAGGGTGTAGTGATCCTGGACCCAAGAGGTGCAGGATCGACTAAATCCCTAATTCTAGGAGTAGTTGCACCAGCATTTGGCTGATCAATAATAAAAATCAAAAAAAGAGTAGGACCTAATACAGAGTCTTGGGGGACAGCATATTTAACAAGACTTACTTGAAGTAAATCCAAAAATGTGAATGTACTGCTCTCTATTTTGGAGGTAATCACGAGCAAAGACAATTCAGACTTTCGCAACAATATTTGGTGGTCAACAGTTTTAAATGTCTTAATCAAATCCGGAATTAAACCATCTACTCTAAGCTTATTATCAAGAGCTCTGTTAAAAACGAAGTTATATACGATAATGTCATCTCTATAGTTCTCCCCTTCATGTATGTTCTAGTGTTAGTACAATTTCCTAGAACACGAGAAATAACAGATAAGACTGAAATAGGCCGATAATTTCAAAAACATTCTCATAACCACCTTTAAAAATAGGAGTTATCCTAGCAACTTCCAAGCAATCAGGAAACGTTTCCCGTAGGTAACTGGGAAGTAGGAACATCAGCAATATAAGGAAACGCTGTTTTTAATACAAGAAGATTAAATTAATCACTACTGGCCAATTTACTTTTCATCCCTAAGATAATTTTCTCTACTTCATCACGAGAGAAGGGTTTCATATACATAGACATGTCAATTGGAGTCTTCGTAAAAAAAACTCCAAAGGAGGATGATCATGAGAAGCTACAGTACGGGAAGATAAATTTACGCCAGTATTAGCAAAATGTTGAGAAAGAGCATAAAATACTTCTTCTGGTTTATTCGTTGGAAAACCATTCTGCATTACTACTTCATCGGAAAAAATAGAGTTTTCTGTCGATATCACGCTTTTAATTATTTTCCATGTATTTGCAGGGTTACACAAATAACGGGTAAGGTAGGGGGTACCCAGCATTCCATTCAAAATTTTGCCATTAGTCTGGATTCCTACTATATTTTTTTTTAGTTTTGAGATTATGATATCAGTCTAGCCTACTGCTTGCTATCCTTTTGTATGGCCTAGGAAAGAATGATTTCATCGATCTGCCGTTATTTTGTTAAAGCTTTGCAATCACGGCATTTCAGCACAACCCATTAATATCAAAATCTTGGAGGATTTGCCCTATATTCTTTATTCTGCCCCTGGGTGCTACCAAGGCAAGCATAACCTGCCTAATACTTTTGGGATCTGATGTAGTTTTAAAGGCTTACAGTAAGATGTTAGTTAATGCTGTATTTATACATATATCTCTTGAACGTTTGGTTCTCAAAATGCCTCACCAGGTATTTCGAAAGTATTTTAGTTCTTGACCCACAAGACCCATCCATCATAAGGCTATTTCTGAGAGAACAGAATGCGATTAAAGTTATTTATAGTTAAAAGAGCTTAACATCATCAAGGTTATTTCTTAGAAATATGATTGTGAAACCTAAATCGTGTTTAGTCTTTAGTAAGAAGTTAAGGATTGTCATGGGATCAGCAAATTTGAACAAAGCTTTCTGCTAATGTTATAAAATACTACAGCATGTTTCAATAAAAGTAGGGTATGACAAAATATCTTGGCTTAGTCCAAGGCATTATAAAATATGACGAGAAAGACTAGGGGACCCAATTTAGTATCCTTGGGACCTCAAAAGATGTAGATGAAAACCAAATTTATTTATTTATTATTAATTATAAAGTAAATGTATTAGCAAGTCAACACATTGCTGATGTCCTCCCTGTAACAAACTAGCCATTTACCTGAATCAGCACCTGTTGCTAAATCATTTCATGGTAAGACTTTTTTTTCCACATTGTCCTTGCTCTCCTAGACGACTGGTGTATTTCTATGAATCTATCTCCCCCTGTTTGCACTGACGATTCTTTTAAAATTTTTGCTGCGTTACTACTGATGTTTTTCTCTTGTTATTGTTCCATGAACGAAACCCGAGCTTGTTGCTATCAGACATACATAAAATAACAATAATATTTAAATTATATGTTTCAAAATCAGTCACAAATAGTTTTTTTTTTCTGGGTAGCCATGCATCCAGATATTAAAAAAAAGTGGTACCGCATATTCCCTTATTCTTCCATTCTCAGTAAAAACTGTGGTTTGCTTTTGAACAGCATACTAGGCACTTTTTATTTTATTTTTTTATTAAAAAAAAAATTCTTAAAGAAAAAAGCCGAAGCGGGGAATCGAGCCAAATCTATTGAGTTTCTAACTTTCGTTTTTTGTCTTCTTTCAGGCGCAAACACCGTAAGGGTATCGAGGAGGAGCAGGCAAAGAAGAAGACACGAAAGGTTGTGAAGCATCAAAGAGCCATCGTTGGGCTCGATCTTAACGAAATTTTAGCTAAGAGAAATCAGAAACCTGAAGTCCGCAAGGCCCAGCGAGAACAGGCTATCAAGTAAGAAATACTTTACTTTATAATTATATGTCAATTTTTTCTACTCCATGGATTGTAATGTAGTCAAATAGCTTATGGACAGGTGTAAAACCACGAAGATTTGTGATCAAATTTTAGATGAAATTATTGAGTAATTCTTAGGGAAGTGTGCTATTTAATGTACTCTTTTGTAACAGAATGAAAACGAAGTTTATGGGGATTCGTAATATAAAATGAAAGTATTGTCTATTCGTTGTTGTATTTCTTTCACATTCATTGACTATTTAAATTTAACTTATTTTGAGTAACTCATGAGAAAAAAACTGTCGTCACTTAAAACAAAAAGTGATTTTGTCATCACTTGTAGCCTCAATCCTATAGTATGGCACACTAATTACATCAATTATCTTACTTCCTAATTTTTAAATGAATTTTTGAGACACTAAATTTTTAATGGCGCTAGTAGTTTTTAATCCCTGTCTCCCTGTGTTTAATAGCAGATAATCCAACTTTTTTAAGTTTCCCATTCTCTTTGAACTAAACCATCATTTCGAGTAAATAACAGTTCCAAGTAAAATGACATTGACTGATCAGAGGTATTTTTTTTTCAATTCTGATTCATTGGCGTTCTTTTAATATGAATAAGTTGTCATTTGTTGATGATCCATTTAAAGGATCAACATCATCAAGGTAAGATCTGTCTAGTGTTCCACCAAAGAAGAAGTATCATATGGCTCAGACACCGTTGCCCCCAGAGATAATTGAAAATACCTTTGCTCTTTCTGTTCTGTGGTTTGATTGTTTAACATTTAGATGTTTATGTAAAGCTCTAATTGATCATTCTATTGCTTCTGGAAGCTGTCCCCGCTGCGAAATCTCGTGTGCTGCTATTAGCGACATCAGTTTTTTTTTTTTTATTCAACACAATCGGCCCTCGGAAATTTAAAGCTTTAAGAAGCGGAATGTAGTGTAACTGAATGCTGCCTAGCTTGAGGGAGTGCTGTCTGTTGTTTGGATGACTTAAGATTTTAATAAAGAATTTTGTAACAATGATTTCAAATAAAATTTATAAATTTTGAGTCAAATATTTTATTTTTAATTTAAAAATTAGCAACTTAATTTACTCTTTAGTTTAATTTTTCAATTAATTAAATTTTTTAATTCAACTTAAGAAAAATTAACATGGCTGTTAGAAAAGAAAGGGAAAAAGTTTTCCTGTTTCTCATTAATATATTTTCATATGAAAATACGTTTTATTTTAGAGCCGCCAAAGAAAAGAATCGTGCAGAGAAAGCTGCAAAGAAGACTACTACCAGTACTGCTGCTAAGGTAATGCAACTCAATTTTAACTAAACAATCTTATTAAGTAGCGAGCTTTAGTAAATTAGTGAGACCTAAGACATATTCTCAGTTTATATTAGTTGAAAAAAAGGCTATTTTGTTAGATTCATTTTGAGTAGTTTTCTTAATTTTTTTTATTGAAATTCGGCAAATGTTTGTGCTCATTAGGATTATAGGTACTTAACGAAGATGGTAATATTAAAGGGTCTTAACATAGGGACAAAGGAGATTACTGATTCCAGCAATTTTTGGACAAGAGAAAGTTAATTCAGCTTTTCAGTGTTATTGTCCGTAATTCTTTGCATAATAACATATGAATGACATTACATAGTTTCAAACAACCTGAATTTAACAAGAAAACATCGCTTTTACAATTTGTTACATTTTTTTGAAGTTAATATATTTATTCCTGTTTCCTACATTTTTTCTAGTATATTGTAAAGATATTGAATTCTTTTTAAGCAATATCATACACTTGCTTTTTCTATTAAATTTATTTTTCATGTCTTGCTCTATGACTCTTGTAAATTTTGTATCTAAAGTTTTTTGAACTGTTATTAATTATATATGCCTAAGCGTTTAGATTCATTAGACAAATTATAAACACTTAATCCCCATTGGGGGGGGGGGTAAAGTTTTTGTGTTTTTGTTCCAAAATTTGATTGGAGTACCTCAAAAGGTGTTTATGCATTATATATTTTACAGGAGAAAAGGAAGGCTGAAAAATGAGGTTCAGAGTTTTCGACTCATTAAGAACTAGCTGTTTTTACAAGGAAATTTTTAGTAGGCATCCGCTATGCAAAGAAAAAATAACTGTCAGAAGCTCTATTTTTGATGTATTTCTATGAGTGAGAAAAGGGGATATACAAAAGGGGAAACATCTAAATACCTCGAGGTTTGTTTTTCCTCCGAGACGTATGGTTTTGCAACAAGCTCGCGGTTTTAGCTTGCACTGAAAATGTATGTTAAGATCTATTATTTTCGTATCTATCCCTTCACAAAGCTTATACTTTTACTGAGAGAATGATTTAAACTTGCTTACAGTTATGGAAATTGTCCTGTTTTCAGCAGTTTTCAGCGTATTTTAACCAAAAAAAAAACATAAAGCAAACTTCTAAAATGTAATTCGGCAGACCTCAGCTATTGAATAATAGCAAAATTATCGTCGAAGAGACTAAGCTGAGGGAGGGCTGGAATGTAATGTACTAAAAACTTGCCGTGGAGAGAACAAAAAAAAATATTTGGACTAAATAGGGTAATGAAATAAGATAGGACGCGTCAATGGATATTTCTTAGTTTAAGGGAATAGCCTATAAATCTTAACTCTTTCAGTCACTGTGCCTTCGACTGAGCTCATACTCTAAATGCGCCATTTTCAAAAACCCGATAGATGCCGTGACATCGTAGATTTATGTTCCTTACTCACCGATGTTCAAAACATAACATAAGTGGTACAGTTTCCATCAGAATTATGTTAACTTTCAATTTTTTTTTTTTTTAATTTAACTCCAATCCGTGTGTCAGGAACTGGATATACCAGGTATGATTATTCCAGTTCTACTGATGTTCTATGAGAATAATAATGTAAACAACTACTCAATTTTTGTTCTTCATATTCAGAACCATCTTTTGGCACTTATTTTCGGCAATAAAATGTACGAACAGAGGTCACTGATTTTTCAAAGTGTGACGTTCTTGTCTTCTCGGACAGTGTGACTTGCACGTTTTGTAGTTTTCTTTTTTGGTGTTTTTTCCTGTCTTTTTACATACTTTCTAGAGTTTTTTCCTGGTTCATCTGATATGCGTCTAACAAGAAGAGTCCGGAATGTGGATATTATAAACGTGTTGAACAAGATACTTTTAAAAAACCTACGAGGGCCAGGAAAAAAACCTAAAGGACTTCCTCAAGTGAGGACATGGTCCCAATTCTTCATCACCCAATATTTGCATGCTTTACACACACACGTAGCCATTTCGTATCAGCAAACAAGGGATTTTTACTGCCATTTTCTATGACCAGAACCTAATAGAGACTAGACGTGTATACATATTATATATTTAAATCATATATACGGATTTTCATGGAATAGGGCTTGTAGGTAAACATAGGGTTTACCGTTATTTTAAGGAAACAGAAACGTCACGTGATCCACTATTCTTTAAATGGGATCCTGGTAATTTTCTATCGTCCCCTGTAAATTCATACCCTCTAATAAAGCGCTTTCAAGCATATTCTAGCAGAAGAGTTAAAATTGTATAACCTGGCTAATGTGTTCAAAAACCGTGAATTACACTACCACTCGGGTAAGGGTTAGCTTAAAGCGAACAGCCGGTCTTGCAGTAATTGCGTGAAAGGGTCCATCCTAGTTAGCAGGTAAATTTGAATACTATGATATTACAAGCAAATCGCAATTTAGATTATTATTTTTTTCTGATCTATTTGGCGAGTTGTGATTAAGCGTAATCTATGATTTTTGAGGAGTGACCTAGATCCTGGTCAATTAGCAAATTAAAAAAGGGGCACATATTTTCCTTGACTATTGCTTATTATAGAGAGAACGAAAGCAAAATTTAATCACGGAATAAAAAAAACTTACGGTCTATGATACTCATTAATTGAAAGTTTTCTTTCTGATATTTCATTTTTTTTTCATTTTCACTGCATAACTCACCTTCACTTAGCTAGATTATTTGATTCTATTTTTGGTTAGTTGAATTCATTACTTTTCTTTGAAAAAATATCTTTTATCGTCAAGGGGGCGTGAAAACTACGGAATCTAACATTGGTATAGAAGGTGTGGGGTGCAATAGGGACGGGTTGGATTTAAGTTGAGTATCAATTCAGGTATATTTCCTAGTAGATGGAAAATTGCCCGAGTAATTCCGTTGTATAAACAAGGCGATAAATCTGTTGTAAGTAATTATCGTCCAATTGCAATTTTATCGCCATTATCTAAAGTGTTTGAAAAAATTTTAAAAGAAAGGATTTCTAGCTATTTAGATAAAATAAATTTCTTTACCAAATATCAATTTGGATTTAGGGCAAACCGTTCGACAGAACAAACAGTTGCAGCTCTTTTATTGGAAATAAATGATTGTTTAGATGATGATTTCCATGTGGCTACTGTTTTCTATGATATAAAAAAAGCATTTGACACTTTAAATCATGAAATTCTTCTTGACAAAATGATAAATTCCGGCATAAGAGGGAAAGGATTGCAAATTATTAAATCATACCTATGCGGACGCAAAATCACAGTAAATGTCGGTGGAAAAATGACTAATTTAAAAAGTCTCATTGATATTGGTGTCCCCCAAGGCTCAGTATTAGGTCCACTTTTATTTTTGATCTATATTAATGATCTTCCCCGAGGTTTGCATGAGAATATTAGCCATGCAGTTCTATTTGCAGATGATACAGCTATAACAGTTAAAGCTAGGGATTCATTGACATTGATCGAAAATCTGACTATAAGTGTTACCTCAGTTAATCGATGGTTTGTTTCTAATAAACTAGTACCGAATTTTAAGAAAACTAATTTTATGGTTTTTGGTCGTTCAAAACTTTCCACTCGAGAGATTTCTTGTGAGGAGCTACAGGTTGGTGATCAAAAAATTTGTAGGGTCCAATCATATCGTTATTTAGAAGTTTTCCTGATCCCCTTTTGTCATTTCATAATCATATTGAGTATTTAAGATTAAAACTTGCGCAAAATATTGGGTCAATGTACCGTGTGAAGAATATTTTGCCTTTTACCATTTTAAAAATAATTTACCACTCTCTAATTACTTCTTATTTGAATTATTGCTCAGTTGTATATCTTAATACATTTTGGAAGCATATAAAACCCTTACAGGTACTACAAAATAGGACAATAAGAATACTTGGAAATTTCTTACATCGACCTTCAAAACTTGAAAATGTTTCGGAAATTAAAACATTATTCCTCTTCTTAAATTTGTTGGATTTAAATGATATACGAATATTAAATACTTCCATATGGCATTTTCAAATCCAAAATTCTAAAAATTATTTCTATGACAAATCTCTGTTAATCTTACTTCCTCGTTCGGATTGTCGGAGGTCTAGGATGTATCAAATTCCTTTTGTAAGCTCTGAAAGGTCAAGGTTTTCGATTAGATACCAAATACCCTTCATTTCTAACAATCATAAGCTGAATGATAAAATTCTGTTTGAGATCCATCCCAAAAATCTCAGCAAAAATCTCAGCTAAATTTAAAAAAGCAAATATTAAAGATTGTTTGCTAAAATTTTGATTATTCACCATTGATGATGGAAATTTAAATTATTTGATCTTCTAATTTGTGTGTTTGTTTTTGTGTCCCTGTGTCTGGGACGGCCTCCCACGCCCCTCCTGCCTGATATTTATATATTTACATGTTTTTGCACTGTCCCAGCCTTACGAGCTCTGCTCTCTGTTGGGGCATAATATTGTTTGTGTATTTTTTGAGTTGAATAAAGAAAAAGTTGAAGTTGAAGTGGGGGCATTTTGAGATTAGGTTCAAGTTATTGGATTTTTTTTTTTTTTTTTTTTTTTTTTTTTTTACAATGGTTTTGATTAAATGCTTGAGGACATGAGTAGCTATGCGTAAGCTATTAGAAGCTCAAGAAAGAAAAGTGTGAAGAATATTTTTTTTTTCATTTACTATATTATAGAAAGAATAAAACAGACGGAGAAAATATTCACTAATTCAAATTTTTCTGTAAAATATCCCTCATTTTTGTCTTATCCCCCTGAAAGAATTCCCTTTAAACCCTATTAAAGTTTAAATTCCTATTAGAGCAAAGGTGTTGCACAACATTTGCTAAAGTTTGCTGATACGAAATGGCTACATGTGTGTGTAAAGCATGCAAATATTGGTTGATGAAGAATTGGGACCATGTCCTCACTTGAGGAAATCCTGTAGGTTTTTTCATGGCCCTCGTAGGTTTTTTAAAACACTATTATGTAACAACCAAACCCTATGACGTAACATCCAAAGAAATCCTGATTTGGTCGGCCCCTGAAGGTTTCTTAAAACACTCTTAGGTAACATTTCGTAACAGGCAAAAGTAAACATTCCCCATTACGTAGGTGTGCTATACCGTTACAGGTGCGCGTAATAACGTCCTGTATCTCCATTTGTACACTCCCTATGGGTGAGTGCTTTTAAAACTGGAACCCCTTCACTACCATAGACTCGACCAAATGGTTTTGCTTTATCAAGACTTCATTCCATCCAGGAAGTGGACACTGCGGCTTGTGTTCTACACGATCCTGGCGGTAGTTGAAAGCTGGCTTGAATGCACCGAATTTCGAAAGGCTCAAAAGTCCAAGAGCTCAATGGATTCCCTGACTTTCTGCCTAGAAGTGGTCAAGTCTCTAATTGCGAGTGAAGAGGTGATGCCCATGAGATGAGGGAGGCCACGTTCGGTCCCCTTGACCAACCCTGTCAGGAAAAGGAGATCAGTGGCCCCTCTGTTGCTCGGCCTTTTCAAAAGAGGAAGGCTAAATCCCGAAGACCATGTTCTGTCATAAGAGGTGACTTTTGCCCATTGGCCTGGAAAAAATATTCTTCAAAACATGTGCAAAAATGCCCCATGTGTCATGGAAACCCGCATCAGCTACACCAAATGCTAGGCTCCGCTGTGCCTGGAGGAAGCCAGAAACTGCTTTATAAAATTTCACACTTCTAAATAAGTACGTAAAATGATATAAAATGTATTTAAATGAGATGAGACCGTATTTTGTAATCTTGGTTTCTCACTGATTTTTGTAGATATAGTATTTGAATACATAAGCAGTGTTCTTGTTTTTGGTGTTTGTGATGGAAAGGCAGTGTGGTCTTCGTCCCTATATAAACAGTTTCATTTTGTCCTCAGACAAGTACATTCAAAATCAGGCAGAACAATAGATGTAAAAATTCTGAGAAAAACACTGTCTTCATCCGCAATATTCCTTGCATTTTCACTCTTATAAATAGCGTTAGAAACCGTGGTCAAATTAAAACAAATGCCCTGCTTTGCATTTGAATGAAAATTAGCGGTAAGTAATCATGAGAACCTATAAAATTAAAAGAGTTTTGCGGCTGAAATATCCTTTTTATTCGTAAAACAAAATAAAAGTTTCTGCTTCTCTTTTCTATTGGCTGTTGAATTGTAATAATCTCCATCATATTTTGCATAACAGTACTTATACAAAAATAGTGCCTACAATTTTCCTTGTATGATGTTTTTTTCTATCTAAGAAAAAAAAACAACAACTGGCCATCCAAAATAGATATTCTAGACCCGTGCCCGACAAATGTTCAGTATATCTGAACTACTTTTCAAAGGGGAATATTAGTAAATTTTTGTTTGAGGTAATCGCAAAGGTGATGCTAATAATTTAAAAAGAATCACTTTTCACGAGTTATGCTGTCGAAATATAGACATAAATAAAAGATTGAGTCGACTAATTCGGGAATATTGTGGGTCTAGGGATCTTTCATTTAAACCTTAGAGTATCCTCTTTTTACTTTTCATCGATTTGCAAATGCCAAAATTTTGAATAAAATGTCATATTTCACGACGAATATTGAAAAAAAAAATTTATTGGGAAAATCGGAGAAAATTTTTAAGGCTTGTTTTGATCCTATGAATTAAGCATACAGTTGTATAGCCAGTGATAATGTTGAGTGAATGGGGACTATGTTGAATCTGTCCGGCTGTCAACACTGACCTCTTTATAACTTTACTCGTGCTTTATTATATATTTATATTTATGCGCGGCAAGCGAAAGCTTTCTGCGTTGTGGTAGTAATATATAAATTAATATCAGTTGTAACAAAGGTTACTTTTTTCAAATGCAGCGTCTGACTTACTAAAACTTTGTTCTTATTTTAGCCTCAAAAAGCCCAGAAGTCTCAACAAAAGGTAGCTCGTCCTACTCAAAAGTCGGCTCCAAGGATTGGTGGCAAAAGATAAATTTGTATCTTTTCTCTGGAAATAAACATCCTATCAGTCTATGGTTGAGGATTTTTATTTTAGAGCTTGATTGTAGGTCTAAGTAACAATAATATTTCTTGCTTGTAGAAATTACATGATAAAACAGTCATGTTGAAAGGGTTCTTTCTTTTCATTCCAGTATATAATGAAATGTTTTCTACATACTCTGATCTCGAATCAAAAGTGTAAAAATCACCACGGGTAAAATAAAATACCAAACACAAAAATAATATCTAACTAAAGAAGAGGCTACAACTGCTATCTACGAACAAAATCGGCGAAGGCCCATTGAGGATTAGAACTTGGTAATATTTAAATTCAAGTAGCGCTAATTATGAGAATCAGTTTCTATCTAAAACGCTTTCCTAGTATTACAAACTAGATTTAGCCAAAGCTCAAGTTCGATTGTTCAAAAAAGATTTTTTAGGCTCCACCAAGTAGAGCCTCATCATTAAATCCTTAGCTGTATAGAAAAAATTGACAGATTAAAACTGTAATCTACAGTCATGTAAAGTCGCAGTGGGATTGATCTCTGCTTGTTAATACGAGACCCGAAATTAATAACTCAGCTACAGGACCAAAAATTTGTTCCTGGAAAGGAGTCCATGACAATCCAAACAGCAAGAAGTAGATAAATGTTTACGCCTTGTAGTGGCGCAGTGGGATGGATCTTTGCTTGGCAGCACAGGACACAGAGTTTAAACTCAGTTGCAGCAACCTGACGCGGGACCGGGAATTTGATGTCGATGGTGAGATTATGTGAAAGCGTCTGCATAATAATCCAAACAAGAAGAAGAGGATAAGAATTCACTGTTTCCCAGGTTTCTAAGGGCCAGAATTGCATGGAAATTATGCGTAGGCGTCTGCATTTTGTAAAAAAAAAAAAAAAAAAAAAAAAAAAAAAATCGTTATATAGTTTTCAAGGCACGATAGTGGCGACGCTCGCCTTTTATAAAAGAGGTTTCGAGTTCATCTCGTTCTGTGGCACCGCGGATTCGTTATAACCGGAAGAATTCACTCTGCCTAGAATTGCAGGGAGAATACGCATTTGTGTCTCCAATTAATCAAACAGGAAGAACAAGAAGAATTTCAGGAAAACATAAGGGTCCAGGAATATCTGAATGGTGAAATACATGTTTGAATTGTGAACTAAGGATTTAAATTTGATTCTTCTTCTTTGATTATTTGGAGATAGTAATGTAAAATCGCCGTTTTATTCGAGGCCCTGTGATAGCTGGGATCGAACGCGGGACAATCCTTAAAATTCCGGATTAGCTTGCTTCAACATTAATATTGTCCTTGGCCAACGTTAATATCTGATAATTAGAATAAGCTGAAACTGGTGTTTTATATTAGAGTGACAGTAGTGTAAGTTGCTCTGTAATGTCGATAGTATTCTAGAGTTAAATGAAAGAGTATCCGGTTTTGATGATAGTTGACTACATATCGTTTCTTGCTTGGTAACTTAAGAACGAATTTGCCAGTTTCATTTTTACCCTTCGAATTCTTTGAACCTCTCGCTTTAAGTCCTGTTAGCTCGAGTAAATGTATTTGTAAGTTAACTATTCTGGACGACGGGCATCGAATTTGTAACTGACTCTTCCTGAAGGGAACCTGGAAATGTAGGAGGAATTTATTTTTTGATAACTTAGGAGATGACTACATTGAAGTTTTCTGGCCTTAAATCGCAGTTGCCAGCGATTAGGATGATTAGTGCCAGCAAGATCAAGGCTTTTGATATGCAAATACTGACTAGTAAGATGAAGACTAAAGACATCAAATTTCAAGAATTCTCCTGGAGCTGGAATTTCACCGAAGATCAAGACTATCGGATTAGCTTATTTTGGTCAAAATGAGCTAATGATTTCACAGTATGGTTATTTGGATGCAGGTATATTTTCTGCTACAGTAAAAGTGAAAAATTTCTTTGCCTAAATTTTTTTTCTACCACTACTACTAACAACTCACCGCAGCACCAAGCCGCCCGAGGCCAACACAGCTACGCACGGTCCTCCTCCATCTCAATCTATTCAAAGCCTCGCTCTTTATACCATCCCAGAAAGTTTCTATTTCTTTTAAATCTTTCTTTACGACATCCTTCCACCCCAAACAAGGACGACATGCTTTCCGTTTAGCCCTAGACGGTGTGCCGAAAAGGACAATTTTCGGCAATCTGTCATCCTTCATCCGCAGAACGTGCCCTAGCCATCTCTGCCTTTCTTTCATTATAGCCCTAGAAAGCGGTATTGAACGACACTTTTCTTACAGCCTACTGTTTGAAATACGGTCAGTCAGTCGGGTACCCAGAACATTCTGTAGGAAATTTCTCTGGAACACATCAAATAAATCAACTGTGAAGACACCTTGAGTCTTGGCTATTCTACTTTTAACATCTTCACTGTTCCCATCATCTTTACTAATAATGCTATTAAGGTAACTGAAGCTGCCCACCTGATGAATCGTTTTGTTACCCAACGTCACCTTTTCATCTTCACTTATTCCTAGCCTTAGTGACTTAGTCTTCCTAATATTAATTTTCAAACCTTCTCTAGCGTCCTGAACTCGCAAAACCTCTAAAAGTTCATTTGTTTTGCACACACTTTCATCTAGGATGCTTAAATCATCAGCATAATCTAAGTTCAGGAGAGTTTTTCCTCTCCATTTGATTCCGTGGTCTTCTATTGCATTTTCTGTGCTCCTTAAGACAAAACCCATCAAAATGATCCATATAAAGGGGAATAGCACACAATCCTGCTTAACTCCTGAATTAATACCAAACTAGGTGCTAACCTTAATTCCTACTTTAACCGCAGCAGTATTATTCTTGTACATAGCACTAATCAATTTAATATAATTGTCTAGTATACCATATAAGGATAAGACCTTTGCTAAAGCTCTTCTATCAACAGAATAGAACGCTTGTTCATAATCTATAAAACTTGATTACTAACGTAACACTTCTCGATCATTAACCTAAGAGTGAAAATTTGGCCGGCATATCCTTTACCTTTTCTAAAACCGCTCTGTTCTTCTCTTAAAACTTTGTCTACAGCATCTCGCACTCTAAAAAGTATCATATTACTAAGTAATTTGCTACCTACAGAGACCAGACTAATGCCTCGATAATTATGACACTCTTATCACCTTTCTTATACAGTGGTTAACTGTTTTCCTAAAATCGTTAGGTACTTCCCCTTTTAGAATATTAAAATTTAATTATTTGAAATAAGTAAAAAAAAAGTAGTTAGAGTTCATATTCCTTGAACTAATATCAATGGAAAAACTATAAGATGAGGTGAAGTCACAGATACCAAGTTGTCTTAGGATTTTAATTTTGTCTATCAAACCATCTGATGTATTGCTGGTATAGGAATAAATCAAATAGGTTCAAGCACAAGAAGCTTTGTCGATCTAGATCTTGATTTTTTTTTGCTGGAAATGGAGGAAAAAGACGGTAAGAGAAATCTGAAAAACTTTCAGTGACACTTTAAAGAGAGTGTATCTTAGATATTTTGATACCTTTGTGATCAGGATAAGATTTTTCAAAAATCATATTCATATCTTCAGTAATTTATTTCTAACCTCAGAGCCACCATATTTAAGAAACTCATTTACCACACTATCAGCACATGGAGCCTTATTATTTTTTAATCCTTTTAGCACTGTCGCTAATTCATCCTCACAAAACAGATCTTCCTTCACATCCAAGGTATCACAAACCTTTTCATTTTCCTCTATATCTTTTCCTGCAACTATATCTCGGTTTAGCACATCCTCAAAAATTTCCGCCCATCTCTCTTTAACTCTTTCCTTATTGTGGCCCCGTTCCTATATTTATCCGGGACAAGTCCAGATTGACTGCTGCCTTTAAATTTATTAACATGCCAATACAATATTTTACTATTATGCCGTGGTGCATCTTCCAGATCCTTGGTAATTTTATCCATGGTCTCCACTTTACACCTCCTTAGTTCATATTTTAAAGCCTTCCCCACTTTCTTCACGTTCCTGTTGTTTTCATATGATCTATCATTCCGATAATTCTTGTACAAACCCCTTCTCCTCTTTATTAAACATGAAGGTTTTCCACTAATATTCCTAGCTGCAGTCTTAACATTCTTCCCAAAGACACCATCAGTAACTTTACAAATTGTTTTTCTAAAATTATTCCAACCGTCTTCCACATTGTCAAATTTTAAACTCTCAAGTTTAGTATTCAACCGTTCCTGGAAAGTTTCAAACTCTCATCCTGGACTCTCCCAACATCATAACTTCCCGGGAGGTAGCTACCCTTCCGAAATTTAAACTTTAAATTAACCCTATATACTACTAGATACTAGCTCGTGGGACGTGTGGACATACCGGTGGACCCTGTTGAGTGTAAATTTGAGGGTCCTTCTTCCTCCTCCGCTTGTATTTATGGAACCGGGCAAGGGTAGCCCAGTTTCTATTATGGGCCCCCAGGCACAAGGTCCCCCTTGGTCTGTGCCTCCTATGGAGGTACCCTACATATCTGTAGGACGTTCCCCTAACGCAACTTGAAGACACGTTGATGGACCTGGGGGAGGCCCCTAAAGACTCGTAAAGCTTTTTTATGCATTCCAACAATCACTACAAATCTTAAAGAAAAAGTTTGCACACAAAATAATCCGCATATAGTACTCACCAATAATTTTAAAATCATAAATTTCCTAAATTCCGGTATAAGACAAAACCCCAGTTACTCGCCAAAGAGGGGTCAATCAAACACTGCGACTGTGGCAAACACCACGTTAGTAGAACTCACCAGAACTCAGATAAACGCCTTTAACAGCATAAAGATGATATCACCAAAGCTCTAAATTCGAATATTACTAATGCCTCCCCCGACTCCGCTCCAAGTAGCCACGTTTGTGGAAATCACAGTCACATAGCACTCCCCGAAGAATCCGCCCTTATCAGCAGTAACCTGGGTACGAAGCAGGTATCTCGAGAAGCACTGAAACCAGACCCAAGATCAATTACAACACTCCCCCAAATAGGGACTTGGAGGAGTACTTACCAAACGTTCCACACACAAATTTAATTAAAAATTTATTTCTAGGTTTAGAAAAATCTAGGCAAAAATACGCATTCTGTGCATAAGATAAGACATGTGATACGACTCAAATTATTTTGAAGGAGGCTATACATGTCTGCGACAATTTTACTCACGAGATTGGGTTACTTAACACAAACAAAAGGTGTTCTAGGGATTTATAAGTGTGTCACATTTGTATATATTGTCGATGATTCATTGGTGTATCCAGGATTTTTGTTCAGGGGGAGGGGGTTACAATAAAAGTGTAAAAACACATCAAAAATTTGTTTAAAGAACTTTGCAAAAAAGTATTAACCCGTTAATCCCTGGAGACAGCCCTGAGATGAATGGAATTGAAAATTGTCACCCTGAAGGAAGTGACTTTTCTGTGAAAACTTCTAATGTGTAAGATCTGAAATTCTAAAAAAGGGAAATTTTCATGTTTCAATTTTTAAGGTTCAAATAGTGTTCTTGAGGGTTCAAATATTGAACGTTAAGGGAATCTCCGAACTTTACAAATAAGCATATGAATTTTATTCTCCGTTTTACATTCAACAAGTTTCCGGTGTTAATAAAAGAACTGTCTCCCCATCAGCACTCGTTTTATCTAGTATCAAACGTAAAAAAGGTAGAAAACTTAGGCGTAATATAGGCTTTGAACCTTTGGCTCCCCCCTCGTCCTGTAGTGTCAATTCATGGAAGTCTAGGGAGAGTGTATTTTTCAGAATTTAAAGGAAGGACAATTTTTTTCCAATGGAATAAACAAAAGCATTTTTTAGTGAAAATACCAAACCAAAAACATTTTTCCAAATCTAGAAGGGCACCCCCCCCCCAATTGATGCCTTTACTCCCTTAACAGAGCAATCTTCCCCGAAGTCCTTCTTAAAAGCTGGTATATAGCGCTGCAATACTGGGCATTAATTAATGAAGTCCTGGATGTCTCAATGTCGAATCGAAACTGGCTAAAATTGAAATGTTCGTTCTCAATTTTACCAAAATTGTTGTGTCGTGACGCTCACTTGAAAAGAGCACTTCATATTTTTGCAGACAGAGGGCTGAAACTTCCTTTTAAGGGGGATGTCATCTTTTTATAATGGTTGCAATTGATTGAATTATTTTGTTCAAGACTGCACTTCCTGTTGGCGAAGCTTCTCTTTTCATGTAATTATAAAAACAGTCTAATATCCTTAATTTTGCTGAATTAATCTAAACTTAGTACGTTTTGTACAGGTTTAATCAGTGTTAACATTGGATGCTTTTAACGGGCTTGTTGTTTCCATATCTCTTTCTTTAGAGTTTCGCTTCTTGTTGACATTGACTGCTCTTTACCTACTGTTGATTAGCGTGAGCAGCTTTATGACGAAGCTTTAATTTTTCAGAAAAGGAAAACACTTAACTTGTCACGCAACCATTTCACAAATTATTGCGGAAGTTTCACTTTTACAATGAAGTTAAACTTCTCGGACCACCTGTTACAAGAAAAAGATAGAGAGGAAAAAATCGTCAGCATTTAATGGCAACAGTTTCAAGCAAGAAATACAACCCGACGATTAAATAGAAAATTGTTATTGAAGACTCGAATTCATCAATCAGCAAAACACCAAACCCCTCTTTAAGTATATAGAGGAATTTCTACGGAGATTATTAGTTCACAGAATTAGGCTATTATGCTCACTAATCTTTTCTCTTTGTGAAATTGTTTTATCGTTTAAGGTTACTCAGTATGCCTGAGTCTTTTGCTTGTTCGCACTAAAAAAAAGGATATTCACATTTACTTCATGCCATCGAGACATCTATAGTCACCAACATTTTCTTTGTTGCTGAAAAAAATGCATTTTTTTCGGAAATCTGTTGGTACAAAAATTGCTGAAAACCAAATATAGGCTGCTAGTCGAGTGAAGTGATGTTTGTAGTTGTTTAGTGTCAACAAATTTCACGGAAGTTAGAAGTTGAAAAATCAGTTGCCTTGACAGGCACCTAATGGCGTGACTGTCTGTTACAATGTACTAATGCACAAAGTAGCTATGTTTTCAATTTATTTTATCCACATAATTTTGGTATGGAAATAATGGTTCTCTCCAAAGTTCCCTCTAAACAACTAAGTTTATACAACTCTCCTACATATAACTGAAGTATTGCAACTCCTTAATTAAAAGTTTATATACCATTATTAAATTCCCATTGTGTATTATGTCGTAAATCCACCTTGCAATTTGATCGTAAATTAAAAGAGGCTGCCAACACCTTAGTAAGAACAACTGAAGAATCTCATATAGGCTTCTCAGAAGGACATCCATTGGACGAATTATAGGTATGGGAGTTAAAAAGACTGACTGATAATACAACCATTCAATTCCTTCAAAATCTGACACACCACAATTAACCTCCCTCTATTTCTTGGTAGGGGTGCTAATCATCTTGGAAGATCTACGAACGATGGCTGGTATCTACCACTAAAAAGAGCGACAATTTTTTCAACTGAAAGTAAGGAGCAACATTAAAATGAACAGAAATTATTCCGTATGTTAAGGGGGCTGCCCCGTCCTCGACCCCTCACTTGTTGCGCCAAAGTTATTTTTAGCGCTTTAAAATAGCTTGTTGTTCTAACTCAAGGACTATTGTTCTTCAGCAGTTGTCCTCAAAGAATTAGGACAACAGATCAAACTTTAGTGTAAAGAGTGTGAGGTTGAGGAGGGGGTCAGCTTTTCCTCAGAATTAAATATGGGACTATAATAAAAATTCGGACAAATTAGGATTTTTAATCGAAATTCTCGATGAGCAGTGGTTTTGATAAACAAGCTCTTATTAATATTTTTACTACAGAGTTTCGGGGGATGTAGAGGGCTATTATCGCTCGTGTGAATGGAAATTCTGCATGACTGTTGATCTCTTAAGTGGCTGAACCCACCGCAATCTCCACGGTAGGGTTCTCTGATGTTTAAATACATTGCCTACATATTTTTTTGGTACTTTTAAATCGATTAGCTGTCTCAGAATTTTCAATCTATAGCAACATCGTCTTTTTTAGAGCAGAATTATAGTTTTACGCCGAAAAAAAAAACGGCAAAAAATTCAACTTTCTTGAAGAGCAGTCTTTTTGTTAACTCAAAAAGGGCACTAAAAATATTAATTTCCGTTCGAATGAACACTGTCCCGATCTTTGAGACGGTCACGCCTGGGTTATCATCTCGAACGTTCTTGCACCCAAACGAACGGTCACGGAATAAGGAAATATTGCACCCTGAAAACCTCTAAAAAAATCATTCATTTTATCTAACATTTTCATATAGGCCACTCAAATCGGCAGCATAACCTGAGCCTAGGATATTTTTATCTTCCCACTTGATTCCATGCTCGACTGGGGCATGACCATGGATCGGACTGCTGGCTTTGACAAGAAAGCCTTTTGTGGAAACATTGAAAAACTTCCAAATGAATCATTGAAAAGCCAAGTCTATTTCCATTATCAGCATTTATTTTTACGCTGAAAGGGCTATTAAATTGAATTATTGCTTTTCCATGTCTAAAAAAAGGTTTCTGAGTTCCAGTTTTTTATTTGAAAAGCTTCTGCGGTGCAAAATTCTGTATATTTTAACGATATATTTTGGATTAACTAAATAATTCGTACAAGCAAGAAGAGGCTATTGGATTCGAGGACCTTGCCAAAATATTTTAGTGCCTCCTTTTTTGAGTATCTTCGTATGTTTTTCATTCTCTTTCTTATGACTACGGCACATCTTCTCTGATCCTGGCAAGTTAAATGAGCTATATAATTCAATTGCTTCCGAAGTATTGACCTTATCCTCCCCCCTCTAAGGTTAAGGCCCCTAATACAAATCACTACCTTCTCCAATTATAATCATTAAGTTGTTTCTAAATATTGTTAACAAAACACCGAGGAAACGATTCCAAATTGGGGAAGAAAAACCAACTTTTTAAAGTGGAAATAATGGAAAATGCCCAGCAAGGAGCCGAAACTAAAAGTAAAATGTACTCCCTGAAAATTGTTTCGGACATAGTAAGATGTGCTGAACACACAGAAAATCTTTAAATCCGCATTCAGACCATGAAACTTGAATGTCCTGGCTTTTCTTAGTACGTAATCATTCAATCTGGAATTGATACTAAATACCTTTTTTTTATCATCAGAAATTTTCATCAGAAATTTATAAAGGTTAAATTGCCCGCTTAGATTTTCAAAACATTTTTGTATCTTTATTTGGAAAAAAAAATCCTTATCCCCCCCCCGCAAACATTTTTGTGATTTTTTTGTTATATTGTAATGTCCTAAACAAAACTCAGTTCAATCTTTTAGTGAGGATAGTTCATAAATGCATATAATATGATATGTTAGACAGGGTTTACTTCTTTTATAAAGGTGAAACAGTTAGAAAAAAAATTGGAAGGAAATAGCTTATTTTCAATTAAAGGTCCCTATACCCAAGTATGGAATCTCTAATGTTCAGCTTGCGCGAACCGTCCAACGTATGGATATACTTGTACTATAAACAGAAACCTAAACTACAAGTTTCTTTTGTTTTAATAGCATAACTTGATGGTGGGACCTTAGACCTTAGTTCCCCCAGGGCTAGGTGTGGCGCAAAGGGCATCAACGAAGCATCGCCAGACATCCCAGAGTGGAGCAGTAGCTGTGATGTCCTCCCACTGTGGTTGTAACGACAGCTCAGCACTCCACAGGTCTCGGTCGTACTCTCATCGGAGGGTGAGCTTCGGTCGCCCTCTTTTTCGCCCACCATAGGGATGCCACTTGTAGACAGCATTTAGAAGACGGTCTCCTGACACTCAGAGGACATGACCAAGATAGGTCCATCTTCTCTGCTTTATGAGATCAGTGACTGGCGGTTGACCTGTTTGTCTGCGGACCACGAGGTTCATAACACTGTCCTGCCACGAAATATTAAGGATTCTTCTGAGGCAGACATTTTCAAATGCTAGGATACGTTTTTCCAGCTGGACATTCAGCTTTCAGCATTCACTTGCATAAAGGATAATGTATATGACGTTGCTATTCAACAGACGGAAAATGGAAAATCCATTCTGATATCGATTCCATGTCAATCTTCTAAATCTATTCCCATTGATCGTCCCATCACTAGTGTAACCATGATTAAGGGCTATGATTATTATATGCTAATTTTCGGTAGACACAGTTTCAAAACCTGAATATAACAGCTCTATAAACTTATCTTAAATGCTGAAAATAGTTCATGACTTTCTTCGTGGCTCTCTATACATTTTGATAATACTGGAGAAGAACATTATAAAAAATAATTTATTGAAGAAATAATTAACATAGCCAAACTATAAAAATAAATAAGTTAGTTGCTCGTTGCATATTCGGGGACATCTTCACTGGCGGCTGGTGCATAGGCTGGCTCAGGCTCTGAATAACCTCCGGCCTGGTATGATGGAGCCGGGTAAGCAGGGGCAGAATAAGATGGTGCGTGATAAGCTGGTTCATGGTGATGTCCATGATTGTATTCCCAGTAATGCTCACCGTAGCCTCCATGTGCGTCAGCCCACTTTGCCTGAAAGTAAACAAATTGAAGTCGATAAAAACGAGCCTCATTATGGCTTCAAGGAAATTTTTTGATGAGTTTTTAATTTGATTAGTGCTGTATTTATTCAAATTTTATTTGCCTCGGTATAGCCTAATTTCTAATACAAATTATTAACCGTTTCATGGAAATAATAGTCTGTTTCACTGATATCAGCTAAATATTAATTTAAAGCCGTAATCTGGCATTTAGAAAAAGATAGAATAAACCCAAGCCCTTGTGTAAAGCAGGATAACAAGGTTACTTTTTTATTTTATCAAATTGTGAGAACGATTTATCCCCCCCACTTTTTAAAAGTAGTGAACCGTGAAATGTTACCTTATGAGTAAATGAAGAGAAATAAATTTTCAAATAACAGTCTATGTATCATGGAAAATGAGCCTTTAATAAACAAAGAAAAGAACTGTATCCAACCGCTCTAAGCCTGCACGTATGATCTAATCGGGAAAAACATCAGAGGTGTCATTTCTTAGGGGAGGAATGGCCCTCTGATATAAAAATCAAAACTTATGAAAGAAAATAGATAAAACCCGATTTTCGTCTGTATCTTCCTCTACTGGAATAATTATTTGCCCCCCACCCTCCCTATGAAAAATTGAGATGATGTCATCGAAAATATGTCAACGAAGTTCCCGCGAGTATCTTTTTTTAAGAAAGAAAGGGTTTATTCGTCAACAAAAAACATAACAAAACCTGAAGCAAAGCTTGTTTAGGTAAATAATCATCCCACTAGGCCTATACATAAATTAGCTAAACACCAAAAACAAAACAAGAAACTACAAAAAAAAAAATCAAATAAAAACCATTTGGTACCTCCTATCATCAAACCAAAAGAATGAAACAGTTTGATTAACTTAATAAATAAAGAAACCAGGGAACTCGTCACCCATCCTTCTCATAAACCCTAATACAATGGTCTTTCAGCAAACTTCGGAACTTACTCTGGTATGTTTCATGTACAATATTATGTGGCAAAGTATTCCAGGCACTAGGACAAACATGGCGCACATATTAAATTAAAGATGTAAAAGTTCAATAAAAATTAGTTTTTTAAAAGTAATCATCATGTCTATTTAATTTCTGATAAATCGAAGCCCCTTTTCAATTAAATGCTATGTATAAATTGCAAATGGTTTTTCGATTTGTGGAGAACGGGGGGAGGCTCGTCGAAAATTATTTTATCCAATAGAATAACTTTTATGTCTAATAATTTTTTTTTAAATGTAGTTCAGTTCCATCAGGAAAGGATAGTCAATCTTAACTCTTGTCATCATCAAAATGACCAAGTAAAATATATATTTCTTACCCTGGTACGGAATCTCCAATCTTTAGCTTGCTCGAACCGAGAAGTATAATGGCTTGGATTTCCACGGTTATATCCGAATTCGTACTCATGCTCACCTGGGACATTCACATACTGAAAATATCCCTCTGGGGTTTTACCGTTATAACTAGGCTTGTAGTTTCGCCCGTAATCGTCATCAGCGGAACAAAATCCAGCAACTGCGCAAATTGCAAATACCTGAAATGGGGATAAACAGCTGAAATATACTTATTCTTGGCATGTGTTACCTCAGTTTTTAAATACCCCATATCCTTTTTCATCTAGAATCTGCGACCACCTGTTTTAGAAAGGTTACTTTCCAAAACTGTAAACTCTTCACTTTTTAACACATACTCTTTCATTGGAGTGATTTAAATTTACGTTTTCATAAACCTAAACACACATATACATACATACATATATTCGTATATATATATATATATATATATATATATATATATATATATATATATATATATATATATATATATATATATATATATATATATATATATATATATATATATATATATATATATATATATATATATATATATACGTTTTAGATCTCATATTTCCTTTTAAACACAGAACTATCAAAGATACCAAGTTAGTTTGTTGATTTGAAAAATAAAATATCGGAGCTACATAGTATGCCTTAGTTTTTTCTATAGTTAATTAGTCATTCTATGGTTAATGAATGTGGTTGCAAAAGTTGCATAATTAAAACTTTTTTAGTACGACTTAATGTGAAATTTTACTAAATACCAAGATTTTCCTTGGGTTAATTTGAACCAATCAGAACTTTCATAAAATTTTCTGATTGGCTAAAAAATTTATGAAAAAATCTGATTGGCTCAAATTACGCTAGCTAATTTCCGAAATTAGTAAAATGTACTTGTGTATATGCCTTTAATTACAAGCAATATACGAACTTTGCTTACGGGACTGGGCAAATAAGTTATATGTTACCAACCTTCTAGAATTATAACTTACATTTAAAAGAAGGCCAAAAAATCTAACGAAGAAAAAAAGTATGGATTAGTCGTAAATGCTAAAGTGGTAGATAAAGAAAAAGAAAAAACTGAATTAAAGACAATTTTTCCCGTTGCAAATGCTGAATGGCAATGCCTTACGCGGCTGTCGAATTAATGTGTCTTACTTTCACAGTCAGGATAAATCGCAGAAATTTTTTTTTTAGCAAACAATTCAACAAACGTGAAAAAAAAAATACTTAGCGATCCGCAACAACAAAAAAAAGTCACTTCATTTTATCATAAAAGAAAGTAAATGAACTCACTGCTATGAATGCCTTCATGGTTGATACTGTTCACAATGAAGAGGAAGGAACCAATTTATATAAAAGCAGATTTCACCACGACATACTGCTTCGGAATATATGCTCTGAGGCTTTTTTTTGTAATTCATCAGTCAGCTGTCGCTTTTGGCGCGGCACGACTAGATATCTTCTTTTTACTCTAATTAATTGGTGTCTAAGCGAATGTAAAAGGACCCACAAATTCGCTCAACAGTTGTTCACTTTCTTAGTAACTGGTAAAGGTCAGTATTCATTTCAAGTTCATTGACAATTTAAGAAGTAAAACGTCAACTGCTTGCTAAGTTACGACTAAGTATATCAGCAGCCAGGAGACTTGAACCAAGGTATTGCATTGTTATCAATTTATGTAGTGCTTTTCTTTCTTTCATTTTGATCTTTATGAGAGTTGAAGAAACGAATTTTCTGAATCTTTTTGGGGCGCCGTGGAGACTGTTGTAAAAATACCTTGACTTTTGGAATAAAGAAAAAGGAAGGAAACATTGAGAGGAAACTTTTTTTTCATTAAAACGTTTAAAAGCCAACTTCTTAAGCTATACTTTATTCAATAGAATCCTGTTTATATTGAAGTACCTATTTCAACGATCCACCAGCACATTAATGTCCTCTTAAAAATATTTCCCACCTCTTTTGCTGGCAAATAACCAGTTTGTGCAAGGTTGGCGTGGAGAAGTGAGGGCCGACCTCAGCTGCGTATGTGCTGAGTGTGACAATATTTAGACACAATAAAGGTTTCTTTATTGTGTACTTTTTATTGTGTACGTTTTATTGTGTTTATTGTGTTACCTCGCCCTAACCACACGGCAAAACAAAGCAATTTAAGGAACTGGTGTACCGCTTTAATTTAGTGCTGCGCGCCTAAAGCTTTAGACACACACGGACCACTAAATACGTCATGTTCTATTTGGTGGACCACTTATATGGATTTGGAAAAGAAAGGTGCTGTAAATATATCCATACATGATAGTCAGAAAAGTTTCAATATAATTAATAGTGTATCTACTATTAACTGTGCATCGATCTCAAGCCGAGAGTGGTACCAAGCTTTAAGTACTTTCACAAAGGAAGTATTTTTTTCACTTGATCGAGAGGAATTAAATTCTAATTTGAGACTATTATCTCAAGAAAAACCAATGAGGCTTTTTGTTTCCTTTATGCTTAATTTATCCTCTTCGATGTTAGATACAATTGGATCTATTATCCTTGTATTTTCAGGTCTGGGATCTACTTCCCTTAGATAATAGAAATCAAAATATTACGCCAGTGACTGTAACTGTAAGTGCCGTTGAATAGTCATGGATACCCCTTGACGGATGAGATCCCTTCTCTTCCATATATTCATCAATATTTACAAAAATTTGTAAATGTTTACTTACCAACCGCGTTTACCACAGTGATTTTCTTTCAAAAACCGTTTATCTTTGCTCGTAATGCAAACACGTCCTTAAGTCGTCCTTATGTTTAGCTATTTTAGCACAGAATAAAGTGGGTAGCCAACTTGGTTACCCACTCATCATCGGACAAGAGTTCTTGAAATTTCTTTGCTGCTGCTTTATTTTGCAGCTGAAAAAAAAAATCTAATTTCTTAACGCAAGGCAAAGAGTCAGCCAGTATTTTGTCCCTTGATAGCCATCTTACCTCAACATGAAGAAGAAGGTGAGTGTACTGGGAACCCCTTTCTTCCCAGAGCATTTTGAAAATCCGAGAATTCAGAGCTTTTTGCCAAATTTCATTCACAAGTTTTATCGAGCTGGATAATACTTCGTTTACATCTGTTTTTTTTTTCTTTTTACCACAAACTACTCACGTTGTATAATGCAATGGGGAGACAAAATGGCTGGATGACTAACATTTTTACATTTACAACAACTCCTGAGCAATGTTTAGTCATATTTGTAGCACCGTCTGTACAAATGCCAATACATTTTTTTTTCACTAAATTTCGTCCTTCAGGAAATAACTATCAAGTTCTTTAAAAATCTGGAAGCTAGTTACTCTGCCCTGAATGTTTTAGATCCCATATTTCCTTTTAAACACCGACCTATCAAAGATACCAAGTTAGTTTGGTATTAAAAAAAAAAATATCGGAGCTACATTGTATGCCTTAGTTTTATCATTCTACTAGCTGTTGGGGTGGCGCTTCGTGCCACCCCAACACCTAGTTGGTGGGGGCGCTTCGTGCCCCCAAGTCCCCCCGCGCGCGTAAGTCGTTTTTTTAGCTTTTTTAGTTTTTTTTTTCTTTTTCATTTTAGTTTTTTTGTAGTTTTTACCTTTTTTAGTTTATTTTTATTTTTTTAGTTTTCTTTTTCTCCTTTATTTTTCAGTTTTTTTCTTTTTTTAGTTTTTTTTCTTTTTCAGTTTTTAGTTTTTTTTTTAGTTTTTTTTATTAGTTTTTAGTTTTTTTTCTTTTTACCTTTTTTTTAGTTTTTTTCTTTTTTAGTTTTTTTGTAGTTTTTACCTTTTTTAGTTTTTTTTCTTCTTTTGTATTAATACTAAAGCCAAGGTTCGAACCTGGAACCTCTCGGACCTAGAACCTGGAACATGACGCTTTACCAACTCAGCTACTTCGGCTTGAATACATTTACCTTTTTTAGTTTTTTTTTATTATTATTTTTTTAGTTTTCTTTTTCTCCTTTATTTTTCAGTTTTTTTCCTTTTTTTAGTTTTTAGTTTTTTTTTTTAGTTTTTTTATTAGTTTTTAGTTTTTTTCTTTTTGTTTTTGTAGTTTTTACCTTTTTTTATTTTTTTTAGTTTTTTTCTTTTTTAGTTTTTACCTTTTTTTTAGTTTTTTTCTAGTTTTTACCTTTCTTAGTTTTTTTCTTCTTTTGTTTTAATGCTAAAGCCAAAGTTCGAGCCTGGAACCTCTCGGACCTAGAACCTGGAACATAACGCTTTACCAACTCAGCTACTTCGGCTTGAATACATTCGTTTTTGAATTGGTATATGATGAAATAATTCAGACGTCACATGTGGACAAACACGACGTCAGCCGACAGACAGACACACAAACATTCATTTTTGCTCTTCACTCATTTTCCTCAACTCACCGAACTTTTTTTTTGTCTATTAGTCACATACATTTTTTAATTAGTGAGTCCTTTGTCGACCGTTTCCAAGCATTCAATACTTCCAAATTTTGTCAGTACATACACTTTCAATGGTAGTACAATGTTACAACATTAAAATTCCCCTTCATGTAAGCTCCCATTTATATAAATAAAGCAACATGAACAGGTGATTGGGAACATTAGAAAGTACTTTTAAACAAGAATTGACAGCATTGAGCACTTGATAGCAGTAAGAACACATGCCTCTGGCCATTATATTAGACTTTTTAGTTCATTTTGAAAACCAATTAAAACAATTTTTTATATTTGTTATTTGCTCCAGCACTAGTGGGGCACCGGAACCACCGTAGGTGCGTCGCAATTTGTAACCAACCGAAGTTTTCGTAATAAGGGTTTTAATACCCTCCCCCCATCAGGACATGTATGAAATAGAGTAATTCCCTAGATACTTTACTGTCTGGAACATAAAGAAAACGTTTTTTGATATGTGATGTAGTTGAGTCTACATTAATCAAATCCAGAGTTTCCACACATTGCCTCCTTTTAAGCAAAGTTTCCTCCCTTCCTTTTAAACAAGATCCATTTGTTCAGAGTTACTAGTCACATAATACAAGCGTGCTTTTATCTTATGATCAAGGTTTTATTTTAATAAATAGGAGAAATTTTAATATTTGGGCGCTTCAACTGGAGCTGCATCATAGTTCTTCGGTGCATGGTAAGACGGAGCACTATAGTCGCCGTGATTATATTCCCAATAGTGTTCTCCATACCCTCCATGAGTGTCAGCCCATTTTGCCTGAAAACAAAAGGAGAACTTTCGTTAGAAATTAAGCATTTATTATGCACTAAACACAATTTTGTCAGTGTTTCGTGATTTTTGCTTAACTAGAGTTTGATTAAGCAAAGTGGAGTTGCTATGTAGTCCTGCTTAGGATTAGATAAGTATAACGCGTTTTCATTTGAAAAACTACTTTCACAAGCGATGACAGTAAATGCCGATTTTACGCATCTTATAACAAAATATAACGTGGAGCAAATAAAATTAATTACATTTTCAAATTAATAATGGCAAGTTTTCGTTAATAATGTTAATTTATTGCTAATTTGACAAATCGTTTGTGAGGTGTTTTTAGAAATGTCATTGGGCATTATTAATAGGTTGCTTCTATAATCTTCTACTTTGTTATAATTGACGTTAACGACATGAGAGATTTAGCTCTAGTTCTTCCGAACTGAGAAGTTAGAAATTTTTCTACTCATTAGCATCGTATGGAACACATTAAATCGCAACAGACTTTATATATAATATTTTCTAACTGTGGGTCTGGATCAATCATTAGATACCATTAAAGTTTTTGAAGCAATGAGAAAAATCCATATTTTGCCTCCAAAAAAGGAAGAGGAATTTATATTTATTGTGAATCTGAATGCTCCAGTTCAGGGAAATTAAAAGCTAATCAAATATCTTCAGAAACGGAATTCTTGTTCATAATACAATCTTGGCAATGTTAGAATTTCTCAAGATGCATTCACAATGCGATTTTGCAAACATAGTAAGTAGCTAGCGCAACTTCGAACCAGTCAGAATTGTTCAGCCGATTAGAAAATCCTATGAAAAATCTGATCAGTTCAAATTAGCGCTAACTAGTAAAAACCGGATGGAAAAGCTTTTCGTCTAATTGGTAGCTACGTACTTCGGGACAGGCTGAAATAATGAAAAAAAAAAAAAAAAAACACAAAAAAGGCAGATGGTGATTGATAATGGTTGTGCTTACGTTTCTTTCATGGCTTTAATAAATAAAAGCTGGTTGAAATTTAGTGAAAGTAACTATGCAGAATTATCTTCTCATAGCAAGGTTGACGCCCAGTGATTTTAGATTTGCTGTTAACTGTCAATCAATTGTAAGCACTGAGAGGGCAGATTTTGCTCAGATGTTTTCCAGCCAAGAATCAGAACTAATAAAATTCGGTACTTGTATGACACATCCCCTGCAGCTCAAGTTGTTCATGCATTGACGTACTGTAAACCGGTTTCTTTCGCTAGTTTCTTTCAACTTAGCGCGAAAAAAGACAAAGAGAATTGACAGAATAGATGAGAAATAGCCCAAATTATAATTTGCATACTAGGGGGGATAAAGTATTTAGACAGTGTGAAGTCAGAAAACAATTCTTATTTCATAATATCAGAATAATTGTGGCAAACACATTTTACATGCAAACCCACGGTTCTTTACCCCCAGCCCCAATATATAACCCAAATTTGTTTCCAAAGTATTACATTTTTACCATACTTAGGTACATTTTATTAGGATCAACCTAACTTCACTTATTGAGCTGCATAGGGTATATTATACAAGTACCTAAAATGGATTATGCTGTAAAACAGAAATAATGACAAATATTTACGAAGACTTTGAAAACCAAGAGTATATTTTTGGCCTAGATTCGATAAAAAAAATATTAATTGTACAAAAACATATTGGACCATGGCTACAAAATGTCATGATACGCATGGCTATATGTATAATAAGACATAATAAGCACTTGCGTAAATATTTTAAGAAATATAGCATGCTGCATAAAACTCATCTCTGCAATCCATTACTATTTTAGCAAAGACCCCACCCTTCCAATTGTCACAAAATCACTACTTCTTAACTAATAAATTTCACGCCCCGAAATATATCCTATAATGTCCAAATGAAGCCAAGTTCACTGCAGAGAATGGTGGACCAGATATACATTAATATTACAGTATATACGGCAAGAGCAAGGACCTTAATCAAGCCGAAACCTTCCTGGAAACTTCCTTCACTCCTAAAGTTGAGGCAAGTTCCCATCAAAGTCAATGGACCCTACTGATTCTTCCAATTCAAACCCGTCTTAAAATAAACTTTAAGTTATTATACTCTGTTTCCACCGTAAAGAATTTACACAGATGTGTAGCCCAATGCATTACAATGAAGTTTCTGAGTTCCCTATGTGATTATTTCATATAGGCATCCGCCTTCCTCCAACCCCATTCCCTTACCAACATTCCAAAGCTCATCGATTCCTTGCAATTTCTACTGCTCTAAATACAGTAAGTAAAATAATCCTCAATCACGCTTCAAAGCAGGATTCTTGAATTTGTCATTCAGAATTAGAAGTTCTCTGTAGCATCCTAGTTGTATTCTCTGTAATTTAATCTTGTAATTTAATCTATAATTTTAACCTGATTTTTTTTGCCACCAATTCCTTTAAAATTGGTTTCCATATTATGTCTTATTTTAACGCAGAAAGATAGACTTAGTGTCTAAACATCCGTGGCTCTCAATTGTTCTTCTAATAATGAAAGGGGTATTGCGATAACTTCAAATTGGCAAAAAGACCGCGAAGAGATAAAGAATAAGACAAAAAAAATACGGGAAGTAAGGATAAGGAGTAAAACATGAAACCGAGTCATTTGGATATTTACTCTTCTAGGTCACCAGAAAGGCGGATGAATAAGTATATATCGGCATGCACAGTTATAATTCCACTTTCTAAAAAAGTGCGCTTGTAACTCGAATTTGTAACTTTACTCTCTAAATCGAGAAAGTGACTTTCAAACCATTTTTTAAATAGCAAAATGAAGTTTTCGAAATTAATTTTTTCAGATTTCTTATATAAAAACGATTTACCAGTAGTTTTCAACAGATAAATCACTCCAGTATGAAATTAATAAAAGGCAATCTAGACGGTTACTGATTTTGAATAAAACTAAAACATAAACATGTGTTACCCTTGTCCTGAATCGATGGTCCTTTGACTGCTCATAATGTGACCTTGAGTGATCCTTGTTGCCTCGGTTGTAGCCAAATTCGTACTCGTGGGGTCCTGGCGCATTGGCATATTGAAAATAGCCCTATTTGAAGAATAATAGATTTAAAACTTGAAGATATTAGAATGCCTTAATTATGACAAGCCAGTAATACTATTTTTTTCTATTATGTGTAAAAAAAAGTAGCTTTCCCAAATACTAAAGTTAGGAGTAATAAAAAAAAAAATAGAATACAAAAGTAAATAGGCTCCGTCTATTTTTTACATTATGGATGAGAACAAATCTAATAGGTTAATTCCGTCATAAAATAATTAATATTAGAAAAAGCACGAGGGACCCTAAAATGACCAGACAATTTTATTCTATCGAATATGCCAATAAATATTGATTTAGTTTCCCAAGAAAAAGTCATAGAATCCTTATGAAAATCCTAGTGGGAATTGTTAAGAAATTATTGAGCAAAAGCTACAAATATTTGACGGAAAACAACTATCTCTACTTACAATTTCTTAGTAAGCTTTCACATTTTTCATTTCAAGTAACCTGGAAGCTTTTTTTGTGATTTTTCGTTTTTTTTTTAACTGGCTAGCATTCTTCAACATTTATGCTAAAACAAGCAATTAATAAAATTTTGTCTATAATTAAGTCAACATCTGATTTGGCAGAATCATTTGGATAATCTTTAAATATTTTCGCCAAACTAGATTTCGTACGCTGCATGCCATATCCCAAAGACGAATCCTTCAGAAATTGTTGCAAGAAAATAGTCAGTGCAATTACTAATCAAATTCAAGCTTAACCTCGAAAATAGCTTTTTAATCAAACAGTTCGTGGAGCGACTCGGCTCAATAGTAACTGAAATTCTAAAAAACTGAATTTTAATATCAGTAGATACATCAAAAGAATAAACTTATGTTGCTGATTCAAAACATATAAGATTCGTCAAGTTTAGTATTACTTATAAAAAGTTACGTGTCTGAGGATATTAGCTTATTTTTTTTAGATAGAGGGGAAACACCCCCTCAGGTTTAAAGTATCTAAATGAAAATAACGCCATCATATTCTGTGTACCAGAAAACCCTACTGTAGAAGTTTCAAGTTCATATATAAAAAATGTGAAATTTTGTTGTTTTTTTTTTTTTTACCAGAAGACAGATCACGGATACATGTTTATTAGCTTTTTTGTTAGGTTTTCCCCAGGGGTGACCGTATCGAAATTATAGACCTAGAAAATCGGGAGCGGGTGATAGAAACGGAAATTAAAGTTCCTAGTGTCCTTTTTAAGTGACCAAAACGATTGGAGGGCAACTAGCCCCCTTCCTCGTCCCTTTTCTGCAAAGTTATCCGATGAAAATTTTGACAGGTTTCAGCATAGCTGAAAGATCCAGTAACTATGTCTTTAGGGGTAATATGACCCCCCAAAGTTTGTGGTGAGAGGCCTGTAATCTGTGACATTTACCCATTGTTTTCGTATAGTATTTGTTACTGGGAAGTATACAGACATTTTTCAGGGGAGGGACGCAAGGTTTGTGTCTTGCGTGGGTTTCCATAGGGAGAATCTTACGTGGGAAGGCAAATTTCTGGGGTGAATTTTACACTGGGGGATTTGACAGAATTACTCTGCGAAATTCTGTTAAATTGTATTGCATTCTCTTTGGCTAATTGTACATGTCGAGATGTTTCGGGGGAACTACCCGGGGACTGTTTTCCTCATGTTTTGATTATCGGGAAATAATTTCCACGGAAGGGAGCGTTTCTGGAGTGATCGAGAAACCGATTAGAGATTAAACTCTTATTCAAATGATAGAATACTAAGAAGAAGTTTTCAGGCTGAATCGTCCGCAAGCAATTTTACGGGAAAAGGGATTTTCAGCGAGGACTGAACTGTTTGCCCCCTCCTGAATACTTTGCTCTTTACACTAAAGTTTGATAGTTTGACTTGCTCTTTAGCGTAAAGAGCAATGTATTGAGGAGGGGGCGACCCTTCATATACGGAATAAATCGGCAAAAATCAATTTTCAAATTTTGTTTGAATTTTACATGTACTATAAACCAGATTCAAACCGGCATTAGTTGAGAAACGTTCAGGAGTTAAATAAAAAAAAAAGTTGTTTTTTTAAACTGAAAGTAAGGAGCGACATTAAAACGGACAGAAATTGAAATTATTCCGTATATGAAAAGGGCTTTACTCTCCTCAACGCCTCGCTCTTTCGCTAAAGTTTGATTCTTTGCCACTTTTTAGAACAACAAAAACTTTAGCATAAAGAGCGAGGCGTTGGGGAGGAGATAACCCCTTTCACAAAAGGAATAATTTTAAGTTTTGATGTCGCTTCTTACTTTCAGGTAAAAAAAAATCGGTTACTATGGGCTGAACTTCGTTCTTTACTAGGTTGCAACAATCGCTACAATCATGATAAAAATACTCAATTCATAAATTACAAATACCTGTGGTGGAGCTTTATTGTATGTTGGTCCATTGTAGCTGGGACTCTTTGCTATATCTATCTCTTCCGCGGGACGGCATGAAACAAATGCGACCAACACGGCCAAAACCTAAACACCAAATAATTAGATTTGTTGGTTATGACCTACAGGCTACATATAGCACTATGGTGAAATCATAAGGTTTATGGTAACGAACTGTGAGTAAACAATGACTTAGGCTAATGGTGACCGAAATTCTGTAAAAGGCGTTTTGATAACCAAGTATTATTGAGAACCAGGCTTATTAAAGTATATTAACAATGCATGGTATCTTATTTTTAACAATTCTTTGTTTTACCCTTCATCTACCACTTTTTTTCAGGTGAAACTGAAGATTTATCGAAATAAAAAAAATCTACTAAAGAAAAAGAAAAGAAGAAAGAAAACAAAAAGACAAATAAAAGAGAGTGGAATACAAGTGGAATAGTAATATATAATATCTCGCCAATAGTGTTAGAAGTGTAGAAAGAGTTAATCCAATCAGAAAGCTGTAATAAAGGATTGATTATTATAAATACTTAATATGAACTCAGTGGCGGTTCTGGTCTCTCTTGCACCCCAGGCAAAATCTTGATCAGCACCTCTTCCCTCCTGTCTCTCACAAAATTTTCAGGGTAAATCTTACCAAAATTTTCATTTCTAGCAAAATTATTTCCAATTTATTAATTAGTTAATAATTTTTTTAATATCATTTAATTATTTGATTAGTATGATTTATTTTAACATAATTATTTAATTATTATTATTTTATTATTTTTAATCCCTTTTTATTTTATAAATTAATCAATAATTATTCTCATCTATTAACTGCGTCCTCTACTTTATTAAAAAAATTTCAAAAGTTACAACGTGATTATAACCGTCGGATTATTTGTTTGAAACTTTACGCCCCTCATTTCTTCACACGGGGCAAGTGACTCTTCTGTCCGTCTCCTAGAACCGCCTCTGCATGAACCCCACAAAGGAAGAATTAAAAATATCAAAGGAACTTCTCACTTTTTCATTTTTTATTGTGACACATTGGTTCTATTGAACATTTCAAAGAGTTTTAGGCTAGTTTAATGCTTCGGATTAGACATAAACAGCCATATTTATATTAAATAATAAAACATCCAAGAGGTTTCAGGGCTAAAAGTACTATTTAAAAAATAGACATAAAAAATATTGACTGAGTTCAAACCACTTACTTTAATCAGTTATTAACTGAATTCAGGCTTCGGCTTTAAGATACCTAATTATTTGGTATACTACAAAAATACTTAATAAAATGTTCGACCAAGTTTTGTTTTTCAGGACCATCACGCAGAAATTTTGAGTCTTTCTCAATAATTTCTTATATTTTCAACAAAATTCATTAATTTTGCAACTTTTATTAGAGCACACCCGCCCCCCTCTCCCACGAAAAAGCAACACTTTTTCCCCCTCTCCCACAAAGAGGCAACACTTTTAGCCAAAGCCAACACTTAAACTAAAAACAAAGTGCTTACCAGGAAAATAAACTTCATTTTTAGTTAACAAATAAGAACTGACAAAGAAGTCCAACATTGTGGCTCTTATAAGCAAAATCAGGAACAAATTACTCATATCATTTCCTTTGAAAGTGAAAAGAAACTGTATAATAAATGCTCAAGTCTAATAATTTCATCGGAATATGTGGTCTAGCGGTCACAGAGTTCAGTAATTAGCCTTATTATCACTAGGCAAGTTGTGATCATTAGATACAACAAATGATCAGCAACTATATTGTAGCTGTGGGCAACTTTCACAGTCTGAACCAAATTCTAGAACAAATCGAAGGCCCTCAAGATCTGAATATACATTAATATATATATATATATATATAAGATAATAGAACAATAAGCTTCTTATTGTTCTAATGAAACGGCCCTTGTGTTTCTTGAGTCATTCTTAAAGAATCAGCAGAAAATTCAAACCTTAGTGTAAGGATCGAGGTGTTGTGGAGGGTGGCAGCCTCCTTCATGCACCTAGTACTTTCTGTTCGTTTTAAGTTTTAATGTTAATCCTTACTTTCAGTTGAAAAACTTGTTTTGTTTTTTTAATTTCTGATCTTTTTTAAATAATGCCAGGAAATCTTACTCCACCTCCACAGAAAAATCCCTTCATCATGGAAATACCCTCTAGACAATTAAACCCCGGTGAAAACTTACCCCGGACAATTACTCTTTACCACTCTAAAATTGAGACGGAAAAGAAAAAGCTAGACATATAAATAGAATTCTGGCAAATTCCCGCAGTGTACAATTTCCCCTTACAAGTTCACTCCCTGGAAATTTCCCTCCCCATAGAGTTCCCCCGTAGAAAACCCCCCAGCAGAAAATTTGTCCCCCCTCACACCCGAAAATGTATGCATGCATCCCAATGACAAGCACTATGCGTAAACAATGGGCAAATTTTATAGCTTAAAGAACTTTGCCCTGGGGCTGGGAGGGATGTCATGTTATACCAAAAGGCAAATTTATTGGCCTTTCAACTATGATGAACAAAATGGCCATCTCAAAATTTTGATCGGTCGAATATATACATATATATATATATATATATATATATATATATATATATATATATATATATATATATATATATATATATATATATATATATATATATTATATATATATATATATATATATATATATTATATATATATATATATATATATATATATATATATATATGTATATTTTGTATTTATGTTACACATACATATATATATATATATATTGATATACACACACACACACACACACATATATATATATATATATATATATATATATATATATATAAGATATATATATATACTAGCTGTTGGGGTGGCGCTTCGTGCAACACCAACACCTAGTTGGTGGGGGCACTTCGCCCCCCCCCAAGCCCCCCCGCACGCGTAAGTCGTTACGCGCGATATTAGTTACGCGCCATTGTAGTTGTGTCCCTATGTCCCACCTGTGAATATATATATATATATATATATATATATATATATATATATATATATATATATATATATATATATATATATATATATATATATATATATGTTTTTAACTACGTAAAACTTGCGAATATACAACATACTTTGCTGTCCCATTGTCTGTGCATATAAATAGATTGTCAGGTTTACCGACTCTTGAACATGCAACATATAATGGTCCATGGGAAAACAATCCGTATCCAGATCTATACCTCATGATTCTAATGATTACCCTTGAGCATTGTTGATGGTGATTGCTAATCGACCATTCTCTGTGTCGCCGTCGTCATTTATATATCCCCCTGTGCCCCCCGGCGTCCCCGTTGTAGCTGTGTCCCTGAGTCCCGGTCGTCATTTATATTCCCTGTGTCCCGGTCGTCATTTGTGTCCCGGTGTCCCAGTCTGTGATTTCTCCTTGAGTGTCCCGGGCGTCATTTATATTCCTTGTGTCCCGGTTGTCATTTGTGTCCCGGTGTCCCGGTCTGTATATACATTCGTTTTTGAATTGGTCTTTTTTTTAGTTTTTAGTTTTTTACCTTTTTTTAGTTTTTTTAGTTATACCTCATGATTCTAATGATTGCCCTTGAGCTTTGTTGATGGTGATTGCTAATCGAACATTCCCTGTGTCCCCGTCGTCATTTATATATCCCCCTGTGCCCCCCGGCGTCCCCGTTGTAGTTGTGTCCCTGTGTCCCGGTCGTCATTTATATTACCTGTGTCCCGGTCGTCATTTGTATCCTGGTGTCCCGGTCTGTACATACATTCGTTTTTGAAATGGTATATGATGAAATACATTTTTGTATTTTTCCCCTTTTTTCTTTTTAGTTTTTTTTTGGTTTTTACTTTTTTTTAGTTTTTTAGTTTTTTTTTCTTTATTCTTTTTAGTTTTTTTTTCTTTTTATTTTTTTTAGTTTTGTTTTTCTCCTTTATTTTTCATTTTTTCCTTTTTTTTCTTTTTTTTCTTTTTTAGTTTTTTTAGTTTCTTAGCTTTTTTAGTTTTTTTATTAGTTTCTTGTTTTTTTTTCTTTTTTGTTTTTTTGCAGTTTTTACCTTTTTTTTAGTTTTTTTTTTACTTATGTCCAACACCAACACCTTTTTTTGGGGGGGGGGGGCGCTTCGCCCCCCCCCCCCCCCCCCCAAGCCCCCACGCGCGCGCAAGTCGTTACGCGCCATATTAGTTACGCGCCATTGTAGTTGTGTCCCTGTGTCCCACCTGTGAATATTGATATATATATATATATATATATATATATATATCTATCTATCTATACATATAAAAATAAGTTGTTTGTCTGTCTGTCGACTGACGTCATGTTTGTGTGTCGACTGACGTCATGTTTGTCGACTGACGATAAGGATTGAGCTGTATGTCGTCATGAAGTTGTTTGTCGTCTGACGTCATGTTTGTCGACTAACGAAACTACAGACCGGGACACCGGGACACAAATGACGTGTTATGTCTGTTATAACGTAATAGAGGCAACAATCTTGACAGGGCCTTTTGAGGGTGAGGCTTTTCTTATTCCACGCATTCTCATGATTCCAATGGATCTGCCTTTTCAACCTAAAAGATTGCAATTCCCAATTTGATTAGCATATTTAGTTTTCAGTCCAGAACCACTAAAGCTATTATGTAAATATCAAAAATATTTATGTTGTCTGAGCAATAATTTTTAGTTTTTATTTCAAAATAGAAAATTACCTGACAATTTTAGAATTATATCTATCTATATATATAAAAATAAGTTGTCTGTCTGTGGATCAGGTGACGTCATGTTTCTGTGTCGACTGGCGTCATGAAGTTAGTTGTCGTCATTTTTGCTATGACGGTGACGTCATTAAAGATATTTAAGACATATATGTTCACGTAGAAATCTATTAATGTTTAAGTTTAAAATGACTGATGAACTTACAATGGCAAAAGCCGATGAAGATGCTCAAAGAGTCTATGCCAAAAAACTTGCTGCTGATAGAGAAAGTCAGAAAAGAAAGCGTGCCGAGGAATTAAAAGAACAGCAAGGAAACAGGCTTGAGGCTAAAGAACGCAAAACCGCGCAGTTAGATGAAGATCCACCTGGACAGCGAGAGTCAAAACATATCAAAACTGAAAATGATAGCGATAATGATTGGGTTTGGGATCTTGACTTGGATAAGGTCATCAATGCCTACCAGATTTTAGTTAAAAAAAACAAAGGTTCGGCGATATGTATTTCATAGTGAAGCTGAAAAATAAAGAAGAAAAAGAAAACTGAAAAAAGAAAAAATGTAAAAAACTAAAAAAATACTAAAAAGAAAAAACACTCAAAGAAAAATTACAGACCGGGACACAAATGACGACCAGGACACTCAAGGAGAAATTACAGACTGGGATACCGGGACACAAATGACGACCGGGACACAGGCAATATAAATGACGACCAGGACACAGGTATTTAAGAATATCGTTCAAAGACAAATTTTTAATTGTAAGAAGACCGTTGAAAGAGAAATTTCTAATTGTAAAATGACTGAAGAACCTACAATGGCAACACCCGAGGAAGCTGCTCAAAACGAATGTATTCACGCCGAAGTAGCTGAGTTGGTAAAGCGTTATGTTTCAGGTTCTAGGTCCGAGAGGCTCCAGGTTTGAACCTTGGCTTTAGCGTTAATACAAAAGAAGAAAAAAATTAAAAAAGGTAAAAACTACAAAAAAACTAAAAAGAAAATATATATATATATTTATATATATCATCTTTTCCACAAAAATAATAATTTAGTGCTTCTGCTTAAAAACAGCAATCGAATTGATGCCTCCTGATACGCAACTATCAACAAAGTGGCAATCGTTGTGGTCGGTGATCAGTTCTTACCTTGAGATAATATTCTTTATAGGCGAAACAATCAGTTGACAAGAATTGCTTAAACTCATCGATGCTACGATGCCCTACAATATCCTGACGAATATAAATGACGCCCGGGACACTCAAATAGAAATCACAGACTGGGACACCGGGACACAAATGACGACGGGGACACAGGGAATATAAATGACGACCCGGACACAGGGACACAACTACAACGGGGACGCCGGGGGGCACAGGGGGATATATAAATGACGACGGCAACAAAGGAAATGGTCGATTAGCAATCACCATCAACAAAGCTCAAGGGCAATCAATAGAATCATGAGGTATAGATCTGAATACGGATTGTTTTCCCATGGACCATTATGCGTTGCATGTTCAAGAGTCGATAAACCTGACAATCTATTTATATGCACAGACGATGGGACAGCAAAGAATGTTGTATATTCGTAAGTTTTACGTAGTTAAAAACATATATATATATATATATATATATATATATATATATATATATATATATATATATATATATATATATATATATATCTATATTCACAGGTGGGACATAGGGACACAAGTACAATGGCGCGTAACTAATATGGCGCGTAACGACTTACTCGCGCGGGGGGGAGGGCTTGGGGGTATATATATATATATATATATATATATATATATATATATATATATATATATATATATATATATATATATTTTAACTACGTAAAACTTCCGAATGTACAACATTCTTGGCTGTCCCATTGTCTGCGCATATAAATAGATTGTCAGGTGTACCGACTCTTGAACATGCAACATATAATTGTCCATGGGAAAAATAATCTGTATTCAGATCTATACCTGATTATTCTAATGATTGCCCTTGAGCTTTGTTGATGGTGATTGCTAATCGAACATTCCCTGTGTCCCTGTCGTCATTTATATATACCCTTTGCCCCCCGGCGTCCCCGTTGTTGTTGTTTCCCTGTGTCCCGGTCGTCATTTGTATCCCGGTCTGTATATACATTCGTTTTTGAAATGGTATATGATGAAATACATTTTTGTATTTTTCCCCTTTTTTTCTTTTTAGTTTTTTTTTTGGTTTTTACTTTTTTTTAGTTTTTTCTTTTTTTTTCTTTTTTCTTTTTAGTTTTTTTTTCTTTTTCTTTTTTTTAGTTTTGTTTTTCTCCTTTATTTTTCATTTTTTCGTTTTTTTTTCTTTTTTAGTTTTTTTAGTTTTTTAGCTTTTTTAGTTTTTTTTATTAGTTTCTAGTTTTTTTTCTTTTTAGTTTTTTTTTGTAATTTTTACCTTTTTTTTAGTTTTTTTAGTTTTTTTTTACTTATGTCCTTGTCGTCATTTATACTCCCTGTGTCCCGGTCGTCATTTGTGTCCCGGTGCTTTGTTGATGGTGATTGCTAATCGAACATTCCTTGTGTCCCGGTCGCTTTCTCTTTAAGTGTCCCGATCGTCATTTATATTCCCTATGTGCCGGTGTCCCGGTCGTCATTTGTGTCCCGATGTCCCAGTCTGTAATTTCGTCAGTCGAAAACATGACGTCAGTCGACACACAAACATGACGTCACTCGACAGACACACACACACACAGACAACTTATTTATATATATATATACTAGATGTTGGGGTGGCGTATTCAGACAATCCGTATTCAGATCTATACCTCATGATTCTATTGATTGCCCTTGAGCTTTGTTGATGGTGATTGCTAATCGACCATTTCCTTTGTTGCCGTCGTCATTTATACATCCCCCTGTGCCCCCCGGCGTCCCCGTTGTAGTTGTGTCCCTGTGTCCGGGTCGTCATTTATATTCCCTGTGTCCCCGTCGTCATTTGTGTCCCGGTGTCCCAGTCTGCGCTTCGTGCCCCCCCCCCCCCAAGCCCCCCCGCGCGAGTAAGTCGTTACGCGCCATATTAGTTACGCGCCATTGTAGTTGTGTCCCTATGTCCCACCTGTGAATATAGATATATATATATATATATATATATATATATATATATATATATGTTTTTAACTACGCAAAACTTGCGAATATACAACATTCTTTGCTGTCCCATTGTCTGTGCATATAAATAGATAATCAGGTTTACCGACTCTTGAACATGCAACATATAATGGTCCATAGGAAAACAATCCGTATTCAGATCTATACCTCATGATTCTAATGATTGCCCTTGAGCTTTGTTGATGGTGATTGCTAATCGATCATTCCCTGTGTCGCCGTCGTCATTTATATATCCCCCTGTGCCCCCCAGCGTCCCCTTTGTAGTTGTGTCCCTGTGTCCCGGTCGTCATTTATATTCCCTGTGTCCCGGTCGTCATTTGTGTCCCGGTGTCCCAGTTTGTGATTTCTCTTTGAGTGTCCCGGGCGTCATTTATATTCCTTGTGCCCCGGTCGTCATTTATATCCCCCTGTGCCCCCCGGCGTCCCCGTTGTAGTTGTGTCCCGGTCGTCATTTATATTCCTGTTTCCCGGTCGTCATATATATATATATATATATATATATATATATATATATATATATATATATATATATATATATATATATTTGCATATATTTGTATATATATATATATATATATATATATATATATATATATATATATATATATATATATATATATATATATATATATTTATATATTTGCATATATTTGTATATATATATATATATATCTATATCTATATATATATATTTATATATATTTGTATATATATATATATCATATATATATATATATATATATATATATATATATATATATATATATATATATATATATATATATATATATATATATATATATATATATATCATATATATATATATATATATATATATATATATATATATATATATATATATATATATATATATATACATATATATATATATATATATATATATATATATATATATATATATATATATATATATATATATATATATATATATATATATATATATATATATATATATATATATATATATATATATATATACTAGCTGTTGGGGTGGCGCTTCGCGCCACCCCAAAACCTTTTTGGTGGGGGCGCTTCGCGCCCCCCAAGCCCCCCCGCGCGCGCAAGTCGTTACGCGCCATATTAGTTACGCGCCATTGTAGTTGTGTCCCTGTGTCCCACCTGTGAATATTGATAGATATACATATATATATATATATATATTTAACTACGTAAAACTTGAGAATGTACAACATTCTTGGCTGTCCCATTTTCTGCGCATATAAATAGATTGTCAGGTTTACCGACTCTTGAACATGCAACATATAATTGTCCATGGGAAAAATAATCTGTATTCAGATCTATACCTCATTATTCTAATGATTGCCCTTGAGCTTTGTTGATGGTGATTGCTAATCGAACATTCCATGTGTCCCTGTCGTCATTTATATATCCCCCTGTGCCCCCCGGCGTCTCCGTTGTTGTTGTTTCCCTGTGTCCCGGTCGTCATTTGTGCCCCGGTGTCCCAGTCTGTAATTTCTCTTTGAGTGTCGCGGTCGTCATTTATATTCCCTTTGTCCGGTCTGTAATTTCTCTTTGAGTGTCCTGGTCGTCATTTATATTCCCTGTGTCCCGGTTGTCATTTGTGTCCCGGTGCTTTGTTGATGGTGATCGCTAATCGAACATTCCTTGTGTCTCGGTCGCTTTCTCTTTGAGTGTCCCGGTCGTCATTTATATTCCCTATGTCCCGGTCGTCATTTGTGTCCCGATGTCCCGGTGCGTAATTTCGTCAATCAACAAACATGACGTCAGTCGACACACAAACATGACGTCACTCGACACACAGACAACGTATTTTTATATATATAGATGTCCCGGTGTCCCGGTCGTCATTTGTGTCCCGATGTCCCGGTGTGTAATTTCGTCTATCAACAAACATGACGTCAGTCGACACACAAACATGACGTCACTCGACACACACACAGACAACTTATATATATATATATATAATATATATATATATATATATATATATATATATATATATATATATATATATATATATATATATATATATATATATGTGTGTGTGTGTGTATATACATAAGCTTCTTATTGTTCTAACTAAACGGCCTTTGTGTTTCTTGAGTCATTCTTAAAGAATCGGGACATAATTCAAACCTTAGCGTAAATATTGAGGGTGTTGAGGAGGGGGGCAGCCCCCTTCATACACGTAATACTTTCTGTTCGTTTTAAGTTTTAATGTTAATCCTTACTTTCAGTTGAAAAAACTTGTTTTTTTTATATTAAATTCTGATCATTTTTTTAAATAACGCGAGGAAATTTTACTCCACCTCCACAGAAAAATCCCTTCATCATGGAAATATCCCCTAGACAATTAAACCCCGGTGAAAATTTACCCCGGACAATTACTCTTTACCACTCCACACTTAAAATTGAGACGGAAAAGAAAAGCAAGACATATAAATAGAATTCTGGCAAATTCCCGCAGTATACAATTTCCCCTTACAAGTTCACTCCCTGGAAATTTCCCTCCCCATAGAGTTATATATATATATATATATATATATATATATATATATATATATATATATATATATATATTCGTTTTAAGTATTAATGTCGCTCTTTACTTTCAGTTCAAAAAACAGTACATGTGTCAATTATGTCGCTCCGCACATGAATGATTAAAACGAAATTTGTATATTAATTTTTTTTTTTTTGGCTAAATGGCTTTTTCATAGTTTTTATCGGAAGATTTAAGATTTTGAGGAAAAAAGGAGCGGAAGAGCCCTAGTTACCCTCCAATTTTCTGGTTACTTTTTTTTTTTTTTTTTTTTTTTTTTTTTTTTTGTGTTTGTGCTGTAGCATTGGTGATTTCTCTTTTCATGATATATATATATATTCGTTTTAAGTATTAATGTCGCTCTTTACTTTCAGTTCAAAAAACAGTACATGTGTCAATTATGTCGCTCCGCACATGAATGATTAAAACGAAATTTGTATATTAATTTTTTTTTTTTGGCTAAATGGCTTTCTCATAGTTTTTATCGGAAGATTTAAGATTTTGAGGAAAAAAGGAGCGGAAGAGCCCTAGTTACCCTCCAATTTTCTGGTTACTTACAAAGACAACTAGAACTTTTATTTTTTTACGAACGTTAGTAAAAATATACGTAACTTACGAATTAACTTACGTAACGAACTTATATATTCGCATGTTTTTACTACGTATATGAGGGGGTTCACCCCCTCTTCAATAGCTCGCTCTTTACACTAAAGCTTAAATTTTATCCCAATTCCTGAATCACAAAGGCCGTAGAATAAGTAGTTGAAATTACTAAAAATACTTTGGATAAAGAGCGAGGTATTAGGAGGAGGTGAACCACTCATGTGCGTGATAATTTCTGTTCGTGTTAAGTTTTAATGCTGCTCCTTACTTTCAGTTGAAAAAAACTTTTTCAAGTTTAAAAAGGGCACTAGAACTTTTAATTTCCATCAAAAGAGCCGTCTCGCGGTATTCTAGGAGCACTAGGTCGATACGATCACCCCTGGGGAAAAACAAGAGCTAAGAGCTCATATGGCACGTGTGACGAGGCAAGAAGAGCTAAGAGCCAAGAGCTCATATGGTATGAGCTCTAACAAAATTCTAAGAATTAATAGATTGATTTAAAAGGAAGATCAGAGGCTTAATGCCGGTCAAGATTTAAAATAAGAGCTCTGAGTCACGATGTCCTTCTAAATATCAAAATTCGTTAAGATCCGATCACCCACTCGTAAGTTATGAATACCTCATTTTTTTCTAATTTCTCCTCTCCCTTTAGCCCCCCAGATGGTCGAATCTGGGAATACGACTTTCTCAAGTCAATCTGTGCCGCTCCCCGACACGCCTAACAATTTTCATCGTCCTAGCATGTCCAGAAACACCAAACTCGCCAAATCGCTGAACCCCTTCCCCCAATCCCCAAAAGAGAGCGAATCCAGTACGGTTACGTCAATCACGTATCAAGGACTATTCTATTCACCAAGCTTCATCCCGATTCCTCCACTCCAAGCGTTTCCCAAGATTTCCGATTTCCCCCTCCAACTCCCCCCAATGTCAACAGATCTAGTCAGAATTTGAAAAAAATAGTTCTGAGACATGAAATCCTTCTTAATATCAAAATTCATTAAGGTCTGGTCACCTGTTCTTAAGTTAAAATACCTAAAGTTTTCTAATTTTTCAAAATTAACACCCCCTAGCTCCTCCAAAGAAAACGGATCCTTTCCAATTATATCAATCACGTATCTAGAACTTGTGCTTATTCTTCCCATCAAGTTTTATCCTGATCTCTCCACTTTAAGTGCTTTCCGAGATTTCTGTTTCCCTCCTCCAACCCCCTATGTCACTGGATCCAATTCGAGTCGAAAATGGAGCACCTGAGATATAAGATCCTTCTATATATATCAAGTTTCATTAATATCCGATCACCTACTCGTAAGATAAAAATACCCTAATTTTCACGTTTTCCAAGAATTCCGGTTTCCCCCTCTAACTCCCCCCAATGTCAAAGGATCTGGTCCGAATTTAAAATTAGAGCTTTAAAGCAGAAGATCCTTCTAAATATCAAATTTCATTAAGATCTCGTCACCCTTTCGTAAGTTACAAATACCTCATTTTTCCGAATTACCCCCCCCTCCCAACTCCACCAAAGAGAGCAGATCCGGTCCGGCTATGTCAGTCACGTATCTTAGACAGGTTTTTATTCTTTTCCTCCAGTTTCATCCGGATCTCTCCGCTGCAAGTATTTTCTAAGATATCCGGTCCCCCCCAACTGCCCCCCTTCAATGACGCTGGATCCAGTTGAGATTTAAAATAAGAGGTCTGAGTTACGAGTTCCTTCTAAATATGAAGTTTCATGAAGATCCGATCACTCCTTCGTAAGTTAAAAATACGTCATTTTTTCAAAATTTTCATAATCCCCCCCCTCCAATAGAGCGGATCTGTTTGAATTATGTCAATCATGTATCTAAGACTTCTGCTGATTTTTCCCACCAAGTTTCATCTCGATCCCTCCAATCTAAGCGTTTTCCATGATTTTAGGTTCCCCCAAAATTCCCCCAATGTCACCAGATGCAGTCGGGATTTAAAATAAGAGCTTTGAGACACTATATCCTTCTAAATATCAAATTTCATTGAGATCGGATCACCCGTTCGTAAGTTAAAAACACCTCATTTTTCTCTGATTTTTCCGAATGAAATCCCCCCCCCGGCTACCCCAAAGAGAGAGCATCTGTTCCAGTTATGTCAACGATGTATCTAGGCCTTTTGCTTATTTTTCTCACCAAGTTTCATCCCGATCCCTTCACTCTAAGTGTTTTCCAAGATTTTAGGTTTCCCCCTCCCAACTCCCCCCACAATGTCACCAGATCCGGTTGGGATTTAAAATAACAGCTCTGAGACACGATATCCTTCCAAACATCAAATTTCATTAAGATCTGATCAACTGTTCGTAAGTTAAAAATACTTAATTTTTTCTATTTTTTCCGAATTAACCGCCCTCCACTCCCCCTCCCCAGATGGTGAAATCGGTAAGACAACTATTTCTAATTTAATTTGGTACGATCCCTGATATGCCTGCCAAATGTCATCGTCCTAGCTTACCTGGAAGTGCCTAAAGTAGCAAAACCGGGACCGACAGACAGACAGACAGACCGCCAGACCGACAGAATTTGCGATTGCTATATGTCACTTGGTTAATACCAAGTGCCATAAAAACAAACAAAAAAACAAATAAATCGCATCTGTGATCTGTCTTGTGGGGAAAAAAAAAATACAAATCCCACATATTTGTAGAAAGGAATCTGATGGCGTGATTCGTTAAGATTCTGTCACTTTTAAGGGGTGTTTTTCCCTATTTTCTAAAATAAGGCAAATTTTCTCAGACTTGTAACTCTTAATGGGTAAAACTAAACTTGACGAAACTTATATATTTAAAAGCAACATTAAAATGCAGTTCTTTTGATGTAACTATTGACATCAAATTTCCGGTTTTTAGAGTTTCGGTTACTATTGAGCCGGCTCGCTCCTTACTATAATTCCTTACCCCGAACTGTTTGATAGAAATTGTTATTGGGAAGTGTACAGACGTTTTCAGGGAATTTTTCTGGTTGGCGGGAGAGGTGTCGAGGGAAGGGGGTTACGTGGGATGATCTTTCAATGGAGAATTTTTCACGGATGGACAAATCAATGGAGAATATATATATATATATATATATATATATATATATATATATATATATATATATATATATATATATATATATATACATATATATATATATTGGTGTTGCGCTGAAGACGGCCTTGATACTACGGCCCTTGATACTTGATGCTTGAAGACAGCCTTGACATAGGGCCGAAATATCCACTGAATTGAATTCCGAATTGAAATATCATATAATTCCCTATTATTTCTAAGTTGTTTTGTTTGATACTCTCAAATTAATCTATCTTGCATTTTAATGAGCAGCATGAATAACAGATTTCGTATGCATATATTGTAATCAAAACTCTGTTTTTGAGAGGTCCGGTTTCTATTGACAAGGATTACTTAGACTTTGTTACTACATGCTGTTTGATCAAGCGGTATCTTAAACGTGATGGGGGGGGGGCGTCTACTCCCTTTTTTGAACCCAGTTTTATTTGCGTTCAAGTTTAATATTAGTAAAACAATGATTTGAAAATGATAATTATCTTTGAAAGAAATGTACGCCTCCTTCTCAATGGCTTATGTGCAATTATTCATTAATGTAATCAGACATCAAGCGAATCACCTTAGTTAAATGAAGCTTTGATACAAATGTCTACATTGACTATTTATTTTTTATTGACTCCATGCCTCTTTAAGACCGAATGTGCCACCGCGCATCGTTACCGGCTCTGAAGCTGGGAGCCTCGATACAAAGTTGCGATAAAAAGTTTTTTTTTTACAAAACTTAAACTATGGAATTTTCATTTCAAATGATTTAAAAGGCAACCAGTACATAAATACTAGCGATTCCCTATTAAGTAGATTTTTTGCACTCATAAATAAATAATAATAATAATAATTTATTTCTTACCCACAACAACACTATAAATGTATTAAAATGTGGAGTACAAACAATTAAATACACACAAAAAAAGCAACACATACAAAAAATGAAAAGTAATGACAATAGAATTTTTTTACGTTAATACAAAAAATTAAATAAACACACAAAATAACGAACTATAGAAAAAAAAGAAAAAAAATGAACATTAGATACACACAAAAAATGAAATTAAAAAAACACAAAAAGAAAAACAATACACACACAAAGTCAACGAAAAAAACGGATAAGACGGTGGTGAGGGGATAGGCGTGCAGAAGCTGTACTGGAGAGTTGTCTGTGAAGAATCTCCAACTTTAAAGTTATATCAGGAACTGAGAATTTTTTAACGAGAGTCCGGTTTTTTGTCCAAGGTGGAATATACAGAAGAAATTTGCAAAATTTTAAATAATTTATCCGAATTCTTTTTAAATTACCATTATTAAGAAGGGGGAAAAGACCTGAAGCATAAAGGACAGAATGATCACAGAAAGTAGAATATAGTTTAGCCAGCGCACGTCTATTATACTTCCCTCTATTTGCAACAATTTTTGCATAACCAATCTGAATCTTTTTACTTATATCACAAACAGTACGCTGACGTAAGCTCGAAAGATTGTTAGTAATAGAGATACCAAGCCAACGAATACAATCAACAAGAGGGATAGTGAAGTTATTACAGTGAAGGGGAGTAGCAGTAGTACAGTTATAGGGAAGAAACTCACATTTATCTATATTAATTGAAAGGCCAATATCAGATAAAGCATCAGAAACTATAGAGACCATTTTGGAAAGACCCTTTTTGGAACGGCTAATCAGAAGCAAGTCGTCAGCATACGCAAGATAAGAAACATCCGCAAGACCAGAAAGGTATGTACCTGAAATCTTAGCCAGCACACTAGAAATACAAATCTTAAAAAGCATAGGGGACAGAACACCAACCTGCCTAACTCCTCTTCGCATTCTTATAATAGTGTCTGGTGCAGATCCTAATTGAAGAAACGAATTTGAATACCAAAACCTAAGAAGCATTATAACAGAGAGATTGGCCCCAGAATTATACAAGGAAAGAATGAGCTGACTATGGACCACACTATCAAACGCTTTCGAAATATCCAAAGCACAAATATAAAGACCATTTCCCTTGGAAGAATTATCAGCCAATAAAGAAGACAAAATCTTATGCGCATGCTGACAACCCACCCCACTCCGAAAACCAAATTGGTTCTCATCCTCAATAATATTTTTAGTCAAAAATGGTAGAAGGATATACTCAAAAACCTTACTAATATTACAAGATACAGTAATAGGTCGATAGCAAGAACAATCAATCGGTGACTTTCCCTTTTTTAAAATTGACGAAACAGTGCCACACAGAAAACTCTCAGGTACGTATGAAGTACATAGACACATTTGAAAAAGAAGCTGAAAGTGAGATATAAGGGGGGTGCATTCAATCGGCATATACATCTTAGAAATACCATCCTTATCTATTGAATCAGATTTTAAACTTTTAACTGCATTAATTACGGAAGAAAAAGATATGGGCACTATATGGCGTTGCGAAAACGTTGTACTAAAGAGGGGGGTAAGAAGGCGAGTATAAACAGAATGCAATGAATAATTAATCACTGAAAAAATCGAAGAATAATGTTTATAACAAGCTGAAGGTGGAAGGCAATTACTTGTCATAGTTTCATCATTTATCTTGTCAGAATTGATCACTTTTCGCCAATCCTCCCTACTTACAGGGAAATCCATACCGCGGTAACGTGCCGACCTCAGATAGCGTTTATAGTTGGTTTTAGTTTTACGTTTGATATCAGCGACACACCCAGAACTTGGCCGACCACATTCATTCCATATCTGGAGCCATAATTTTGCTTTATTTTTTATCGACTTTAAACAAGGGTCCATTGACCAGATAGGTTTTTGTGTTCTTTTACGAATACATTGTCGAGGTACGGCAGCTTCTTCTGCCCTTTTCATACACATCACAAGTTGGTTATAATAACAGTCAATATCGGCTTTGCCATTTGTAGGTACCTGGCGCTGAAGAAGATGATATGGAACACATATGGTAGAAAGAAGGGGTGTCAAGGTAGAGATATAGTGCGGTATATTGGCTTTGCTCCAATTACTTTTTTCAAAACACTTCGATTTTTCTCGCGAGCAATTGGTTTCCGATAGATCAATATCCATTGTAAATGTCGCTGAAATTGGCATGTGGTCAGTATCTTACTCGTTAACATGAACAGAAGCAGAAGAAGAGATAATACCAGGCGAGCAAATAATATGGTCAATATCACTTGTGCTTCCAGAATGATGAACATATGAAAAACTGTATAATAAATACAAAAGAAAAAAGCATAATAAATGCTTTCATTATGGCAATATATAACTTTGGCTTAAGGAGCGGAGGATCGAGGAGGGGCAGCCCCCATCATATGCGGACCAATTTGTGTTCTTTTTAATTTCCAATGTCGTTCTTTACTTAAAATAACTTGTTTTGTTATTAAATTTCTATTTATGAAGCACCGAAGGCCTGAACTGTAAACCATAGCAAGCGTAGATGCGACTTCATGCTATATTTGTGAGGACCAAAGGCCCGATCGAGTTGAAGAAGGCAACTTGCCTAGTGTTTATACTTTATTTTATAAATAAAAATTCAAAGTAATTGTTATTTCACTCAAGCGTAAGTTACACTCTAGGCGTTAGGTGGTTAAAGAGAACCGCAACCAAGCTTTTATTTATGGCAATTTCTGTTCATTTAACTTGATTATTCAGTTTCACTTCTGTTCCTTTATTTATTCATTTTAATGTCACAAATTTAGCGACATTTAAATGTGCGACGGGAAAAATACTTTGGTTTTGTCCTGTTTTTTCCCGCAGGAGAAGATTTCAATTCGCTGGATTCGCTGCGGGAGTGTCGTAGGCTCTAATCTCTGCGGTCTTTACCGAAATTCTGAACCTCCTACCGATTGATTATGATAATATATTTTGGAAGGCTATGCATAGCTTTTGCCGATGCCAAAAACGGCGGTATTCACTTGCTCGCGGACCAAAGCTATCAGTTTGTGGGCTGAAATTGAGTTATACGGTCTATGTCACAGAGGACTACCTGAAGATGGTCCGCCAAGCTTTTGTTTCTTTGAGGCGTGTTTCTGCTTTCATTTGGAAAGCTCCGTTCACCCGAGCATGAAAGAAGATGGTGGTTTTAAATTGAAGTTAGAATAAAATCTAAAAATATTCTTCCTCCTCCCTGCTCCGAAAGTATTGCCATCTACTTTTACAAACCATTTGTTTTTTGTGTCAAGTACCTGATTTTATTTTCTGCTTTTGGAACTAGGGCAGAGAAATGGTATCACACGTGCTTCCTGAAGTTTAATAGTTCCCTCATTGCCAAAGGAATTGAAACTTACCAATAGGTGCTCCTCATGTTGTCTAATCGCAAGAAAATTAATATTTTTGAACTAAGAAAGATTTTTTTTTTTAACGCTGATCAATACTCCTTGAAGAGCTGATGAATTTATATTGCATTGTTTTTTGTTTGGTAAAAAGTTCATTCGCGAGAGATAAACACCTAAAAACTACGAGGGGACAGACAAATTTTTTGTTGTGGTACACATCAGACAAAAAAACAACAAAAAACTAACAATATCTCTTTTTAAAAACAAGGTAAAATCTAACCTCATAAGTAGTTTAAAGTGAGTTTTGACAATCCCACATAAGTGGTTTATTCACCTTATTCGTCGGTTAATAATATAAACTCTTCCCAATTTATCATAAAAACTCCTTGTGGTTTTGTAAATATGGATACAGATCATCGGACATCTTTTTTCATAGCTCTTGAGGTATGAATTTAGCTTTCACTTCTTCGGTTTTCCTTCTGGAAAACGGAGATTATACAGATGCACTAAATGCAAGGTATTAATTTGTCGTGTTTGTAATTCGCTTACATATGTTCTGGCAAAGCCAGTTTTTTGCTTGTGAAAGATGGATTCAATGGCCTGGCTTTTAAAAGACGCCTAGATAAAATTACGCTTCGGCAGAAGTGCTTGAAATTCAAGCATATCTAAAAAAATAGTCTTTACATCCTGTAAAAGGACTTCGTATATCAGGTATTTGACGTGCTTAGTGGCAGTGAGCACCAGTAAGTCACAATTCTTAAAGTCTTAAGCGCATCTTCAGAGGAAGGGCTTCTGACACAGGATCTTTCAAGCCAATAAACCCTGAATTAAGGTGAATACCTTTACTTTCTTTGGACATGACGAATGAAAGATCATGTGACCAAATACAGTGATATCGAGTAGGCTTCCTTTAGCGCAAAAGGAATCCCTCTTGGATATTCCAAAAAAACACTAGATATTCTGAAATATTTTCGAAAGTGACAGTAACATACATGACATATTGAGAAAACAGACCAAAAGCGATAAAAATTTTGTTTCAAATGCTGAATATTTTGTTTGCATTGTGAAACTCACTAAAATCACAGTCACTTTTCAACAAAAGTGTATTTATGTTCTATTTTTGGTCCCCATTGTAAAGGTACCTCAAGATACTTGTACAGCTATCGATATGAAAATGCCCTTCAATCTGGCTCAAATAACAGTGGTTATGCAAGTCAAAGTGCAGGGAACAACTTTATTTCTTTGAAACATTGCAGGTAGAGGTTTTTCGCCGAGGGGTACTAGGATTTTTAATAGCAGCCTCTTAGCTTTGCAATTCAGCTCAGGAGTACGCTGAATTCAATTAACTTAAAGGAAGGATATTGAACAATTTTGATGACGCAAGCGCTGTCATAATGGTAAGTTTGCAACTATTGCAGGCAAGTTACAACTACTGCAGCAAACGTGAAACTTAAAAATTGTGGGCATAACCAATGTCATAGACGGTCCATTTCAGAAATGTCGCCCGACATAGTTATGTAAAAGGATACTTTGATTCGGAACACCACCGTTTTGAGCACATATGTACAAACTTTTAAATAAACTTTGGTCATCTCTGTAAGACCATCCAGTGATACAGTAACGACAGACAGCAGAAAAAAGAAGAGGATTGACAAAAGATAAGAGACAGGCTCTTCCGTGTTGAGTCTGCCCTGTTGGCAGCAATATTGTTAAAAAAAACAATAAGCTTTCTATCTATACGATATTGCAATTGCTGAAACGCACATCAAACTCATGGCTTTCAAAAGCGTTACCACTTTAGAAGCAATCCATCGAACAGAATATTAAATTTCTACTAAAGGCTTATTTCCTGAAGCAAAATATTTTCGCTTGATATACTGGTTTAATCTTAATCTGTGGCTAAGGTACACCCCTTGAATAATTTAAACTGTAAACTAATTAAAAAATTTTTAACTATTATTTTACTTCGGATGTAAATGTCGCGTGTTATTCATGAATCTGTTTATGACAAAGACCTATGGGCATGTGTCAGCAACAGTAAAAGAGATAAGAAAGTGAAATTTCATAACAAACCTGTCATATTGGCAAAACTGTGCAAGACACCGGTGCAATGTTGCTATAGGACTCACCTCTGCACACCTTGAAAGAAAGCAAGGATAAATTATACTATTTGCGTTTATTTTTCTGGCGATATAATGCCATCTTCCTTGGAAAGTAGACTTTGGCAACTGCTTGATAAAGTTTAAATGCACTGTGCTGCAAAACACATCTATCCTATAAATATACAAACTACAGATGGCATAAACGCTTTATTTATGAAATTTTATGTATGTCAATTTATTCTTTTCAAAATGTTCCTATTTAATACAAAGCAAGTGGTCCATCTATTTGAGCGCTAAAAATATTTATGGAAATCTTCACGCCGTCGAATCAGTACCGCTCCTGCGTGACCTTTTCATGTCAGAAAAATTTATAGTTTGCAAGATTATGGTGAATACCATGCTCTACCATATTCTTTTTTACTTGGTATGGTGATGGAGAGAGTGACCTAGGGCTGTAACTGAATTATGGATCGGATTCGTAAACCACATTGGCCTGCCATTATGATCAATCATGGAGGGTTTTTAAGGCCGACAAAAATACTGTATGAGCAAAATGGAGAATAACAATAAAAATAATAAAAAAAGTAGACGCACAACTGTTTCCATGTAAAAGCGATTTTCCATGTTAGTCAAGATGAGGGATTGTAATTCTGCTTAATATGATTTTTGCTATGGTGATTCCAATGGTACAGCTTTCAACTTGATCCGACACCATTTTTATCTGGTTTTACGCCATTTTTCAAAATTCCCATAAATTCGATTTCGTAATGAGCTTTTATCATTAACATCGATCGAAATAATAGTTACCATTCCTGAATCAGGTTCAAATAGCGATTCTACCTCGTTTGACAGTTTTTCCCTAAAAAGTTTTCAAATTTTCGGTTACTATGGTTTAGGGTTCGTTCTTATTAAGCTGCGCCTAAGCGGGCAACCATGAAAATAGAAATATGTTTAGTGCACAAGATTTCTGATATTTCCACTTAAAATAAATTATTGGTCACTTTATTTCAGTAACTGTGTTAATTTCATAGACATCACAATAGCGCTACCAAAGAAAAGAGCGATGTGAGCGCAATTAATTTTTTTTCTGACCAAGGTACTTCATATAAAAGGAGTTATCGTCGAAACTTCTGAAGGAGCTCACTCGATTGAACATTGAAAACTTCCCTTTTTAAAAGTCAAAAGTGATTGAAAAGCAACTAAACCTCCTCCCCCCATGCCAAAGTGCTTCAATTCCCCAAACATATCCAACCAAAATTCTGAGATTGCCATTCTGTTCAACATAGTTGAAAATTCCAATAACTATGTCTCTTGGGATGTCAACCCCTTCCTCCCCACAACTCTTGAGGGAATGGATGGTAAGTTATGCAATTCACCCATTGTTTGCGTATGCTATTTTTATTGGGAAGGTGGGCATTGGCCACCTTCTCAATAAGGTGTTGAGAAGGCGGACATGGGCAAAACAAGAACATAATTTGCACGTTACTGAAAAAAAAATGTTCCCATTTTTAAATTTGAATATAGCGGAAACTGTTAAATTTTAAGGAACGAACATCAATATGTTTATATTAAACTAACGACCCACGTTCATTTGTTTGTTTTTTCACTATAGTGCAAATTATATCCTGGTCACGAAAAGGCATGTGGGTTCTCAGCCATACTCATGCGAATCTCTGCTCGTTTTGAGTTTGAATCGGTTATGTATTGTAATATCCGATCGTTTCCGGTTTCACTTATTTATTGATGGTGATTTGTGGTTGTTTTACGCTTGGGATATTACTTTACAATATTTCTGCTCATTTTTGGTTTAATGGAGCTCTTGCTTTGGAAAAACCCGTTTTGTTCAATTTTTTTCTTCATTTGTATATATAAATATATATATGTATATATATATATATATATATATATATATATATATATATATATATATATATATATATATATATATATATATATATATATATATATATATATATATATATATATATATATATATATATATATATATATATATATCTTAGTTGTAACTGTTTAGATTTTTCTTGTGAAATGAAGTGCAAGACTAAATGGTTTGGGGTCATTTTTTTTCGATATGGCAAAGTAGCAGAACAACAGCAGCGTGTGTGGCCATTTAACAGTAGCGTCTTTACCGACCACAGTATTTCAGTATAGCATTAACAACAAAATAATAATAAATTCTGCCGAAAAGAACATAGAAATTATAGGATGTATTTCGAAAACTATTCTTGGTTTAATAACAATAAAACATTATACATTCAAAATAACTAACTTTCAAAAGCTTTGTTCCCATGACTCCCAATATTCAGTGGTTTGCATTTGTGTCAATCGTGAGAGAGTTCTATCGAAAGCAAATACTTCTTCTTCCCCAGAAAAGATGCTAAATTTATTCTCGTCATTCTGAAAAATAAGAGAAAAATATTTTACCGACACATAAAAAGAAATCCAAATAAAAATTTACGCTATAAGTAATAAGTGTTATGAAAAATTATGAAGCTTTCTTTTCTTTTTATTAATTTTCATGTTCAACAGGAAGAACAACTTCTGTCTTTTTCCTGGCTACAATCCACAAGAACAGCCATTCGCAAACTTGGTTGGTGAGTAAAAAGTAAAATGATCTGTCTTCTGGCACGTTTTTACAGATAGGAGCTTGAAATTTAATGGTGCAATTTTCATTAAGAATCCTTGTATTTTAAGGGGCGACCCCCTTTTTCAAAAACCGGGTAAATTTTCTGAGGCCCGTAAAAATAATTTAATTCTTTTGATGTTTCTATTGATATTAAAAATCCATTTTTTAGAGTTTTGGTTACTATTGAGCCAAGTCCCTCCTTACTTACAGTTCGTTACCTCGAACTGTTTGACTGTTGTCGTTGCTATATTTTTTGTCAATTTATAAAACATTCTTGTGAACTCGGTTTCTCTACTTAAGCGTGATCAGATCCTTAAACGAATGTCTAAATAGTACGGTAAATAATTAATGTACAAATAATAGTATAAATATTATAATATTATATGTATTGATAATGCAATAATATTATTACAATAAATAATACTGTAATATAAACTTTATTATAGTATAAATATAGATGAAGTATTAATAAATTAGCATATAAATATATATATATATATATATATATATATATATATATATATATATATATATATATATATATATATATATATATATATATATATATATATATATATATATATATATATGATGCAATAAATATATTAAAACAGACTCATATGGAAACCAGAGTCCGTTGAATTTGAAGCCAACCGTTATCTTGCACCTCATCACCTTTTCTGTCTTTTAAGTAAGAGCCATCTCCAATCCGGCTGTCCCCCAGGTCAAAGGAATCAGACTTGAGCCAGTAGGTATTTTTCGAAAGTACATGCTTCTGATAGTAGCCACTTTTCCTGATCCAAATTCATCTACAGTGTGTATCGTATTTCCTCAGGAGGAAGGAGGACATCGCAAATCTTTTCAAGGTCATAGTTTTCTTACTTGACAAATTCTGTGACTTGTTGTACTTTAGTGTCCTTGTTCACTCGTCCGGCTTTTTCTTTTGGTTTGATAATGTTTTGATAAATTTGTCTAGGTCCTGGACTTTTCATTTTCTAATATCTGCATCAGGATTTAGAAAAATTTCCGGGAACAAGTGTTGATTGTTGCCTATATGTAAAATGTCAAGGAACTCGTCGTAAGCGTCCTTATTTATAGAGATTTTCCCGGTCGGGTATCTAGTGACCAAATCTTTTCAAACGTTCTCGACAACGATTTGGAAAGAGGGTTCGATTCCAAAACAATGACGAAAAAAGATCGCTAATATCTTTAGATATGTCAAACGAGGCATTCTCAGCACCCATAAAAACTAGAAAAGAACAGAAACGTCTAACAATAAGAAAAAAGGAATTGCAACTAATCCAGTGAAGAAAAAAGGGGAAAATCAGAATTGCTCGTCAATAAAACTAAAAGTAATTGAAATCTAACTTGTATTAGGCTGGATTCTTATCACCCAGATGGGGTTGAAGTAGCTTAGATACATTTGGTTTGATTTTTTTTTGTGCGAGAGAGGAGGGGGAGTCAATTATTTATGGTTTTGCTTCAAAAAAAATGTTTCAAGTTTTGTTATCTCTTCTTGCACTGTTCTTGTTGTTCCAATCTTCCGGATTCGTACTGCTTTCGTTCTTATTCTTTTGTTGTACTAATGTAAATGAATAAATAAATCTCGAAACGAGTTCAGTTAAAATTGAATATACAAATCAAGCTTAAAACAAACAAAATATTTAACTATTGTAGCATAAATGAAACCCAAAACGAACAGAATTAAATAAACAATCAAAGTAAACAAACATACAACATGTACTAATATAAATGAAAAAATAAATCTTAAAACGAATAAAGCCTTAATTAAGTATGCAAATCAAGATTGAAACAAAAAAAAAATCACTACAAACAGGAGCATGGATACTGCCTCCTTCCCTAACTGCAAAAGTCTAAAACCTACTGCGTCATTGGCGCTTTACTGAAAATGAATTATGTTACAAACATTTTCTTACATACTTATTACAAAATTGAAAATAAAAAAGAAATTGCAGCAAAATTAAATTTTGAAATGATGGGCTTTTCAGCAGCTGATATCATTATACATCAAATATTTAGTTTAATCTTATTTCTTCCCAAAAGCGTTGACTACAAATTTAGTTTCACTACAAACAAGAATTTAGCTAATGCCTCCGTCCCTAACTGTATAAATCTAAAGCCTAATGCGTCATGGGCGCTTCATTGAAAGCGAATTATATTGCAAATATTCTCTTTTCCAGTTATTAGATCATTGAAATGAAAATAAAATTATACTATTCAAATTTTACTTATTCAATTTATTTATTATTAAATTTTTTTTTCAATTTTATTTATTTAAATAAAATTAAACCTTTAGTCTCCTTATAGTATATTAAACGTTAAATGCATATTAAATGCGTTCAATACCTTGTGGCAATTACAGGTTTTCCCTTGTACTATAAAATATTATATTCAGATGCCTACAGGTACAGATATTTTAACCCACTACGCCACTACAGGCGTGGGCGGTTCTAACAGAAAACAAGCTGAACATGATCGAAGAAATCAGGTTCCAGCCTGGGTTTTTAGCCTGTTGGTAAAATGGGTTTTGACTATAACTGCCATGTATGATACAAAGGGGATCATACTGGTTTTGATATTTGGCTTAAGTCACTATTGAAGTCATAACTAAATAAGCAGGCTGATTTGACTCTAAATTTTACTAATGAAAACAGCTATTACGGAGAAGCCTCTGAAAATACTTAAAACGAACAGAATCATTCTTCATATTCAGATTCTTACATTCACTTTCTTGCACCTTTATGAAAAAACGACTAGGTTGGAAAGATATATATACAGCTCACAGATGGTGTCTAGATTCTGTAGAGGGCACTCATAAATCACGAATAGTATCTTGTGCATCCCAGGTCTCTGATCTGAACCAAATGATTGTTGTCCACATTTCAATGTAGTCACAACTTAGGCAAGGTCAACTTTTTCTACTGATCTCAAGCGACAATCTCTTAATATCTCGTAGAAGAGAACACTTACGTTGACCCTTAGAAAAACAAAATTCAGAATGTTGGTTAACCCTTTTTTTTAACGGGAGACGTAACACAGGGTTCTGGGAATAAAAACGGTGAAAGAGTCGACGTTTCTGGTACACATTTCGTGAATATTTTTAACTATATTTATGCATCCCCCCACATCCTCCCAAAAATTATGTGTCTTTTTAAATGAAGGCTAGCACTTTTTGGATTGCTGTTTTTCTAACGGAAAGGTTAAAACATAAGACAATACTACCATCTATAATATACATGTGAAATTCAGTCTTCACGGCAGTTATGATGCTGATGGAATCCGGGATAAGAATTTGAGGGAAACTTTCCAGAAACAGTTGTGAGAGTTTGAAATTTGACAATGTAGAATACATAGAACAATTTTACGAAAATAGCTTGCGAAGTTGCAGAAGGTAAAGTTAGAGGAAAGTTAGAAACGCAGCTAGGAATACTACCGAAAACGGTTAAAGATTGGTTGAAAAAAAGATGGTTTGCACAAAAAGTTTTTGAATGCTAGATCATACGGGAATAAGAAGAGAGTAAGGGACGCATAGCAGGCATTAAGGTATGAATTACAGATGTATAAAATGGAGGTTTTGGAAAAGATTGCTGAGGCTCTGGAAGATAAAGATAGACGGCATAAAAGATATTGTATTGATGATGCACTGACATGTTAAGAAATTAAGAGTAAGTAGTCAGCCTGGTCATGTTCCAGTTGAAGAAACTATGCGTGCAAAATTTCAACATTGAACAGAAATCTTAACCTATCTTTTATCTATGCCTTTTATCACTTTGCTTCCTTTAAACGTACCTATTCAAAGTTTTGCTGTTAAGTGTAAAACGTATGGATATCCTCTTTTTCTCATGTAGATTTGAATAAATGAAAACAAGTTTCTTGAAATTAAAGTAAAAAGAGGTATTAAAACATAAAATGAACACAGATTAACCTATATATGAGGGGAGGGAATACAACCCCTCACACCCTTACTCTTAATGCTAAGTTTGAAAAGTGCTTTCCTTAAAGTATTTTAGATTGCAATAAATATAGCCTATTGTTAATTACAATGGATTTATTTTTTATTTTCTTATTCATTTTCAAAATATTTGAGCCTAAAATTGTATTGCTTAAAGAAGATGCGAATAAATCAGCCCTTTGATTCTCGAAGTGTTCTGATTATAAAACAACTTTTTTGCTCTTGTATTAGAGTATTTTTTTTTTGAAGCAAGGCAAAAAAAATAATCAAACTTTAGCGTGAAGAAGTTGTAGCCCCCTCCTCCCATTACCGTAAACAGGATAATTCATGGTCATTTTAAGTCTTATTGTCACTCTGTGACAATGTGTCTATACTTCTCACTCCCACTTCCTAAACCACCCTCTTTATCTTAAAACTTAACTTTTGTAAGATAATTCATGTCTAGTTTATTTTTTTATATGAGACAGGCTGTCAATGAGTAGTACAAGTTAATCGCTGTTTATTTTCTTATCAGGGATTAATACAGAACAAAAACTTTCATCTTGAGCCCACGATACTTTTTCTCGGGTTTTGCAACGCATTGATTTCACTGTCCATTTGCTTCTAGGAAGGGTACCCAAGGATGAGGGCAAGAGATGTAGCTACCTGTTCCTGAAAAATTATAAAAAGCGCAAAATTTGGAATTATATGTCACTCTTCTGGGATTTTTTGTTTAGCCTACCCCGGAAGACTTTAAACAAAAAAAATAGCTATATTAAAAAAGGTGTCCTTTACATCGAGTACGAAATTAAAAAAAAAAAAAATCAATTATACCCTGATTTGTCGCAAAAAAATTACCTTTAAATCCAGGTCTTCCAGGAAATGGCTATGATCATGGTCTGCTTTTTCACTTGTAAATAATTGATTTAGTGGAACTTCAGTAGAGAGCACTAACCGAACTCTATTGTCATAGAGAGTGTCAATTAAGGTTATTAAACGCCTCGCTTGTGATTTGAGTCTCAGATTCAATTTCGGAACATCCCGAATAATAATTGTGTGAAAGACTTGGGCTAGTTGAATATAATCAATGGCCCCTAAAGGCTAGAAAAGAAAACGAATGAACAAAAAAAACTATAAAGTTCATCATAACGTAATATTAACTATAAAGTTAACAGTGAAAACAATCAATGAAAAAAACAACAAGACAATTAAAAAAATACGTCAATTCTAATCAGGTGAGCCTCAGTTTTAACCTCCTGTTTTCCAGCCAACGCTCAGTGGTTTGATAGACGTCTAATTGATTTCAAACTTACAAGTGTCCTTGGCCTAAAAATAATATCAAGGGACAGGAATATTTTGTTCTTTGTGTGAGACATTATATTTCGCATAAATTTTTAGTCTATACAACTGATACATCCTTACGCACGCAAAGGGATGGTGACGGCATTGAGGTCCAGGTCTCACTGAAATCTCAAGATTTTAGAGTTTTTTGTTTTCTTTTTTATATTACTCTTCAGTATTTTTTTTGTATGTGTTTTGCATGGTGAACCTTTAAAATGCTGCCTGTCTCCCTAAGAAATGAAAATAATTACTACATCAGAATTTTCTTCCAGTCTCGGCTGCAATACTTATTAAGGAAGTTTTCACCACAGAAGCATCATTAATTCATTTTAAGAATACTGAGAAAAATCGTCGAAACTGATTTTTTTACCTTTTAGCTGATTTTTGCAAGGCACTCACGTAAATTTAAAATTCTTTATAAAACACAAAAAAACCTATCTAATAAAAGTATTGCCTCCTTGGAAAGCCTTGCCTCTATATGTAATTATTTCAAGCACTCCGGTATTGGTGAACACCATTCCTTTACTGAAATGCCAGTATGACCAAGTGGACACTTTGAAAGGCTACTTGCAAAGAAGCCACTGAAGAAGTTTCTCTGTTTTCAATCCATATTATACCCTAGTATGGAAACTAAAGCCTACCCCTTTATCCAAATTAAATATATATATATATATATATATATATATATATATATATATATATATATATATATATAAATAAGTTGTCTGTCTGTGGATCTGTGGATCAGGTGACGTCATGTTTCTGTGTCGGCTGACGTCATGAAATTAGTTGTCGTCATTTTTGCTTTGACGATGCTTAGTATATTGTAAAACACATTAATTTGGTTAATAATATACCATTTAAAACACCAAAATGAACATGCTGGAGTAGTCACTCGGTGAGAGAGGGTGTCAGAACGGAGAATGAAGGTCCCATGTTCAAATCCTGGTTAGGCTAAAAAAGGTAAAAAACTAAAAACTAAAAATAAACTGAAAAAACTAAAAAACTAAAAAAACTAAAAACTAAAAAAAAAACTTAAAAAAAAGGGAAAAACTGAAAAATAGAAGAGAAAAAGAAAACTAATAAAATTAAGAATAAAAATAAAAAAAAATAAAAAAGATAAAAACTAAAAAAAAAGTAAAAAGAAAAAACGAAAAAAAACTAAAAAAGGTAAAAACTAAAAGAACTAAAAAAGAAAAAAAAACTAAAAAAAGGAAGAAAACTGAAAAATAAAGGAGAAAAAGAAAACTAAAAAAATATAAATAAAAATAAAAAAAACTAAAAAGATAAAAACTTCAAAAAAAACTAAAAAGAAAAAAGAAAAAAACTACAAAACCTAAAAAAAGGTCAAAACCAATAAAAAAACTAAAAGGGGAACACTGGGACACAAATGACGACCGGGATACTGGGAATATAAATGACGACCGGGACACAGGGAATGTTCAATTAGCAATCACCATCAACAAAGCTCAAGGGCAATCATTAGAATCATGAGGTATAGATCTGAATATGGATTGTTTTTCCCATGGACAATTATATGTTGCATGTTCAAGAGTCGGTAAACCTGACAATCTAAATAAATGACGACACTCAAAGAGAAAGCGACCGGGACAAAAGGAATGTTCGATTAGCAATCAACAAAGCACCGGGGCACAGGGAGTACAAATGACGACGACCGGGACACAGGGACACAACTACAACGGGGACGCCGGGGTGCACAGGGGGATATATAAATGACGATGGCGACTCAGGGAATGGTCGATTAGCAATCATCATCAACAAAGCTCAAGGGCAATCATTAGAATCATGAGGTATAGATCTGAATACGGATTGTTTTCCCATGGACCATTATATGTTGCATATTCAAGAGTCGGTAAACCTGACAATATATTTATATGCACAGACAATGGGACAGCAAAGAATGTTGTATATTCGCAAGTTTTACGTAGTTAAAAACATATATATATATATATATATATATATATATATATATATATATATATATATATATATATATATATATATATATATATATATATATCTATCTATATTCACAGGTGGGACATAGGGACACAACTACAATGGCGCGTAACTAATATGGCGCGTAACGACTTACGCGCGCGGGGGGGCTTGGGGGGGGGGGCGCGAAGCGCCCCCACCAACTAGGTGTTGGGGTGGCGCGAAGCGCCACCCCAACAGCTAGTATATATATATATATATATATATATATATATATATATATATATATATATATATATATATATATATATATATATCCACTGAAAATAAGGAGCAAAATTAAAACTTAAAACGGACAGAAACTACCACGCATATGCATGAGATTGGCCCCTCTCAAAACCTCGCTCCTTACGCTAAAGTTTTTTAGTACTTTTAAAAAAGCTTCTTATTGTTCTAATTGAACGACCCTTGCCTTTCTTGAGTCATTCTTAAAGAATCGGGACAAAATTCAAACCTTAGCGTAAAATTCGAGGTGTTGAGCAGGGGGGCAGCCCTCTTCATACACGTAGTACTTTCATCGTAGGGCCTACATCCTACGTCGTAGGACCTCAAAAACATACGTCAAAGTATGTGAAAAATAAAATCGTTCAGCAATTGCTATTTTCCCCAAAAATACTCTAAGTCCAGCCTTCTATTTGAAATCCAACGAATCTCGCCCACCTGTCAATTATCAGTCAAAGTAAATATTATTTAAAGCACATGAAAGTTTCAAAGGGATTTTTCGCACAAAAGGAAATTTTTAAGAAGTCTAACTACGAAGATACATAGACACTATACCCCCATTTGCCCAATATTTCGTTACATCTTTTAAAACTCACATTGCATTTATATCCTTATCTGTTCTTATTCTTATTTTTTACAGTCGATTACTTAGAGTTTCATTGGGTTTTACTTAGGATTAAACAACAACAACAAAAATAAGTTTTTTTTAACTGAAAGTAGGGAGCGATATTAAAACTTAAAACGAACAGAAATTACTCCGTATATAAAAGGGGCTGTTCCCTCTTTAATGCCCCGCTCTTTACGCTAAAGCTTGACTTTCTCTCAACTCTACTTTTTATAACAGTAAAAAACTTTAGCGTAAAGAGCGGGGTGTTGAGGAGGGAACCGCCCCTTTTATATACGGAGTAATTTCTGTTCGTTTTAAGTTTTAATATCGATCCTTACTTTCAGTTAAAAAAAACTTGTTTTTTTCTTATTTAATTTCTGAACGTTTTTAAATTAAGGCATGTTTTGATTTTGGCTCTCCGCACATGAACAATTAAAACGAAATTTCTATATTAATTTATTTTTATGGATAAACGGCTTTCTCTTAGTTTTGATCGGACGATTTTGAGAAAAAAAGAGCGGGGGAGTAGGCCTAGTTACCTTCCAATTTTTTGATTATTTAAAAAAGCAACTAGAACTTAATTTTTTACGAACGTTTTTATTAGTAAAAATATACGTAGCTTACGAATTAGCTTACGTAACGAACTTCTATATTCGTTTGTTTTTATTACGTATATGAGGGGGTTCACCGCCTCGTCAATACCTCGCTCTTTACACTAAAGCTTAAATTTTGTCCCAATTCCTTAAGAATGAACCCTGAATCATAAAGGCAGTAGAATAAATAATTGAAATTAATAAAGTTACTTTAGCGTAAAGAGCGAGGTATTGGGATGAGGAGAACCTCTCAAATGCGTAATAATTTCTGTTCGATTTAAGTTTTAATGCTGCTTCTTGCTTTCAGCTGAAAAAACTTTTTCATATTTATTTTTTTATTTTTTAAATGCTAAAAAATCCTGCGCCCCCTTTATGGAAATTTTCTTCCCTCATGACAAATTCCTTCATGGAAAGAATCCCCTGCATAGCCCCCTCCCCTCAACCCCTCCACCAACCAAAAAATCCCCCTGAAAGCGTCTGTACACTTCCCAATAACCATTACTATGTGTAAACAATGGTAAAAGTTTGTAAGTTGCAGCCCCTCCCACGGGGACTGTGGAGGAGTAAGTCGTCACCAAAGACATAATTATTAAGTTTTTGACTATGCTGAATAAAATTGCTATCTCAGAATTTTTATCCGGTGACTCTGGGAAAACATGAGCGTGGGAGAGGGCCTAGGTGCCCTCACATTTTTTTTGTCACTTAAAAAGAGCACTAGAACTTTTCATTTCTGTTAGAATGAGTCCTCTCGCAACATTTTAGGACCAATGGGTCGATACGATCACTCCTGGGAAAAAAAAACAAACAAAAACAAACAAACACACATCCGTGATCTGTCTTGTGGCAAAAAATGCAAAATTCCACATTTTTTTTTAGATAGATGCCTGAAACTTCTATTGTACGGTTCTCTGATACGTTGAATCTGATGGTGTGATTTTCGTTAAAATGCAATGACTTTTAAGGGGCGTTTTCCCATATTTCTAAATAAGACAAATTTTCTCAGGCTCGTAACTTTTGATGAGTAAGTCTGAACTTAAAGAAACTTATATATATATATATAAAATCAGCATAAATAGAAAGAAAGAAAGAAGAAAGAAAGACGTTTTATTTGAGCCCTACGGCCATACACAACATGATTTAATAATGCAATTCTTAATGCAATATGCAATTCTTTTGATGTAACTATTGTAATAAAAATTCCATTTTACAGAGTTTTGGTTCCTATTGAGCCGGGTCGCTCTTTACTACGGTTCGTTACCACGAACTGTTTGATCTTTACTTGTATGAACTATAAATGCTACATAAAATATACTTATTTTCGGATAAATATGCTAAAAGAAGTAAAGAAAAACTTACTCGATTACAAAGTTCCTCAAAATTTGAACTTAAAATTCGCCCACACGTGTCGTTATAAGTCACATGTCTTCCTCCATAGGTTAATGTCCTAGACCGCACAATGTCGGTTTCCTTAGCTGCTAGTAACTTAAATATTCTAGTAATCCCCTGTTCTGTGTCATCTTCACCTTTTCTAAAAAGACACATTAAGTTATTCGAGGCAAAGCACTTCAGTAGTGAGGAAGTTTCGGTTTTTATGATACCCATAGCCCCTACTCCTTTCTTCCTTTAATGGTTTAACATGAGGAAAAAGTTTAACGGCGATTTTTTCCTCCAGATGCAGGTATTCGAGATGCAGATGTTAATTACGTAATAGCTTTTGTTTACTTCAGGACTGTTACGTAATAGCGAAACGTTTTCTAAACGATGTATGTATGCATTAATTACTTAAAACCTACGAGGACCAGGAAAAAACCTTCAGGGACCCTCCAAAAAAGTTTTCTTTGGATATTACGTAATCGGAGTTGTTTACTTTTGGCTGTTACGTAATAGGACTTTTCAGAGTCCACTAGTCAAGTGGGGAATTCCCGGTTGTAAAAAAATCTATAGTGCTCCAATATTTACAGGTGAAGATGACGCAATCTTACATGACTTGTTTTGGTTCCGGTAGACCCGTATAATCCGGCAAAACTGGTTTTGAAGGTCAACGACATGTGAGTTATTAGATTTCCTCAGAATTGAAAAAGGGTTCAGTGTGTCAACATCGAGGATAATATTCTTTAGTAATGGATGCTTTTACTCTATTGGATATTGAAGACGCAAGTAACGGCGAAAGAGAAACTAGAGTACCTAACGTAGCAGTAAAAATTACAAGGGGTTGCCAATTAACCCTACAATGGGACGAAATTTTCGCACGATATGTAATATCATTAAGCGAATTCAAGTCCGAGGAACAGTTATGCTTTGCAGCAAAAGTGCATATAATACATATAAAAATACTATGAGACGGATTAAACGCAATAGTGAAGTGTTTGAACACAAACAATATGATCTGGATCAATCTATGAAAAAGGAATGAGTTTGTTGCAAACGAGAAAGAATCCCAGTTAGTCTATAATCGGTGGTGAGAATGTCAAGATTAAAAATGGCTTGATCTGAGAAACAAAAAATCATACGGAATCTAGTGGCTTTAGAAAAAGTTTGATTCTAGAAAGAGTATTTTCAAGATTTATATTTCAAAAGGAAAATATTTTCTCAAAGAATGCTTAACAATATAATGAAAAATGATTCTCCGTCTTTGAACTACTGTAAGACAGTTTTACGTCGTGGCCCAGATACTTTACTCAATTTATTGGTATAGATAGATAGACAGATTTATTCACACGAAAAGCCCAATTTGCCCATGGTGACATACACAAAAAAAGTGAAAAAAATACAGCAACAAACATAGACTGAAAAACCATTGAACTAGTTATTTAAGAAAACATAACGACACCTCATACCTACCCGGACGAACTTTCCAATATTATTTATACTTCAGTAATACCTACTTCTCAAAATTTCCAAAATCCAATCTCTCCTCCCAACCCCCATACCAAATATACCCAAGCGCAACTCCCTCAACTCCCTACAATCCCCTAAAAATGATACAAAGACTCATCCATCTCTCCCCACATTGGGCAACTGTAAGGACCATCCCTCAATCTATTTCTCCCTAAATATTTCCTACGTTCTCCAAGAGGCATAAAATTCCCCCTTATATACATTACTCATTTCCAATCATCTGGAGCAAATCCTATTTTCAGGTAAATTTCTTCGTCCCAGTTCTCTTTGACCTCCGCATATATCCCAAGGGACGGCGAGGTGGCCTTCTCAGCTTTCCAAACCTAAACTTCCTGAGATTCTAGCCTAGTAGCAACTAACCTAGTCTCATACACTTTATTCCTATATCCCCTCTTAGTACTAATCCATTAAACTTAAAATCAAGGCCTAACATACGCTTAAAAAACCTCAACTGCATTCTTTCTAAGTTCAACCCCATTTATTAATCCCCTATAGCTCCACTCCGTTAATGCAAAGTCGATCTGACCCTAGCATTAAAAACATACTTTAGAAATCCTACATCCATAATGTCCTTGATACTACTTTTACTTAACAATCCTAGTAATCTATTTCCCTTACTTTCTACTATCTTGAGATGTTTCTTCCATTTCCCATCTGACAAAAGCCTACAACCTAAGTACTGAAATTCATCTACATAGTCAAGTGTCCTATCTTCATACGTAAACTGATACTGCGAATCTATCTGTTCTCTACTTTTCCTAAAAACCATTACCACCGACTTCTTTATGTTTAATACTAGTTTCTTATTCCTAAAATAAGAAGATGCTAGATCTAGCAGTTGTTGCAAATGTTCTTTACTTTCTGCTAATAATGCTATGTCATCCGCAAAAAGTGATGCCATAACGCTTGCACTTGAAAGCTTAATTTTTGGAGCACCTCTGTCTATCAAATACTCTTCAAAATCATTAATATACAATGAAAATAGCCTTGGGAAAATTGTACATCCCTGCTTAACACCAAGTCTACTCCTAATAACCCTAGAGAAATCATTGCCTACCCTACAATCTTAACTATATTATACATAGATGCTATAACCTTAACAAATGCGCTTGGTAGCCCTAGTGCTAACAGAAACTCTATCATTAAACTTCTATCCACTCCATCAAACGCCCCTTTTAAAACCAAAAATGCGACAAATCGCCTGCCCTCTTTTATTCTAACCTGTTTCCCAATCAACCCTAATAAAATAAAAATCTGTTCTATAGAACAACGACCTTTTCTGAACCCTGGCTGCGAATCTGATAAAATTCTATTTTGGTCTATCCAATTATCTATCCTATAGCATAATATCTTAGCAAAAACCTTACTAAGCACATTACTTAGGCTTATACCTCTATAATTCCCATGGTCTAATCTATCCCTCTTTTTAAATAACGGCACTAAAACAGACGTAGCCCAAGACAAGGGCCATTCTGCACTATTCAATATACCAGAAAACATCCCTGCTATAACATGCAGTAGCCACACCTGTCCCAAATTCCAAAGTGCGGTTGGTATTCCATCTATACTGGAGCAGATCCGCCTACCATCCCTTTCATTTTCTCCCATGCTTCACTTACTTGGATGGGAGCAACCAAATCATAATCACATTCTTGCATTGGCCTATCAACTACATCAAGTAAAGCAGATACCAGATCTACACTTAAACTAGTTCCTCCTTGGTCCCTAATCACTTCGTTTTTTCTCTCCTCTAAATATGTAGGCCAAGAATCTACTGCTGGAATACCATCACAAACCTCTGTTCCTCCTATAGAATTTTTAACTATGCGCCAAAAGGTCCTAATATCTCCTCTATAATCTTTTTTCAGTTGCTCTCCCGTCCTAATTTCATGCTATTTTTTCTTAAGCTTCAACATTTTCTTATACTTATTCCGAATCAACTTATAATCCATATAAAATCGAGTATTTTCCCTACTACCTGTGCTATAACTCGCTTTCCGCAGTGCCTCTAAGACTTCCTGACGTTTTCTTTCACAATCATCATCAGAAATCCGTTCTTAATATCATTCTTAACTCTGCAATTTAACTTTGAACCTACCTTATATACAACATCATTTACTAATACTAACGGCTCCTCTATTTTTCCATCACCAAGTAAAACCAAACATTTCTCTAATTCCTGCTGAACTTCTTCACTCGTCATCATACTCTGAAAATTTTTTCACATTCTCTCCTGTTACTTTCAGTGCCTTTCTAATGCCTAAATCCTCATTTTCCTGCGTTTTTTCTTCCTATCACTATTAGTCACTAGTTTCTTAGAACTAAACCACTCAAAAGTAGCCTTAACAGGCAAGTGATCTGAACCTACAACTGCCATCCCTCGAAATCCACACATAGACACCACAGAGGAATATACACCAAAATATAATCAATTACACTTGGAGAAGTCCCAGAAAAACAAGTGAAATTTCCCACAGCTCCATCCTTTCCAATTCTTCCGTTGAAAATAACAAAATTGTCCTTACCACAAAAATCCAAAATTTTACAGCCCCAATTATGGTCCTCACTTACCCTGGGAGTAAGATGGATTACTAAATCCTCTCAAACCTCCCAAGCAGCTTCATCCGTACAGGCATGAGGTGACATCAAAACTTCTGGAGTAACCCCAACATAACCATTAAAGTCCCCCATAAGACAAATAAATCAGATGGAAACTGAATAGAAAATTTGCGTTTTTCATCCTCTAATATACACCACGTATCCTCCTCGTTGTACGCGCTCGACTCTGGAGGGATATAAATTGCACAAAAATAATAAACCGTCCATCGGATTTGACTCTTAACCATATCAAATTACAAGAAACACTCTTCAGCCGTTGGACTTTATGTTGAGACAAAACATTTTCAGATTCAAAAATTGCGGCTCCACCATAAGTTCGTCCATTCTTAGATTTTTTACGATGGACACCGAAATACTGAAACCTTTCAAACTGAATTTCATTTTCCAACTAAGTTTCGGATAATGCTACAATATCAAACATACACTGCGATACAAATAGACTATTAATTTTCATTTAACTCAGTCCTTGGATGTTCCAATGCACTATATTTATTCTTTCATGTATAACACCATGGCCCTGGTCTCCCTAGTCTTTCGGCCGATTACTTTGATCTTGGAAAGATAGCTTACGAGGTGCGATCTGCCTTTCATTTATTTTGGCCTTACCTCTAAGAAGAGGTGGCTGTGTTGTATTTGGCGCACTATCATTCGGGCTAATTATTTCACAATTTCTTCTTTTTGGAACGCCCCTTTCAACTTGTGGCGCAGCAATAGACAAGGGTGTTTTATGCACTTCGATTTCATTTTGCGATAGTACATGATAACTAAATGCGCTACCGAATGACTCCATAGATGTGACGCTGGAATTTGATATCTGCGAATCCGCTCCCGGTCTTCTGCCATCTTTCAACGTTATGCTCAAACCTCCAACAGCCGATACCTGGTGTGCACTAGCAATTCCCCTTCTATATTCACCACCAGGTACTGTGCGCTCCTCTATCGCATCTGTTTCAAAATTGTATATATAACTCTTGTTCTCTACGAACAATTTCATACAACGCAACTTCGCCTCTTTTCCCGCTGATTTCGCTGCCTCAAGGGTAATTCTCATTTTCTTTCTCGCAAGTAATTCTCGTGCTGTGCAGTCAGGCGTAATCAAAATTTTTGAGTGTCTAAAACGTTGACTTGATTTCAGAACAAGATCGCGCGGCAAAAAGCGCACGTAAATTTGACCAAAGCGGGGCGGGGGTTTTGATTATACTTAATACGGAAAACGTCTTTTATGTCGCTAAGATGTAGCGAGGCATTCGGTATAAACTGGTTGAAAGTGGCATGTCTGTATTCGTCTTGATAGGTCAAATTTATACAAAATGATATTTGTTCGTTTCGAATCAGCCTCCATATTACTCATTTTAAGTCACATCTTCTCTAGGTCAGTTCTTAGAGAATCCATTTCTCGCTGCGTATTTATATTTTCTGCCTTAACTCCAGCGATCACTCCCTTCAACTTAGTTGATAACTGGGCCAGTCCCCTATTTATTCCCGCTATTTCTGATGAAATTGGGTCTATTTTATTTGGGTCTATTTTGGGTGAGCATTGCCATTATTCGAAATTCTGCATCATTAGAGATATGGCTATCCCCTGGATTCTGGCCTTGTGTAAACATTCCTTGGGGTGAAATGAACAAATTCAAAGTTCTACTTTTCAAAGGTCTTGCCAATACGGATACAATTATGTGCTCATTGATTTTATATAAAATTGTCTTATTTTAATAATGCCAAAAGTTCAATTTATGTAGCAGACAAAAAGTTCAGTCAATTCAATTTATTCAGTGACGTTAGATATTCCATTTGGTTACAGATACCGAATGAATATTTTTAATAGTTTATAAGACCTAAAAGTGTTCTCACTATTTCGTAACTGCTGAAAGAATTCAGTGTCTAATTAAATCAGAATAAAAGTCCTTTACCAACAACTGGTTTGAAACTGAGATTAATACTTTTTAAAAGAATAGATAGATCTTAACTGTTCAACGACTATAATAACTAAAACAAAACAAAATGACTATGTGGATTTACTTTTGAGCACTACCTAAAAATTCGTTTAAGACGGCCATTTTTGCAAGGCAACAAAAAATAAATTCAAAAATATTGTCTAAGTAAGTTTTTTGACGTCATTCGATTAATCTTCTTCCTAGAAGACGTTCACTTTATTGATCGCGGGTCAATTTCTTTTTAGCAGTGAGACAGTCAACATTGAAAAAATATTTTACACATTTCCATTATTTTCGTATACATTGAGTAGCTGGTCATCCTGTGAGAACTGAACTACTGTTGATAACTAAAACAAAAAGTGTAGATTGCGAAATCCGTATAAACTACATAGAGGATATGCAGTGCAAATTAAAAACTATAATTCCCGTCTTGAAGATATTTTTGACTTTCACACTAGAGGTTTCCTATTGTTTGATTGTCACTATGATAGATGCGATCAATGAGAAAATACTTACCCTGGTATGATTGCAAAAAAACCCGAAATGTGATTTCAGTGTCTTTTAAAGAGACTGGTACCGTCGTGGATTTTAATTGTCTTGGGAGAGTTAACATGGTCTACGCTTTAATTACTGGAATAATAAGAGAGTCTGGTTTTTACGACAGCAATGTGAAGATACCGGCTGCTATGATTATAAACCTAATGATTTTATTTGGGTATAACAGAGTGATTCTTCATATGTGAATTTTGTATGTGACATTGCTTCAAATAAGCAAATTGAAACAAATGAATTTTATAATATGAATGAAATGGTAAGAGATATGATAAAAATGAAGTTACATTAAATTGTAAAAAATGTGAAATGGTTGAAAATGTGTCAATGGTTTTCCTATACGCTGAAGAAGAAATCTAAAGGACACAGACTATTGTATATACAAGTTTTATTACTAAACAAATTCAGAAACATTTTTAAAGCATTTCACTCTTACGGCACTGAAATTTACATTATATAGGTGGGCAAGAGTGCCCACCTTTTTCTAGTTTCACCTAGAAAATCATTTAATCGAAGGTTGTCCCCACAAATGCTCAGATATTCACTGTAAGTATATCTGCGACACCGAAAAAAACATAGTAGAGCATGAAAACCCCACTTTTAGTTGATAAATCTTGTACTCGCTTCCGATTTTGAATAGTATATTTTTCGCTTTGCTCAAGAGGGTGTTTGATGTGAGACGTGTAAAATGCATACGGTAGGCCTAGAGGATCAAAAAATTTAATATTCTTCGCCGTTGGAAAGATGCAGAGTCAGTGTCATGTCTTTACATTTGATGGGCTACTATTAACAACGATAAGGGTATTGTTAACGCAATGAATATGGTCGAATAAATCGGAAAGTATGCAATAAGATTTGTATTTGGACATGCACGGATCCAAATTGAATACATCGATTATTTAAGTTGTGTTCATGGTGCCAAATCTAATAGAACACTGCCATCAGGGGTCATATCTCAATAAGTTTCAAATTGATTTAGAGAGAATAATGCTATGCTCTCCTCCATGGTTCGTTAAAGGCACACTCTAAACGTACTGTGCCCATTTGGACAATACTCATATCATGAGTACCATACAAATCTAATACAATAACACCATGAGTTTTGCAAATTTTCATCAGTTATGTAATTTTCAAATAGTTGTGAATCCCGATCTAGGGATAGCGTTGTCAATTCATATAGGGTCCTATGGGATTTATCAAAGAATAAATTGTAGAGTGGAATTCCATTTACTTTACATACAAGACATGAAAGTCAAAGCATTTCAAATTTGTATGGAGAATTCGTCCATGATCCTGTAGCACTAGCTTTTTTTACATAAGTCAAAACAAGTTTTGAAGGAATTTCGCCATTGATAAATGGTGAGTCTGCATAGGTACGTGTACCTATAGCAATATGTCGTTGATTCGTGATCGTACGTGATCTCAATTTCCATAACCTGCTGTTTTCGTATATGAAGTATTGCCTAGGTGAGAGACTCAGTTGCATCAGTTTGCAAAAAAGGGACGGAGAAAGTTGTAGCTTTATATCAGTCATGAATAGCTTATAGGACCCTGGAGTCGTCAATATTAATTGGATATAACTTGCATAGTTTGAAAGATTGTTGCTTGTACTTAAAAATATTCCATTTATCTAAACATTGATGAATCTAAAGAAATTGTGTAGTACACAATTTTTATAAGATGAGCCCCGGCTACACTTGGTTTTTCATTGATAGATTTTTTGACAATCACAAGCATATCCATACATGTGGAGATCAAATCTATGAAATAGTATTCACTGGAATAAATTTGAAAATGTACGTTTTTAGAGTGGGTGTAGCAGATAAAACTGTTCATAGTAACCATGTTTTATCATCATATCAACGTTTTGCGCGTTGAAAAGAATTGGAGATGAGTTGACTAAAGCAAGAAATTCTTTATGTGGTAAATATGCCATTTCTAGGAAAAGAAATCCTTTTTCGATGTAACAGTTTTTACTTCTGGTACCTTTTACTTGTTTGACAAGAACAATGTTTTAGGGTTCCGGCTTCAGTTGAAACTATTGAGTGATGAGATTTCTTGCTTTTCTTAAACCTTATCCGCCTTGCCGTGATTCCAATCGCTCGCCAAAGGATCGCGCGCCGGACCTTAGATTTTATGAAGCGGTTTATTTAAAATTCTTCCCAGGGCCCTAAACTTGCAGTGTAGAGGATGCAAAATTCGAAACAGCAGGAGAAATATGTATTTTAAGCAAGAGGTAGCGCGGAGCGAAGCAGCTTAGCAAACCAATTGCCGAGACCGTAGCCAGATATAGAGGAACGACCCTTGTAGCAGTCCATTTGATGACCCAATTGTCGAGGTCTAAGAGTAGCAACAAAGCAATCAATATCAGGACAGACAAAAGTATTTTTTGCGTGTCCCCAATGTTCGTTCAGCCATATATAACGTTCAGCCAATGCCGCCTTTATCGGACAATGAATATGATAGAGTATTGTATTATGTTTCAATAAAACCTTTTTTTACGTGTGGATTAATAAATTCACTTCCCCGATCTGTGTGATTTTTTCTATATGAATCTTGTTCAAAGATAAATTCAAGGGCTCTAGCAACTTCATCACCTCTCTTTGAACGCAATGGAACGCCATATAAATAGCGACTAAAAACACTGTTTCCAAGTAAAATATACTTGTACGTGTTATTATGACGTCTTTGAAACTCGTCCGGCGGCAATTGAACTGCTTGTAATATAAGCAATGGGGAAAAGGCTTCAGTATTTCGATAATTACTACCACAAGCTCTATGATTTCGATGAAAAGTGTAACGGGGTTCGTTCTATAAATACTCTGTCGCCAACTTCTTTTCCACTCCAGCCACTCGAGTGAGTGTAGTGTGGAACTTAATTTTCCCGCTTCGCCAGTATTTTCATAAACGTTTCAAAACTGGTACTTCTTCTTTCTCAAAGAAATCCGCCAGCAGATTTTCAATTCATGCTGACATTTCTGGCACAACCTGAAAAAATAGTGACAATTGTTACTGCCCTGAAAAATCTACGATTTTAAGCTGAAACGGAGTGTATTATTATGCTGAAAAAGAATATTAATCAGATTAGGATCATATAACCCCTCTCTTCGAGGCAACAGTAAAACAGCCCAATTTCAAAGGCCGAAGGGCGAAATTTCAAGTTACCCCCTGGAAAGCAGAATGTTACAACACCTTATAGTTAATCTCCAGAAAAACGCATTTCCTTTAGGATCCATAGGGCCACTCAATGCCTCCTGAAAAACTATCAAGAGGGTCCCTTTATTCGATCAAAAATTAAATCTATTTTAGAACTAACAGGATCCTGCTTATTTTCCCATGTTGAAAAAATTAGCCTTAACAAAAAATATCACAAATTTTACTTACATTAAGATCAGCATCTTGCATTGCGATCGCGTTGTCCTCATGCTGGAGGGCTGAAGGGGGCATATCCTCCCTGTTTTGCTGCGGGTCGTGGATTAGCCAGGAATTTCACCATACTTGGGGGGGGGGGCGTAGGTCTTGAAGGGTCCGCAGTAGGGGGCCACATCTCCGCTTAGCCTTGTCTTCTTTGAGGGAGGAAATCCCTGTTCAGAATTCTTCTGAAATAGAAATAAAATAGTTTTTTCATGAAATAGATGGGTTAAAATCATAGTTTCCTGCTAACTAGTAGTCCCATGTACCAAGCACACAATCAAACATTCCTGTAATAGAGAATAATTTTTGTTTTTTCAAATAACTTGAACCTTGAAATCTTAGTTTCTCCTTAAATTTAAACCGCCTCTATTGCACCCCACCCCTTCTATATTGATACTATAGTTTTTACTGTCCTCGGGGATAAACCTAAAAGTTATGTAAGATAAAGAAAAAAACGGTTTAAAAATTGGCCATTATTCCGATGTTAGAGAATTTTAACGAGGCTACAAATTCCCAGGGCAAGAATCCAAAATTCAGACCAAATTGGAGTAATCAATTGAGGATACAGAGTTTCGTCTGGACTAAAGTAAACTGGTTTGCAGTTATTTTCTTAAAGCGTGATAAAATAGGCTTAGAACGTGCTTCAAAATACTGCCAAAAACAAGTCTGTAGACTCGTCTCTGAATAGTCCATTTTCAAAACCTAGCCCCCTTTCTAAGATAGAAATAAGTTATGCGAAATGTGTAATAGAGCACTCTAAAGAGAAAAATCCAGACAATTAAGAAACTTTAGTTTGTAGCCTAGGGTTAAATCTGGCCCGATAAAGGGAGGAGGGGGCGTCACAAAACAATTCATTATTGTAGCCACACTGAAACCTTGTTTTACCTATTTTTATTTACTATAAGGAAAGAATATTATCCACCCCTGCATCTATTTCAAATATAACACGTTTATCTGGATAAAACCCTTAAAGCCGAATTGTATAAGCCATTATTTTACAACACAAAGGAAGTATTTAGCTTAAATAAAAAACATTCCTTTTCGTTCAATTATTCAAAAGTATGTTGAAACAGTTCAAACAGTATGTTAGCTGCTAGTGGAAAAGTAACCCTACATCCGACAGTGTGCTATAATTAAGCTTGAGGGTAATATACCTGCTTACAGGAATGTTTAACCCAGGTTGCATCGTGCTATTCAAGGTCATTAACAGTAAGCGTAAAGATGTGGACAGCAGGTGATTAATGCCTAGCCCAAAATAGACGACGGATGCAAGGTCACCCTTCGGCTAGAATAGTGAATGGCCATTGAAAATACAGCAAAAAGGCATATATTTTGACGCGATGAAAATTAGATTAATTTATCACAGATAAAACTTTCTTATATGGGAGGGGATGGGGTTTTAGCTGTTTATCTAATGTATAGTTACAGGAGCTCAAATTTGGGTCTGCCCACCTTATTTTTGGGGGGTAGGGGAGGGAGTATATAGATCGAGACTCACCAGCATGTAAGCAGAGGCCCACTCCTTTTTCAAATTTCTGGTAGCTCTCATTTTATTAAAATCACCTTGAATGTTCAAAATCTAATATATGACTGACGAAATTTCCATAATAGTACCCGGTTTTATACCCCCCCCCGGAATATTAGAAAATTACCCGGTCCTGTTAGCAGAATAGGAGGTCTCGTGACAATTATGTTTCCTGAAAATAGCGGGACATCCTTTGTTTTTCTCGGTAGTGGAATAACAAACCTTTTTTCCTAGAAAATCAATTGACACCTAGACTTTATAACGGTTCTGATCATAGAAAATGGCGGAAAACCCTTGTTTGCTGACAAGAAAAGGCTATGTTTGTGAAGCATGAAAATATTGGGTGATGAGCAATTGGAGGGGGGCTGAAGGTTTTTTCCTGGCCCTCGTAGGTTTTTAAACAACCAAGGAAAACATGATTTGATGGGGGCCCTAAAGCGTTTTTCCTGGCCCTCATAGGTTTTAAGTAATTAACACGTGCATTTTTTAGACAATATTCCCTATTACCCAATTAACATCTCCATCTCGAAGAAAATTAAATACACCTGCGTATTGAGGGAATCGCCGTTAAACTTCTCGGTCATCTTAAATCATTAGAGGAAGAAATGAGTACCGGCTATGGGCGTCTAACTACTCACTTCTGCTACGCAGAAGATAAAAAAAACTAAAAAAAATTGTCTAATATCCTTTCCCGACTGGATCTGCTGGAAGACCATAGACATACACCATATGCAAGATATACATATTGTCCAGGAAAGCCCCAATCTAACCATTTTTCTTCTGGATGAGTCATGTGAGCGATTCGTAGTTTGAATTACATAGGTAAGAAAAGAGAAATTGTTGGGTTGGGGCTTCAAATCATGGTCTATGTGATTTTAACCACGAGCTGATCACATGACTCATCCTCATTGAAAAAAAAATCAATTACAATTAGCTTAGAAACTATCCAATTTAACTGGGTGAATATTTTAAGACGAAAAACTTCAAGGTACCAGTGGTATGCGGGTTATGCCCCAGCAGAGTAAACCGATGGAGACAGTAGTGGTAGTGATTCTGGCGTGTATTATATCCAACTAGTGGAAAAAGCCTAACATTGCTCAGGAATCGTATTAACAGGAGCTAAATTAAAATCAAGTAGTTGTGGGCATCAAGTCATGGCTAACTGTACAAAAAGCCAAGACAGATAGTCTGAGTGACTGAGAGGCAAATCTGGCCTAAGCCCTTATTAAGATGGTATGAAAATGATGTCAGTTCATTTGTTGATAGATAAGTCTATTTATCATCGGTGCATGTGTCATTCCTAGGGCAGAACTAGGGTAAATAGTCATAGAATTAAGGGGCGAAAAAATTGGATTAATTTTGGGTTGATACGTGACGGTCAATGTCCACTGAACTTGTATGCAAAATCTGAGACTGAATTTACTTGGACTCACAAGCGAAACTTAAGCCTAATAGGCTTGGCCGATTGTAGTCTAAAGGTAGAATACCGTGTCATAGGATTGACATATGACCAACAAGTCCTCTGGACTCGCAGGCGAACAGTGAAACCTATAATTTTCCAAGTGCTTGGTTAAATGGCACGGGTAAACGGCGGGAGTAAGTACGGCTCTCTTATTGGATTAAATAAAAAAAAATATTTTAACTGAAAGTAAGGAGCGACATTAAAACTTAAAACGAACAGAAATTACTTCGCATATGAAAGGGGCTGCTTCCTCGTCAACGCCCCGCTCTTTACGCCAAAGTTTGACTCTTTCTCTCAACCATTCTTTTTAAAACAGTAAAAAACTTTAGTGTAAAGAGCGGGGCGTTGATGAGGGAGCAGCCCCTTTCATATACGAAGTAATTTCTGTTCGTTTTAAGTTTTAATGTCGCTCCTTACTTTCAGTTAAAAAAAAAAACTTTTTTTTATTTAATTTCTGAATGTTTTTGAATCAACAATGCATGTTTTGATTTTGGCTCTCCGCAGAGGAATAATTAAAAAGAATTTTTTTTGAATATTTATTTTTTTTGGCTAAATGGCTTTCTCATAGTTTTGATCGAATGAATTTGAGAAAAAAAAGCGGGGGAGGAAGCCTAGTTGCCCTCCGATTTTTTGATTACTTAAAAAGGCAATTAGAACTTTCAATTTTTTATGAATTAATTTATTAGTAAAAGATATACGTAACTTGTAAATTAGCTTACGTAACAAACTTTTGTATTTTCATGTTTTTATTACATATATAAGGGGGTTTACCCCCTCGTCAGTACCTCGCTCTTTACACTAAAGCTTAAATTTTGTCCCAATTCATTAAGAATGACCCCTGAATCACAAAAGCCGTAGAATAAATAGTTAAAATTACAACAAATACTTTGGCGTAAAGAGCGAGGTATTAGGAGGAGGTGAGCCCCTCATAGGCGTAATAATTTCTGTTCGTTTTAAGTTTTAATGCTGCTCCTTACTTCCAGTTGAAAAAACTTTTTCATATTTATTTTTTCATTGTTTTTTTTTTTAAATAATGCTAGAAAATCCTGCGCTCCCTTCATGGAAACTTTCTTCCCCCATGACAAATTCCTCGATGGAAAGTTCCCCCAACATATCCCCCTCTTCTCAGCCCCTCCCCCAACCAAAAGTTCCCCCTGAAATCGTCTGTACACTTCCCAATAACCATTACTATATGTAAGCACTGGTCAAAGTTTGTAACTTGTAGCCCCTCCCACGGGCACTGTGGGGGAGTAAGTCGTCCCCAAAGACATAGTTATAGGTTTTTCGACTACGCTGAATAAAATGGCTATCTCAGAATTTTGATCCGTTGACTTTGGGAAAATAATTAGCGTGGGAGGGGGCCTAGGTGCCCTCCAATTTTTTTGGTCACTTAAAAGGGCACTAGAACTTTTCATTTCCGTTAGAACGAGCCCTCTCGCAACATTCTAGGACCACTGAGTCGATACGATCATCCCTGGAAAAAAAAACAAACAAACAAAAAAACAAACAAATAAACACGCATCCGTGATCTGCCCTCTGGCAAAAAATAGAAAATTCCACATTTATGTAGATAGGAGCTTGAACCTTCTACAATAGGGTTCTCTAATACGCTGAATCTGATGGTGTGATTTTCGTTAAGATTCTATGACTTTTAGGGGGTGTTTCACCCTATTTTCTAAAATAAGGCAAATTTTCTCAGGGTCGTAACTTTTGATGGGTAAGACTAAACTTGTAGAAACTTATATATTTGAAATCAGCATTAAAATGTGATTCTTTTGATGTAGCTATTGGTATCGAAATTCCGTTTTTTAGAGTTTTGATTACTATTGAGCCGGGTCGCTCCTTACTACAGTTCGTTACCACGAACTGTATGACAACTACTTGTTTATTAGCGTTTTGAAAGGCACGCCCACTTAGAGCCTCAGGCAGGTTGACCAAGAATTTATTATTGACACAGGACAGTTAATTTGCGTGGATTGATATGCGATATGACATGCTTTTCACATCCCATTTTAGTTTTATATCCTGCCCAGTATTACTCTACCACAAACTAGCCCCCCTCCCCTAGAAAAAATCTATCGTATCTTCTTGAAATTTTCCAATCGTCTCCTTCCTCGCCTGTATTTTAAAAAATAGTTCTGTTTTTCCATGAAACCAGACCTCCTCCAAAATGATGAAAACCTTTTGGCCATTCAAATTACTACTTTAGTACTTATAGATGTGTATTTTTTTTGTGGGCATAAACCGGTTCAGGCACTGAAAATTTGCCAAGACTTGCAGTGTTTTGCCAAGTATTGGAACCTGCATAATCTCTTGGTTATTGATTGGTTGTCACTGAGGAATTTGTCGTTGTCATTACTGAATTCAAACCTCCTGTCTGAAACGTTTTTGAGTCTTTGCCTGAGCTAAGGACAGCAAATAGGTGTTGTCCGTTTTCCTACATTCATCATTCTGGGAGCCATACTAGCGTAGATCACGTCTGTTGTTCTCCGAATTTATCTGCCTCGAAGTTCGTAATTTTGACAAAATATTCAAATTTGCCCTAAATTACGTCCTCAATAAGAACGACTGCTGATACTCAAGGGGCCGTTGAAATAGAATAACAAACTTTTTGAGTACACTAAAAAGCTTCAGTATAACCAGCGAGGTGTTGAGGAGTGGACAGCCTCCCTCACATAAAAAATAATTTCTATTAGCATTAAGTTTTAATTCTGCTCCTTACTTTCAGATGAAAAAACTTGTTTTTTTTTATTTATCCTATAGGATTTTTCGAACTTTTCCTTTTTTTCGAACTTTTGGAGCTCGGGCCTGGGGGTTGAGCGATCATAGCAGGTTAAGATGAAGGTTAAAGAAGTGGATTTTTTTTTATTTGAAATAAGCAGTTTTGTTCATCTTAGTTTTGAGTTTGACTGTATTTTATAGAAATTAGATGGGAAAAAAAAACAAACAGGTCATTTAGGCACTTCAGATAGGAAAACCTTATCATGTACGACTAGTGGAAGATACCCAATTTTCCACGAGTGAAATTTTTGGGGCGGGGGAATTTTCCAATGGGGAGAAATTTCCCGAGGAGATTGCACCAAGTACCATTCATCCCACGTCATCTCACTCAAGGGATATTGAAATTCAAAGCTAAATGTCAATATAGGAAACACTACATTAAACACCGTCTAAGATGCTAGTATGAGGGCGAGAAGAAACAAAGGTAAGAAACCATTATGAGCGACCTATTACTATAAAATTTGAATACAAGACTTAGCTGTTATCTTTTTTTTAATTATCTTGCATTTGTATATATGACTAAACCGTGCCCTTTTCTTGCATTTATCAAACAAGTCGTATTGACGTTCCAGTGTAATTAATATATAGCAATATAAATTAGATCAAGTTAGTCAATTTATTTGAGTACAAACGACTACAGAGAGCATAAAATTTATGTTCCACTAATTTTCGTATATAATGAAAGCAACAAAGCACACACAAAAAATGAGCCTTTCCATTATCCTGTTGCCGTAAAAAGGATTCAGACTTATTTTAGCAACTAAAACAGTAAGTTAACGCAATAATGACACATGCACCAAGGCAGTATTTTGTGATGCTCACAAGGATGTACGACAGTATTTTTTAAGGGTTTTCTAAGTACTAAATTCTTTTAAAGCCTTGGTTTTCTTTTCATTCCAATTTTCATTCTACCCTACCATGAATTTTAAAACACATATTTCGTTGTTGAGACTAAAATTATCAAGAAATATAGGTATGCTCCACCGACTAAATTTTCTATTCTCATATAAGATTCTAAGAATCCTATATTTTTGCCTAATTGATGCACACCTACAATATTGCTCAGCTATATTTTTGCTGACTTTTAAATCACATATTAAACCACTACAAACCCTGCAAAACAAAGCTATTCGAATTCTAGATGAGTTTTTACAACACCCGAGGAGTACAGATATCCACTCTGAAACACGTACTTCTTACCTGTTTCTAGACATAATGACTCTTACACAGAAATTTCATCTGCTATTATCTAGTTGGTTTTTTAAGATTCAGCATGTACATAATTTCTTTTTTGACCAGAAACTACTGTCCAAACACCAAAATTCACTGATAACTAGATGTGTTAACCCGTATAAACTACCTCTAGTGAAAAATGAAAGATCCCGTTTCAATCTCCGGTATATGATCGCATCAATAGCCAATAAATATTCATTAAATAAATTTGTTGAGTTACCAAAAGGATCTTTCAAGAGACGATTAAAAAGTTATATAATGGAATCTGCTTGCAAGAACTGTTGGTAAAAATTTTTATTTTTTATTTTATTTTGGCCTCACTCCACCTGAAATACCCTCATTAAAGATACTGTTTTAGTGGTTCATTTTTTGTTTATTCTGTATCAATGAGGATTGTTAATTTTTGTTTATATGTTTTGCCCAGTAGTCGAGCTTGTCTCTCCATTTGGGCAAGTCGAAGATTTTGATGAATATGAATTTTTGAATAAATGAATCTGAATCTACATTCTCATACGTTCTCATGCTCAGTTTCCTTTGTAATTGTTTCCAATTCATCTTCTTTTAAAACTTTCTGTAGTTTTATCCTTCATAATTAAATTTTTTCTCATACTTCTTACACTCTTTTCCTAATGACACACAAGGGAGTATTTCAGCCAAACAATCCACGATTTATTAGTTTCTCTACTTTATTCTGTTGGATATATACAAAAGAGACACAACTTCTAATATTTAAAAATGTTGAAAAATATATTTTTAATCTAAACCATCTGATCAAGATAACTAGAATACAAGAGTAAATAAAACACATAATATCTTCTTGTACTCATCTTTTTGTTTTTGACCATATTATTCAAAAATATAACAACTCACGCAGAAAGCACTTGGTAAGTCTGAAGCGCGGCAAACGATAATTATAGAAGAATACTTGCAAAGCTATACTCCCGGCAATTCGATTTTTTCCAAATAATACCATTTTATAGGCTAATAGTCAATCTGAAATAATACAGGCTAATACTCAATATAACTAAACTACTTACACAAAAAATACTTTATGGTTTCCTGGAGATCCTTTCTGTCTATAATCTACTCCAGAATCTAAGCAAATAACATCACAGTGCTTCTTCAGCATTGGAATAAACGGCAAAAAATTTGAACGCTGCAGTCCATTTTTGTAGAGATCATCTGGTGGCCGATTGCTAGTAGCTACAATAACGGCTCCATTTTCAAACAGCATTGCAAACAATCTTTTAAGAATCATTGCATCTCCTATGTCTGTAACCTAAAATTTCAAAGTTCACTTTAGTCACAATTTTAACAGCCTGATCAAACAGTTCGTCATAACAAACTGCAAGTAAGGAGTGACGTAGCTCAATAGCAACTGAAACTCTAAGAAAAAGAGTCTTGATAACAATCGATACATCAAAAGAATCGAATTTTGATGCCTAATCAAAATATATAAAATTCATCAAGTTTAATGCTACCCATCAAAAGTAACAGGCTGGAGAAAATTTACCTATTTTTTAAAAGGGGGGAACACCCCCAGAATACCAAGTGATCTTAATGAAAATTACACCATCAGATTCAACATATCAGAGAGCCTTACTATAGAGGTTTCAAGCTCCTGTAATAAAAATGTTTGCTTTTTTTGCCAGAACTATGATCACGGATGCATGTTTAGTTGTTCGTTTGTTTTTCCCAGGGGTGATCGCATCGAACCAGTGATCCCAGAAGATTGGAAGAGGACTCATTTGATCGGAAACAAAAGTTCTAGTGTCCTTTTAAAGCGACCAAAATATTCGAGGGCTGCTAGCTCTCCCCCTTTTTCCCAGAGTCGCCTGATCAAAATTTTGAGATAGCCATTTTGTTCGGCATAGTCACAAGATCTAATAACTATGTCTTTGAGGATGATTTTACCCCCCACAGCCCCCAGAGAAAGGGCTGTATGTTATGAACTTTTCCAATTGCTTACACCAAGTATTGGCTATTGGAAAGTATAAAGATATTTTCCGGGAGGGGGGATTTTTCCGACGGGAAGGGGGGCTTACGCCGGAGAATCTTTCCACGGAGAAATTTTCTTGGGGGAAGGAAACCCACCATGGAGGGGATCTGGATTTTCTGGCATTAAAATTAAGGAGCAACACTAAAACTTAAAAGGCACCGTGGAAAATATGGGGTAGCAAAGTAGCAATGCTACTTGGCAGTTTTCAAATTTTTTAGCAGATTTTGTCTGAAAATATCACTTTTATATATAAAAATTTTTTGCTCAAAGAAAAGCTATCAAAACACAAGTTGCGCTGCTAAGATGTTTGCAGCTTTTGGAAGTCTGTCACATTCGGCTACTGGCAGGCAGCAGCTTTGGAACTTCTTCCGTACCTGAATCCCCCCTCCCTAACATTCAATTATATAACCCAAATTAAATATTTCCCATGAGCTTTTCTGGTTCTTGATTTTGTCACAGTTGATTCAGTTTACAGGTACACGGTTTTAAACAAGAGAGATGCTAACAACTTAAAGTAAATATGGATATAAAAAAAATTAAAATGGTTTTTTAATTGGGTGATGAAATTTGAACCAACTACAAATTGTTTTTTAGAGGTATTGATGAATCAATGCCTCTGGATTGTATAACTTCAACAAATGGAACCATAATCAAATAATGAGTTTATAACGGTACTTGTTAATTAACGAAACACGCTCAAGAACAATGCTTAAGCTAGATCCCACAAAACCGGCTTCATAGCATACGAAGACAAGTGATAGGTGATAAAATGCATTAGATTTATAAAATTTGGGCTACATATTTACATATTAGGAAGGGGGCATGCAAAAAGTGGGGTAGCAGAGTAGTAATGCTACTTGGCAGTTTTCATGGCCTAGTAAAATTACCTATGCTGATCTAAAGTAAACACCAAAGCTGATCCAAGGTATTGGTTCCCACCGAATACCTCGTTTTGTTTCTCTCACAGGCCATCGAATTGCAATCTATTACAATTACAACTTGACTAACCACTTCTTTTTTGCTTTTTTTGCAAGACTTGCATCCAGCTTCAAAGTGCCTGGCTCATTGCGGGTACTGCAAGGTATCTGGTTAGTATGACACAGTCAAAGACTATATTCCCAAAAGAACACCCTAGCCAGCCTTTCAGATTAAAAGGAGAACAATCAGTTGCTAGTGTTTTCACCAAATTTCCGGTCACTTATTCTGGCAGCATACTTAGTTCATCTCTACCACCCAGTTCAGCAGTTGAGTGCTCATTGTCTGTGATTGACTTACTTCCTGATTAATAAAGTGAATCTATTGAAAAGCCAGACAATCGTGTTAACCCAACAGTCAATAGGGCTTTAACTGGCTCAGAGCCTACCAATATGAACCCTATATTATCTCTAATCATCCTACACCCTCCACACCAGACAATCCCCAGAAAGGACCTTGAACCAATGGCATCAATTATGCAGTGACCCTAGAGTCAGACCAGCTATCATTAGTTATAAGTTTGATGAAAACTCTTCTGCAAAAGCTTTAGAACGAAGGAACATCATCATCAAGCTCTGTATTAGAAAATATCAAACCTAGTAGTATTAGCTATTCCAAAGCTTTAGTGATATTAAGACATGCCAAAACGACAACAAGAGTTCAAACTCTTTTAGACGAGCAGTTTAAGTTTCTAATTTTTGACAAAGATAGTGAGCTTTGGACCCAGTGTGAGCCTTCACCAATTCAATCACTTACAATTTGTCACTTTGAACTACCTTTACCGACTCAAATCAGCCTAGGGAGTTTCGGAATATCAAGACGGCATCCAGAACCGTCAGCTCATAAGCAAAGTTTTCTAGATGACTCAAAAAGTTTAAAGCCAAAAAGTTTAAAAATTTTTAAGGCCAAAATGTTTAAAGGAGATCAGTTTACTTATATAAACCATAGAACAGGATTGATCTGTGGTCTGAATGCTTATCGACAGCTTAAAGTATGTCATGGTTTCCAGCTCCAATGCGAAGGCGATATAACTCTGGATAGTTTGAAAGGCCTTCTTATAGGTTAAATAAACCACAGTCGTATGTTTATCGCAAGTCTTACTCCCATTTTTGCCAAACGTATTGACACCCAACTGCGAAGATGCCTCAGTACAAGTCTACCTGCTACGATAAGACCACCACCATTTGCTATTACTGCCGACAAGATGACGCCTAATAGGCGAACCTATCAGATTGTTGGTATTATTTCTTTTCTTTCTGAACGTCTCGATTCTTTCGTTGTGGACTTACTAGTCGTTAGTGAGCACACAGGATTAGAAATCGCACACGCTCTGCTCAACGCTTTGAAGTATCACTCGCTGACAATAAAAGATATCAAGCAGCCACTTGTAGGTGGTGCAAAGGATGGAATACATTTTACGCTTCATGTGACCACTCATCTTTTGATGCTTATTGGTCTCCGTGATTCTGCTTGGAATAAATTTAACTGGGACCCATGGCATCCCGTTGAATTGGCTGATGGAGAGTCCCAAAAATCGTCACAGTGGCTCTCAAGTCTTTGTGATCTCATATCCACCAGTAACAAAAAGATAAGTTATGGAAAAAGTATTGAAGCAATGATCGCCAAGACACAAAGCGTCAGTTACAAGAAGCCATCGTTCTTTTCCACCACCAGGCCTGCTACATACTCAGCACAAGTTTTCAAAACTTTCAGGAGCAACTACCTCCAGATGTTTTCCTTACTCAGTGACAATCAAGATGACGATTTGAATAAGATCTCACATGCCAATTTCGTACCTAGTTTAGAAGGGATTATTCATATTTACGAAATTATATCTAGCCTTTCCCTTTCACTCCAAAATATGAAGCTCTTACCATGAAAAATTACGAATATACGAATAAATACATTGATGACCTTGCCAAAATGAACTGTCATGAAAATGACTGTCAGTATATTGTCCAGTTGATTCTCAGCTGCTTCCATGCTTCTCGAGAGTTGCGTCTTCCTTATTGACAAATTTTTTATACCATGGAGCTCCCGTTGTTTTATATCAGAAACCCTAATGTCGCGAGGGACGTGTTTGGTGATTGACAACAATGTGGTTTCTGAGTTGGGAGATTCTGCAGGAATGGCTTCCTGCCATTCCCAGAAACTTTGCAGCTTCTTAGAGAAACAATTGATTAATCTCAATTCACATTTTTTTGTCGCCACAAATAGGTACAACCCAGTTGACGAATAGACTGCCATTATGGAAAATATATTTGATGCCAGCTCGATTGAATTGACAATCGGAAAATCTAATCAACTTGGACACTAGGTTGATCTTGCAAATTCAGAGGGTTTCAAAAACTTGCCCTGAAGTATAATTCTCGATTAGTACAAAACATGGTTAGATCGTGTTTCTAGAGTAACTGCAGAACCTAAGCATTCCTCTCCTAGTGTGCTGCAAAAGCTTTACTTGTTTGTTGAACATCCAGCACTTTATAATGGCATTCCCGAATGTCTTTACCTTTTATAGTGCTGTATAGCCTATGCAAGACGTCAAGCGAATCTGTTGTCGGAGTACGGGCAGTTGTGCCACTCTTTGCAGCGAATTAGTTATCCAGTGGCAAGACCCCCTTATTAATGAAACATGTAAGCCATTCATCGAAGTGGCCTTGAATGTTTGATTCATGGAAGCTACTTTGATTCATAGAAGAAGTGGCATTTTTTCCGCACAAGCGATCTAGCGGAAAAACTAAAATTTAATCGCATTAGTGAAGTAGTAGACCGGATTGGCTCCGAAAAGCCCCGTGTTCCAATTGCTTTTGAATACCATTATGTCCTATAG